>NC_084623.1:57442699-57452699 GCF_033978795.1 Nerophis ophidion | reverse complement strand
GTTTGATTGTAACATGCATTTTAGTTTAAGTACTAATTCCTGGTACTTGGGACTCAATACTGGTACCAAATTTTCAATACTTTTGTGTGTGTACTAAATAATATTTTTTATGTGCGACATTTAAAAATGAGCTGAGTATCATAACTGCTGTCCAGTTGCCATATCTTGCTTTATTGTCACATTTCTGCGTCTCATTTGCAAATATTACATTACGTTTTGTTTCTTGTTGTGCCCTAAAAAGTGTTATTACTGTAAGTATTGTATTTATTATTTAGCTTTCATTAAGAAATATGGAAGTGCCAATGTTATGCCGCTTTTTTTGTACTTATTACACACCAGCTGTTTGATTGTAACATGCATTTTAGTTAAAGTACTAATTCCTGCTACTTGGGACTCAATACTGGTACCAAATTTTCAATACTTTTGTGTGTGTACTAAATAATATTTTTTATATGCGACATTTAAGAATGAGCTGAGTATCGTAACTGCTGTCCAGTTGCCATATCTTGCTTTATTGTCACATTTCTACGTCTCATTTGCAAATATTACATTACGTTTTGTTTCTTGTCGTGCCCTAAAAAGTGTTATTACTGTAAGTATTTATTATTTTAGTTTTCATTACGAAATATGGAAGTGCCAAGGTTATGAAGCTTTTTTTGTACTTATTACTCACCAGCTGTTTGATTGTAACATGCATTTTAGTTAAAGTACTAATTCCTGGTACTTGGGACTCAATACTGGTACCAAATTTTCAATACTTTTGTGTGTGTACTAAATAATAATTTTTATATGCGACATTTAAAAACGAGCTGAGTATCGTAACTGCTGTCCAGTTGCCATTTCTTGCTTTATTGTCACATTTCTTTGTCTCATTTGCAAATATTACATTACGTTTTGTTTCTTGTTGTGCCCTAAAAAGTATTATTACTGTAAGTATTGTATTTATTATTTAGTTTTCATTAAGAAATATGGAAGTGCCAAAGTTATCAAGCTTTTTTTGTACTTATTACTCACCAGCTGTTTGATTGTAACATGCATTTTAGTTAAAGTACTAATTCCTGGTACTTGGGACTCAATACTGGTACCAAATTTTCAATACTTTTGTGTGTGTACTAAATAATAATTTTTATATGCGACATTTAAAAATGAGCTGAGTATCATAACTGCTGTCCAGTTGCCATATCTTGCTTTATTGTCACATTTCTACGTCTCATTTGCAAATATTACATTACGTTTTGTTTCTTGTTGTGCCCTAAAAAGTGTTATTACTGTAAGTATTTATTATTTTAGTTTTCATTACGAAATATGGAAGTGCCAAAGTTATGAAGCTTTTTTTGTACTTATTACTCACCAGCTGTTTGATTGTAACATGCATTTTAGTTAAAGTACTAATTCCTGGTACTTGGGACAAAGCAGCGATGGACGGGACCGACTTTTGCTGGTGTTTCCTGCCTTTACCCATTCAACATATCTTTACCTGCACATTACCTACCTTCCCTGCATCCTGGGGTCACACTGGTAAATGGTTGTACTTTTATAGTGCTTTTCTATCCCTTTTTAAGGAGCCCAAAGCGCTTTGATAGTATTTCCACATTCACCCATTCACACACTGATGGCGGGAGCTGCCATGGAAGGCGCTAACCAGGACCCATCAGGAGCAAGGGTGAAGTGTTTTGCCCAAGGACCCAACGGACGTGACTAGGATGGTAGAAGGTGGGGATTGAACCAGGAACCCTCAGATTATATCTGCATTTCTCGTGATGTTTGTGTGCCATGTTGTTCCAGACCACAGTAAACATTACCCAGCTTGCGGAGATTGTTATAAATCCATTCAAAGAAGACAGCCTGCCATTTTCTTTAACTTGGACCTTTGGCCATTCTAAGCCAGTAATATCTAAACATTATCCCATCCTCTCTAAGAAGCCTCTGTTTTATTAATGTTTTCCAATTTTGTAAAAATGGGTAGAATAAATATTATATTTCAACATTTCAGTCAACGAAGATTTGTGTCCGGGATAGCGAGCGCAAAAAAAAAGTGTGTTATCCGGCGTCATATAGAAATATATCTCGTGTTCATCGTATGAGGCAATGTAAATTTAACAATAATAAAAAATAAAAAAATTGGTCCAGGTTATCGGGGACTGTTATTACTGACGGACAGGTGTCGTCGTGTGACTGCAGCCCGGCACGTAAGAAAACCCTCGTCTCCATGGCAACGTCTCTGTGGCTTTCACTCATTTGCCGCTTTTCCACTAATGCAGAGGTAGGCAACCCAGAACGTTGAAAGAACCATTTTGGACCCAAATAACAAAAAGCTGTCAAGCGCCATTCATGTAAAACTTGCGGGCCGCACTAACATTAAAGTGCGGCCACTGGTGCTTCCTGCCATCACCCAGACAACAAACCTTTACCTGCACATTACCTACCTTCTCTGTATCCTGGAGTCAAAATAGTGCCTCCTTCTTTCACCCAGTCAACATATCTTTACCCGCACATTACCTACCTTCTCTGTATCCTGGAGTCTAAATAGTGCCTCTTTCTTTCACCCAGTCAACATATCTTTACCCGCACATTACCTACCTTCTCTGTATCCTGGAGTCAAAATAGTGCCTCCTTCTTTCACCCAGTCAACATATCTTTACCCGCACATTACCTACCTTCTCTGTATCCTGGAGTCAAAATAGTGCCTCCTTCTTTCACCCAGTCAACATATCTTTACCCGCACATTACCTACCTTCTCTGTATCCTGGAGTCAAAATAGTGCCTCCTTCTTTCACCCAGTCAACATATCTTTACCCGCACATTACCTACCTTCTCTGTATCCTGGAGTCAAAATAGTGCCTCCTTCTTTCACCCAGTCAACATATCTTTAACCGCACATTACCTACCTTCTCTGCATTGTGTGCTTCCTGCTTTTAAGCGGCCATCTTGAGACGGCAGTAGCGCAGCAGCGCAGCGGTTCTTCGAAGGCTCGTATATTCAAAACCGGAGCAGTTGGAAAAAACTCTCTGTGCATCTTTTATTCGCAAGAGTTCAATCTCTTTCCTGTGCGAGTTTGAAGCCGACACGACAAACGCGCTCAGAGGAGATAATGTTGGAAAAAAGGTGATGGGTTTTTAAAAAAACTTTTATTTTGAAGGGGTGATTGGCAACTTCCTGTTGATTTTTGCTGAATGATGTCTATTAATGAAGTGTAGGTCTAAGTGAGACCTACATAGAGGTCAAATTACAGCTCAAAGAGGCTGTAATAATATATATGTATAAAAAATATAGGTACAATAATAATAAATAAATAATAAAACCTTACAAAATACAATAGGGTCCTCTGTCCAATGGGACATTGGGTCCCTAATGAAAAGGCAGGAGCCAAGATGGCATGAAAAGGAACATCGCTCCATCCTGGAAAAAGATGCTAAGCAGCAGAGAGACCACAAGGCAGGAGGTGACGGAGGGGATGAATTAAAGATGGCTGTGCAGTCATCACTCCTCACAAGTCAGGCACACGCATGGAAGGATGTCCTCGTCTTTTCTCCTCCACCTTCCACTCCGTCTCACCTCGACCTCCTTTTATGTTGTGCCAGTCACCTTCTCACACACCAACATCTTCCCAGCTTTCATTTGTTGCCCACTTACATCCACCGTTTGACTGTTTCTCACTCCGTCTAACACACAATGTGATATGGATCCGATAAATCCGATTGTCTGGTATCAGCATCCGCTAAAAATGATGTATCAGCTTGCATCTAAAAGGGTCCGATATGGGCTCCGATACACGCGTTTACCAGGCATTTAATGGCAAAGACTACTTCCTGGCGATGGCACACTTGGAACTGGAACTGCACGCAAAGTCGACCAAACGATACTTGCAAACGATACTCAAAAGTGTAAGGAAAAAAAAGACATAACAACTGGATCGACATTACTAGCTCCGTGATAAATGTTCAAATACAAATCGATATTTTATTATCCGACAAAGTATCATTTATTACCACATTCACACACAAACATTTGGTATCGTTAAGTACCAGCATTGATACTCAGGGAATTGGTTCCGTATCAGTTCAAATGTGAAATGTACCCATCCATAGCTGTATTATTACCCTAAGTCCAAATATGGGCCCGATATCATCAAAAAACATGCATCGAATGATATCGGCTTGCATCCAAAATGTGCAATACAAGCAGTCCTGCAGCGTGTTTACTTGTGTGTGATATCATGTGCGATACAAGCAGTCCTGCAGTATGTTTACTTGTGTGTGATATCATGTGCGATACAAGCAGTCCTGCAGCGTGTTTACTTGTGGGTGATATCGTGCGCGATACAAGCAGTCCTGCAGTGTGTTTACTTGTGTGTGATATCATGTGCGATACAAGCAGTCCTGCAGTGTGTTTACATGTGTGTGATATCATGTGCGATACAAACAGTCCTGCAGTGTGTTTGCTTGTGTGTGATATCATGTGCGATACAAGCAGTCCTGCAGTGTGTTTACTTGTGTGTGATATCATGTGCGATACAAGCAGTCCTGCAGTGTGTTTACATGTGTGTGATAACACGTGCGATACAAGCGGACCTGCAGCGTGTTTACTTGTGTGTGATATCATGTGTGATACAAGCAGTCCTGCAGCGTGTTTACTTGTGTGCGATATCATGTGTGATACAAGCAGTCCTGCAGTGTGTTTACATGTGTGATATCATGTGCGATACAAGCAGTCCTGCAGTGTGTTTACATGTGTGTGATAACACGTGCGATACAAGCGGACCTGCAGCGTGTTTACTTTATATATAATATTGATTTTTTCGATTCAACGTGATTCTCGATTCAAAAACGATATTTTTCCGACTCAAAAGGATTGTGTATTCATTCAGTACATAGATTTCAGCAGGATGTACCCCAGTCTGCTAACATGCTAGCAGAAGAGTAGATTATTTTTAAAAAAAGCTTTTATAATTGTAAAGGACAATGTTTTATTAACTGATTGCAATAATGTAAATTTGTTTGAACTATTAAAGGAACCAAAAATATGACTTATTTTATCTTTGTGAAAACATTGGACACAGTGTGTTGTCCAGCTTATGAGATGCCATGCAAGTTATTATTTTTATAAATGTCTAATGATAATGTCAGTGAGGGATTTTTAACCACTGCTATGCTGAAATGATAACTAATATTGATACTGTTGTTGATAATATTCATTTTTGTTTCACTACTTTTGTTTTGTTCTGTGTGGTGTTTGTGTCTCCTCTCAATTGCTCTGTTTATTGCAGTTCTGAGTGTTGCTGGCTCAGGTTTGCTTTTGGAATTGGATTGCATTGTTATGGTATTGTTGTGTAGTGGTTTGTTGGATTGATAAATAAAAAATAAAAAAATAAAATAAAAAATCGATTTAAAAAAATGAAAATCGATTCTGAATCGCACAACGTTAGAATCACGATTCGTATTCGAATCGATTTTTTCCCACACCCCTTATATGTATATATATATATATATTTTTTTTTTTTAATCATCAATTTTTGTAAAAACTATGGATCATTTCAACATCAGTATGAGCACATCAGACCTACAAGCTGCAAAACAGGCTTGCAGGGATGATACAGCCCCTAAATATTTTTTCCCTGACCTAACGTATATTCCGCTCTACATAAAGGAAAAACCACAGAAACCTTGACTGTATATATATATATATATATATATATATATATATATATATATATATATATATATATATATATATATATATATATATATATATATATATACATAAAAAACCCCACCTGAAGATCAGGAAAACCTGTGAAACAGGCTTGTAGGGATGAAATAGCCTCCATGATTTTTCCTGACCTAACGTATATATATATATATATATATATATATAGATATATATATATATATATACACATTTTTTTAATCATCAATTTTTCAAAACTATGGATCAATTCAACATCAGTATGAATACATCATCCCTACAAGCTGCAAAACAGGCTTGTAGGGATGATACAGCTCCTATGTTTTTTTCCCTGACCTAACGTATATTCTGCTCTACATAATGGAAAAATCACAGAAACTTTGACTGTATATATATATATATATATATATATATATATATATATATATATATATATATATATATATATATATATATATATATATATATATATACATAAAAAAACTCACCTGAAGATCAGGGTAACCTGTGAAACAGGCTTGTAGGGATGAAATAGCCTCCATGATTTTTCCTGACCTAACGTATACATATATATATATATATATATATATATATATATATATATATATATATATATATATATATATATATATATATATATATATGTATATATATATATATATATATATATCTTTTAATCATCGATTTTTGAAAACTATGGATCGAATCAACATCAGTATGAATACATCATTCCTACAAGCTGCAAAACAGGCTTTTAGGGATGATATAACCTCTGTGTTTTTTCTTGACCTAACGTATAAATATATATATATATATATATATATATATATATATATATATATATATATATATATATATATATATATATGAAGATCAAGTTAAAGAACACGTACGGTCGACAGCAAACATGAATCAAAACGCTCCCTGAGAAGAAATTGCGAGTTGAACCGACAACTAAAGCATTTGAAGGTATTTTACTCCGACACCAAGGGACCAGGGACCAACCCCTCATTCGTCTGAGATGGAAACAAAACAAACTTCAAGGCAGAATCCGGATTTTTATGGAGAGATTTAATAATAACTCTTTGAACCCAATTTACTTTGTGACGCTTTTTTTCTCCGGCTCTCCATAAACACTCTTTGTTTTCCAGTCCTTCATCAACATGGCACAGCAGCCCTTTCATAGCCCTGCTTGATGCTCAACTCTTTTTTTTTTTAGAGACCGAATATCCCTTTGGGACAGAGGACCCTATTGTATTTCTAAGGTTTTATTATTATTATACCGCCGCCTCTTTGAGCTGTAATTTCACCCCCTTAACATGCTTCAAAACTCACCAAATTTTACACACATCAGGACTGGCGAAAATTGCCATCTAATAATAAAAAAAAAAAAAAAACAAAGCCCAAAACTCAAAATTGCGCTATAGCGCCCCCTAGCAAAAAACACAGACAAAACAGCATATAACTTCCGTTAGGAATGTCCTAGACACATGAAACAAAAACATTTATGTAAATCTTACTTAGACCTACATTTCATATCTTGACATCCTTCAGCAAAAATCAACAGAAAGTTGGCAAAAATCCCTTCAAAACAAAAGTTTCCTAAAAAAATGTCATTTTTGCCTCTTTGAGCTGTAATTTGACCCCCTTAAAATGCTTCGAAACTCACCAAACTGGACACAGACATCAGGACTGGCGAAAATTGCAATCTAAAAAAACAAAAACAAACCCCAAAACTTAAATTTGCGCTGCAGCGCCCCCTAGGAATAAAACCCAGACAAAACTGCTCCTTGGAAGAAAACATAGACAAAACTGCTTGTAACATCCGGTAGGAATGTCGTAGAGACATTAAAAAAATATCTCTATGTAGGTCTCACTTAGACCTACATTTCACCCGTTGGCACCCTTCAGCAAAAATCAACAAAAAGTTGGCAATCACCCCTTCAAAACAAAACTTTTGTAAAAACCGTCACCTTTTTTCCAACATTATCTCCTCTGAGCGCGTTTGTTGTGTCGGCTTCAAACTCGCACAGGAAAGAGATTGAACCCTTCTGATTGAAAGTTGCGCAAGGAGTTTTTCTAACTGCTCCGGTTTTGATTTAACAAGCCTTCAAAGAAATGCTGCGCTGATGCTGCTGTGCTGCTGCCGTCTCAAGATGGCCGCTTAAAAGCAGGAAGCACCAGTGTGAGCCCAGGATGCAGAGAAGGTAGGTAATGTGCGGGTAAAGATATATTGACTGGGTGAAAGAAGGAGGCACCAGTTTGACTCCAGGATACAGAGAAGGTAGGTAATGTGCAGGTAAAGATATGTTGTCTGGGTGATGGCAGGAAGCCCCAGCATGTATGGGTGACAGAAAGAAGCACCAGTGTGACCCCAGGATGCAGGGAAGGTAGGTAATGTGCAGGTAAAGATATGTTGAATGGGTAAAGGCAGGAAACACCAGCAAAAGTCGCTCCCCTCCACCGCTGCTTGCAGCTTTAATTTTCTTTTGATTCCTTTGGCCCTTTCTGAGCCTCCAACCCCTTTTATTTTATTACGCCTCATTCCTATTCAGCTCATATTTTGTCTCCCGCAAGTTTACAACTGCAGTCTCATTTCCGTTCTTCATCTCCGTTCCATGCTCACCTCTTTCAGATGTGCTTGTTTTCTTCCCATTTCTTTCTGCTTTTTTCACCTCGGACCACTCCCAACAAAATACAATGATCTGTTTATCCTTTTCAACCTATATTCAATTGAATGAACTGCGAAGACCAGTTAGCCTGCAACATGTTTCAAAAAAGCTGGCACAAGTGGCAAAAAAGACTGAGGAAAGGTGAGGAATGCTCGTCAAACACTTATTTGGAACATCCCACAGGTGAACGGGCTAATTAAGTGCCATGATTGGGTATTGTGGAGAGGCGGAGCCCTGCCCAAGATGGCGGCAAGGAGGCGGGGAATGCGGCGGAGCGGAGAGGCGGGGCGAAATCTAATTCAGGTGTGTGGCTCACACACCGGAAAACGATTAACCCATCTCCTCATGCTGTATAAAAGGGGAGAGGGAGTAGGAGAGCCGGCAGTAGCGACGAGGAAGCAAGAGCGGCCAAAAAGAAGATGAGGACAACGACGAAGACGGCAGCTGAAAAGCAGACCGGGAACGAGCAGTGGAGAAAGGACCTGAAAAGCGAACTCAACCGCAGACAAGCTTTGTTGCAAAATAAAGAAGTCAAACGTGCTCAAAAGCATATCCTTCCTGGGTGGTCCATTGAACCCACACAACGACGGCAAGAGACTGTCACAGGTATGAAAGCAGCTTCCATGAAATGCTCGGTCATTCACACACAAGGACGGTGGCGAGGGTCACCACTTTGTCTACGAATTGTTTAAGAACAACATTTCTCAACCAGCTATTGCAAGGAATTTAGGGATTTTACCATCTACGGTCCGTAAAATCATCAAAAGGTTCAGAAATTCTGGAGAAATCAATGCAGGTAAGTGATATTTCGGACCTTCGATCCCTCAGGCATGAAAAAGCGACGACATCAGTATGTAAAGGATATCACCACCTGGGCTCAGGAACACTTAAAAAAACACTGTCGGTATCTCCAGTTGGTCGCTACATCTGTAAGCGCGAGTTAAAACTCTACTATGCAAAGCCAAAGCCATTTATCAACAACACCAAGAAACGGTGGGCTCATCCAAGATGAAAGTGGAAAAGTGCTCTTTGGCCTGACGAGTCCACATCTCAAATTGTTTTTGGAAACTGTGGACGTCGTGTCCTTCGGACCAAAAAGGAATAGAATTGTGGAACGTTTTGCTCGTCATCCAACAACGACTCTCTCCCCTGAACTCTGACTTCTCCAGCCCCGTTCTTCTCGGCTGCTGTTGCCCTTTCACACAGAGACAGGTGATCAGCAAAAATCAACAGGAAGTTGGCAATTACCCCCTTCAAAATAAAAGTTTTGTAAAAACCTGCCACCTTTTTTTCAAACATTATCTCCTCTGAGCGCGTGTGTTGTGTCGGCTTCAAACCCGCACAGGAAAAAGATTGAACCCTTCTGATTAAAAGTTGCGCAAAAGTTTTTCTAACTGCTCCGGTTTTGATTTTGCGAGCCTTCAAAGAACTGCTGCGCTGATGCTGCTGCGCTGCTGCCATCTCAAGATGGCCGCCTAAAAACAGGAAGCATCAGCGTGACCACGCAATGCAGAGAAGGTAGGTGATGTGCGGGTAAAGATATGTTGTCTGGGGGATGGCAGGAAGCACCAGCATGTATGGGTGAAAGAAAGAAGCACCAGTGTGACCCCAGGATGCAGGGAAGGTAGGTAATGTGCAGGTAA
>NC_084623.1:57352699-57437699 GCF_033978795.1 Nerophis ophidion | reverse complement strand
ATATGTTGTCTGGGTAAAGGCAGGAAACACCAGTGTGTATGGGTGAAATAAAGAAGACTCTAGGGTGCAGGGAAGGTAGGTAATGTGCAGGTAAAGATATATTGACTGGGTAAAAGAAGGAGGCACCTGTTTGACTCCAGGATACAGAGAAGGTAGGTAATGTGCAGGTAAAAATATGTTGTCTGGGTGATGGCAGGAAGCCCCAGTGGGTATGTGTGGAAGAAAGAAGACCCCAGGATGCAGGGAAGGTAGGTAATGTGCAGGTAAAGATATGTTGACTGGGTGAAAGAAGGAGGCACCAGTTTGACTCCAGGATACAGAGAAGGTAGGTAATGTGCAGGTAAATATATGTTGTCTGGGTGATGACAGGAAGCATCAGTGAGTATGGGTGGAAGAAAGAAGACTCTAGGGTGCAGGGAAGGTAGGTAATGTGCAGGTAAAGATATGTTGACTGGGTGAAAGAAGGAGGCACCAGTTTGACTCCAGGATACAGAGAAGGTAGGTAATGTGCAGGTAAATATATGTTGTCTGGGTGATGGCAGGAAGCACCAGTGTGTATGGGTGAAAGAAAGAAGACCCCAGGATGCAGGGAAGGTAGGTAACTGTGCAGGTAAAGATATGTTGACTGGGTGAAAGAAGGAGGCACCAGTTTGACTCCAGGATACAGAGAAGGTAGGTAATGTGCAGATAGAAATATGTTGTCTGGGTGATGGCATGAAGCCCCAGTGGGTATGGGTGAAAGAAAGAAGACCCTAGGATGCAGGGAAGGTAGGTAAAGTGCAGGTAAAGATATGTTGACTGGGTGAAAGAAGGAGGCACCAGTTTGACTCCAGGATACAGAGATGGTAGGTAATGTGCAGGTAAAGATATGTTGTCTGGGTGATGACAGGAAGCACTAGTTTGTATGGGTGAAAGAAAGAAGACTCTAGGGTGCAGGGAAGGTAGGTAATGTGCGGGTAAAGATATGTTGACTGGGTGAAAGAAGGCGGCATCAGTTTGACTCCAGGATACAGAGAAGGTAGGTAATGTGCAGGTAAAAATATGTTGTCTGGGTGATGGCAGGAAGCCCCAGTGGGTATGTGTGGAAGAAAGAAGACCCCAGGATGCAGGGAAGGTAGGTAATGTGCAGGTAAAGATATGTTGACTGGGTGAAAGAAGGAGGCACCAGTTTGACTCCAGGATACAGAGAAGGTATGTAATGTGCAGGTAAAAATATGTTTCTGGCTGATGGCAGGAAGCCCCAGTGGGTATGGGTGAAAGAAAGAAGACCCCAGGATGCAGGGAAGGTGGGTAACGTGAAGGTAAAGATATGTTGACTGGGTGAAAGAAGGAGGCACCAGTTTGACTCCAGGATACAGAGATGGTAGGTAATGTGCAGGTAAAAATATGTTGTCTGGGTAAAGGCAGGAAGCCCCAGTGTGTATGGGTGAAAGAAAGAAGACCCCAGGATGCAGGGAAGGTAGGTAACGTGCAGGTAAAGATATGTTGTCTGGGTGAAAGAAGGAGGCACCAGTTTGACTCCAGGATACAGAGAAGGTAGGTAATGTGCAGGTAAAGATATGTTGTCTGGGTGAAAGAAGGAGGCACCAGTTTGACTCCAGGATACAGAGAAGGTAGATAACGTGCAGGTAAAGATATGTTGACTGGGTGAAAGAAGGAGGCACCGGTTTGACTCCAGGATACAGAGAAGGTAGATAACGTGCAGGTAAAGATATGTTGACTGGGTGAAAGAAGGACGCACCAGTTTGACTCCAGGATACAGAGAAGGTAGGTAAAGTGCAGGTAAAAATATGTTGTCTGGGTGAAGAGAGGAAGCACCAGTGTGTATGAGTGAAAGAAAGAAGACTCTAGGATGCAGGGAAGGTAGGTAATGTGCAGGTAAAGATATGTTGACTGGGTGAAAGAAGGAGGCACCAGTTATATAAAGGTCTAATAAAAAAATAAACACGCTCTTACAGAAATAAGAAATATTTGCAATTTTCAGATTGAATGAGCACGTTAAACACGACTAAAATCGGTCGAGGCTACTTCCTGTTCGCATCACTTATTAATGAGGATGAATGGCTGCATCATTCACACGTCCACCACGCACACACACTGCGCTGCGGGAGAAAAGGTCAGCAAAGATCAGTAGTTTTTGCACCGCTGCTCTTACTTTGAAGGCTGGAGAAGTGGCCGGCGATGCAACGTGAGAACTGAATCCCAGCTGTGGAGAAGAAACAAGCACACTGGCCGACAGTCGGGGGGAAGAATAGAAAATTGAGATAATGTGAGAATGAGTAATGAGAGGAGAGAGACTGGAGGATGAGGAAGTGGACCTCGGACTGATGCTTGGCATTTAGATTCTTGTGAGCCCCAATTAGACACAATCGAGTATGATTGCACTTGTGTCTTAATAAGGGGGCGAAGACAAATGTTGTGAAGGGATCATCTGGACTGGACTCTCAAACTGTTATGTTAGATCCACTATGGACTGGACTCTCACTATTATGTTAGATCCACTATGGACTGGACTCTCACTATTATGTTGGATCCACTATGGACTGGACTCTCACTATTATGTTAGATCCACTATGGACTGGACTCTCACTATTATGTTAGATCCACTATGGACTGGACTCTCACTATTATGTTGGATCCACTATGGACTGGACTCTCACTATTATGTTAGATCCACTATCGACTGGACTCTCACTATTATGTTAGATCCACTATGGACTGGACTCTCACACTATTATGTTAGATCCACTATGGACTTGACTCTCATACTATTATGTTGGATCCACTACGGACTGGACTCTCACACTATTATTTTAGATCCACTATGGACTGGACTCTCACTATTATGTTAGATCCACTATGGACTGGACTCTCACTATTATGTTAGATCCACTATGGACTGGACTCTCACACTATTATGTTAGATCCACTATACTCTGGACTTTCAAACGATTATGTTAGATCCACTATCGACTGGACTCTCACTATTATGTTAGATCCACTATGGACTGGACTCTCACTATTATGTTGGATCCACTATGGACTGGACTCTCACTATTATGTTAGATCCACTATGGACTGGACTCTCACTATTATGTTAGATCCACAATGGACTGGACTCTCACACTATTATGTTAGATCCACTATGGACTGGACTCTCACACTTTTATGTTAGATCCACTATGGACTGGACTCTCACACTTTTATGTTAGATCCACTATGGACTGGACTCTCACACTATTATGTTAGATCCACTATGGACTGGACTCTCACTATTATGTTAGATCCACTATGGACTGGACTCTCACTAGTTTGTTACAGTTTGCCCGGATGTTTGTATAGTTCTACCATCTTGGAACCCACACAAATCAAAATTACACTAGCTTAACCATCTCGGTTATCGTACGTAAAAATTTGCCCTGACCTAACCATGTCAATTATCGTACGAAAAAAAAATTAACTGGCCTAACCATCTCGGTTATCGTATGAAAATTTTTTTTACAAAAAATGAGCCCAGTTACTTGTATCGGCCGACCATCTCGGCTTTCGTACGAAAAAAAATTATTTGGCCTAACCATCTTGATTATTGTACGAAAAAACATTTCACTGGATCTAACATCTCGGTTATTGTACGAAAAAATGTTTCACAGTTATTTGTTTCGGCCTGCCATCTCGGTTTTTGTACGAAATAAATTTCCAACGTAAGTTTGCCCTGATATTTGTAGAGGCCTACAATTTTAGTTATCGTACGAAGAAATTTGACCAGACCTTTGCCCTGACGTTTGTAAAGTACTCAGTCTCAATTATCGTATGAAGAAAATTGTTACCCAAACTTTGCCTTGATATTTGTATCGACCTACCATCTCGGTTTTTGAACAAAAAAAAATGATTTGGCCGAACCATCTTGATTATTGTACGAAAAAACATTTCACTGGATCTAACATCTCGGTTATCGTACGAAAAAATGTTTCACAATTATTTGTTTCGGCCTACCATCTCGGTTTTTGTACGAAAGAAATTTCCAACTTAAGTTTGCCCTGATATTTGTATAGGCCTACTATCTTAGTTATCGTACGAAGAAATTTGACCAAAGCTTTGCCCTGACGTTTGTAAAGTAGTACCGCCTCGATTATCGTACGAAGAAAATTGTTACCAAAACTTTGCCTTGATATCTGTTTCGGCCTACCATCTCGGTTTTCGAAGAAAAAAAAAATTATTTGGCCTAACCTTCTTGATTATTGTACGGAAAAACATTTCACTGGATCTAACATCTCGGTTATCGTACGAAAAAATGTTTCAGTTATTTGTTTCGGCCTACCATCTCGGTTTTTGTATGAAATACATTTCTAACATAAGTTTACCTGATATTTGTATAGGCCTACCATCTTAGTTATCGTACGAAGAAATTTGACCAAAGCTTTGCCCTGACTTTTGTAAAGTACCACCGCCTCGATTATCGTACGAAGAAAATTGTTACCAAAACGTTGCCTTGATATTTGTTTCGGCCTACCATCTCGGTTTTCGAACGAAAAAAAATTATTTGGCCCAACCATCTTGATTATTGTACGAAAAAACATTTCACTGGATCTAACATCTCAAATATCGTACGAAAAAATGTTTCACAGTTATTTGTTTCGGCCTACCATCTCTGTTTTTGTACGAAAGAAATTTCCAATGTAAGTTTGCCCTGATATTTGTAGAGGCCTACAATCTTAGTTATCGTACGAAGGAATTTGACCAAAGCTTTGCCCTGACGTTTGTAAAGTACTACCGCCTCGATTATCGTACGAAGAAAATTGTTACCAAAACGTTGCCTTGATATTTGCAGCGGCCTACCATCTCGGTTTTCGAACAAAAAAAAATTATTTGGCCTAACCATCTTGATTATTGTACGAAAAAACATTTCACTGGATCTAACATCTCAAATATCCTACGAAAAAATGTTTCACAGTTATTTGTTCTGGCCTACCATCTCTGTTTTTGTACGAGAGAAATTTCCAACATAAGTTTGCCCTGATATTTGTAAAGGCCTACTATCTTAGTTATCGTAGGAAGAAATTTGACCAAAGCTTTGCCCTGACGTTTGTAAAGTACGACCGCCTCGATTATCGTACGAAGAAAATTTTTACCAAAACTTTGCCCTGATATTTGTATCGGCCTGCCATCTCGGTTTTCGAAAAAAAAAAAAATATTTGGCGGAACCATTTT
This sequence comes from Nerophis ophidion, assembly GCF_033978795.1. Lineage (NCBI taxonomy): Eukaryota > Metazoa > Chordata > Actinopteri > Syngnathiformes > Syngnathidae > Nerophis > Nerophis ophidion. The sequence continues at coordinate 57,432,491 of NC_084623.1, read as the reverse complement.
GATTATTGTACGAAAAAACATTTCACTGGATCTAACATCTCGGTTATCGTACGAAAAAATGTTTCACAGTTATTTGTATCAGCCTACCATCTCGGTTTTTGTACGAAAGAAATTTCCAACGTAAGTTTGCCCTGATATTTGTATAGGCCCACCATCTTAGTAATCGTACGAAGAAATTTGACGAAAGCTTTGCCCTGACGTTTGTAAAGTACTACCGCCTCGATTATCGTACGAAGAAAATTGTTACCAAAACTTTGCCTTGATATTTGTATCGGCCTACCATCTCGGTTTTCGAACAAAAAAAAATTATTTGGCCGAACCATCTTGATTATTGTACGAAAAAACATTTCACTGGATCTAACATCTCGGTTATCGTACGAAAAAATGTTTCACAGTTATTTGTTTCGGCCTACCATCTCGGTTTTTGTACGAAATAAATTTCCAACGTAAGTTTGCCCTGATATTTGTAGAGGCCTACAATCTTAGTTATCGTACAAAGAAATTTGACCAAACCTTTGCCCTGACGTTTGTAAAGTACTCAGTCTCAATTATCGTATGAAGAAAATTGTTACCCAAACTTTGCCTTGATATTTGTATCGGCCTACCATCTCGGTTTTTGAACAAAAAAAAATGATTTGGCCGAACCATCTTGATTATTGTACGAAAAAACATTTCACTGGATCTAACATCTCGGTTATCGTACGAAAAAATGTTTCACAATTATTTGTTTCGGCCTACCATCTCGGTTTTTGTACGAAATAAATTTCCAACATAAGTTTACCTGATATTTGTATAGGCCCACCATCTTAGTAATCGTACGAAGAAATTTGACCAAAGCTTTGCCCTGACGTTTGTAAAGTACTACCGCCTCGATTATCGTACGAAGAAAATTTTTACCAAAACGTTGCCTTGATATTTGTATCGGCCTACCATCTCGGCTTTCGTACGAAAAAAAATTATTTGGCAGAACCATCTTGATTATTGTACGAAAAAACATTTCACTGGATCTAACATCTCGGTTATCGTACGAAAAAATGTTTCAAAGTTATTTGTTTCGGCCTACTATCTCGGTTTTTGTACGAAATAAATTTCCAACGTAAGTTTACCTGATATTTGTATAGGCCTACCATCTTAGTAATCGTACGAAGAAATTTGACCAAAGCTTTGGCCTGACGTTTGTAAAGTACTACCGCCTCGATTATCGTACGAAGAAAATTGTTACCAATAATTTGCCTTGATATTTGTATCACGGTTTTCGTATGACAAAATTTTTCACGGAAAGTGTGCCCCAGTTTTTTTTCAAAGGCCGTCTCGGTTATCGTACGATAAAAATGTCGATCAAAATATTCTCCTGTATTTTGTAAAGAGCGACTATCTCGGTCATCGTCTGGCACCATCAAATACTCAAAGAGTAATAAAAGAATGAAAATAAAAACTAAATATTTTTTGATATATCTAGAAAATATATGTTTTTAATTTGAAAGGTCAGGTCTTCCAGAAGAAGAAACCCAGGATGACCAATGTTGTCCCCAAGATGTCCAAAGGACCTAAAGAAATAATGAAATGTGAGTATAAAAATAGCCTTAAATATGAATATTATATGATTATACAAATGCTAGTGGGCACCGATGAGAGTCAAGCGCACGTTTCAAAAAGATTATTCGATCTAAAGTGCTGCAGCTAATGGACTTTTTGCATTTTCTCAGTCTGATGATAACCTTGTAGCCCACAAAATGATCGTCAGTGCAAAAGTACTTTAGGAAATATGAGTCACAAGAGGGCGTGGAGATGAGAAAATGTAGAAGGGGAAATGCATAATGGATGGCAAGTTTAGTTTCAAAGTCCTGGCAGGTCGCTCTCGCCACAAGACCAAAGGACTTTTCCATCGACTGCCGCTAGGAGTTGAGTTAGCATCCAAGTTCTTAACTGCTCGTACTAGTATTGCAATATCCGCTTTTTAATCACTCAATTTGGGATTGTTTTCGGTTTTTTTAAGCTTGTGGTTTGCGGGTTGCAGTTTTTTGGGCTCAATATTCAGGTTGTGGTTGCTTATTTAGGCTTGCTTTTCTGTCTATATATATATACATACACTACACATATATATATATATATATATATATATATATATATATATATGTGTATATATATATATATATATATATATATATATATATATATATATATATATATATATATATATATATACATATATATATATATATATATATATATATATATATATATATATATGTTTATATTTGTATGTGTGTGCGTATTCGAATGTATGTGTGTATATTTTTATGTATGTGTATATACAGTATAAGTATGAAAAAAAAAATATATATATATATATGTGTGTGTGTGTGTGTGTATATGTATATATCTGCATACATATATGTATTTGTATGTATGTGCGTGTATATATATATATATGTGTGTGAGTGTGTGTGTGTATGTATATATCTGCATACATATATATGTATATATATATATATATATATACGCACATACATACAAATATAAATATATATATATATACATATGTATGTATGCAGATATATACATACACACACACACACACACACACATATATATATATATATTTATTTATATTTGTATGTATGTGCGTATATATATATATATATATATATATTTATATTTGTATGTATGTGCGTATATATATATATATATATTTATATTTGTATGTATGTGCGTATATATATATATATATACATATATATATATGTGTGTGTGTGTGTGTGTATATGTATATATCTGCATACATATATATGTATATATATATATTTATATTTGTATGTGTGTGTGTATATATACATATATATATATATATATACATATATATATATATATATACATATACATATATATATATATATATATATATATATATATATATATACATATACATATATATATATATATATATATGTATATGATTGTAAAAGATAAGTGAAGTGTATTATATTTATATAGCGCTTTTCTCTAGTGACTCAAAGCACTGTACATAGTGAAACCCAATATCTAAGTTATATTTAAAGCAGTGTGGGTGACACTGGGAGCAGGTGGGTAAAGTGTCTTGCCCAAGGACACAACGGCAGTGACTAGGATGGGGGAAGCAGGAATCGAACCTGCAATTCTCAAGATCTTCATGTGTTGTTAATATTCAGTCTTTTATTGTTTATAGTTAATATTGTAAATCACACTTAAAAGAGGAACGATGTTCATGAGTATTTAATATTCACTGTTTTAATGTTCATAGTTCATATTGTAAATCCCAAGTAAAAGAGGAGCGATGTTCATATGTTGTTAATATTCAGTGTTTTATTGTTCATAGTTAATATTTTAAAGCCCACTTTAAAGAGGAGCGATGTTCATATTTTGTTAATATTCAGTGTTTTATTGTTCACAGTGCATATTGTAAATCCCAAATAAATATAGAGCGATGTTCATATGTTGTTAATATTTAGTGTTTTATTGTTCATAGTAAATATTGTAAATCCCACGTAAAAGAGGAGCGATCTTCATGTGTTGTTAATATTCCATGTTTTATTGTTTATGGATAATGTTGTAATTTCCACATAAAAGAGGAGCGATGTTCATATGTTGTTAATATTCATTGTTTTATGGTTCATAGTAAATATTGTAAATCCCAAGTAAAAGAGGAGCGATGTTCAGATGTTGTTAATGTTCAGTGTTTTATTGTTCATAGTTCATATTGTAAATCCCACATAAAAGAAGAGTGATGTTTATATGTTGTTAATATTTAGTGTTTTATTGTTCATAGTTAATATTGTAAATCCCACATAAAAGAAGAGTGATGTTTATATGTTGTTAATATTCAGTGTTTTATGGTTCATAGTAAATATTGTAAATCCCAAGTAAAAGAGGAGCGATGTTCATATGTGGTTAATAATTAGTGTTTTTATTGTTCATGGTTAATATTGTAAATCCCACGTAAAAGAAGAGTGATGTTTATATGTTGTAAATATTCAGTCTTTTATTGTTCATAGTTAATATCGTATGGCCCTGCGATGAGGTGGCGACTTGTCCAAGGTGTACCCCGCCTTACGCCCGATTGTAGCTGTGATAGGCACCAGCGCCCCCCGCGACCTCAAAAGGGAAAAAGCGGCAGAAAAATGGATGGATGGATAATATTGTCAATTTCACGTAAAAGAAGAGCGATGTTGATTTTGTTGTTAATATTCAGTGTTTTACTGTTCATAGTTAATATTGTAAATCCCACCTAAAAGAGGAGTGATGTCCATATGTTGTTAATATTCAGTGTTTTATTGTTCATAGTTAATATTGTAAATCCCACGTAAAAGAGGAGCAATGTTGATTTTGTTGTTAATATTCTGTGTTTTATTGTTCATAGTTAATATTGTAAATCCCACGTAAAAGAGGAGCGATGTTCATTTTGTTGTTAATATTCAGTGTTTTATTGTTCACAGTTCATATTGTAAATCTCACATAAAAGAAGAGTGATGTTTATATGTTGTTTATATTCAGTGTTTTATTGTCCATAGCTCATCATAGTTCATATTGTAAATCCCACATAAAAGAGGAGCGATCTTCATATGTTGTAAATATTCAGTGTTTTATTGTTCATAGTTAATATTGTAAATCCCACGTAAAAGAGGAGCAGTGTTGATTTTGTTGTTAATATTCAGTGTTTTATTGTTCACAGTTAATATTGTAAATCCCACGTAAAAGAGGAGCGGTGTTCATTTTGTTGTTAATATTCAGTGTTTTATTGTTCATAGTTAATATTGTAAATCCCACGTAAAAGACGAGCGGTGTTCATTTTGTTGTTAATATTCAGTGTTTTATTGTTCACAGTTAATATTGTAAATCCCACGTAAAAGAGGAAGATGTTCATTTTGTTGTTAATATTCAGTATTTTATTGTTCATAGTTAATATTGTAAATCCCACGTAAAAGAGGAGCAGTGTTGATTTTGTTGTTAATATTCTGTGTTTTATTGTTCATAGTTAATATTGTAAATCCCACGTAAAAGAGGAAGATGTTCATATGTTGTTAATATTTAGTATTTTATTGTTCATAGTTAATATTGTAAATCCCACGTAAAAGAGGAAGATGTTCATATGTTGTTAATATTTAGTGTTTTATTGTTCATAGTTAATATTGTAAATCCCACGTAAAAGAGGAGTAATCTTCATGTTGTTAATTACCGGCAAGCTTTGGCACGATGCCAAAAAAGTACGGCATTCGATGCCCAACACAGAACCTGTAAGTTGAGGTCCTACTGTACTTGGTATTTTTTGACATGACATTTGTTCTTTGTCCAAAAGGGGGCGTGTCATATCTCCTTCTGTTGGTGTTTGGGTTGAGCAGAAGAAAGAGGGCTGAGGCAGACAGAAAGATGGATCCAGGCAGAGGTTTGCGACATCCACATTAGCCTCTGTGCTCGTCTCCCTCCAGCACCATTAGCGTATCATTAACAAACATCTGAGCGCACAGATGTCGGACTCTCAGCCCGCCAGGCTCGCTTGGAAGCACACGACACACAAAAAACAAAAAAACGCAACAGACAGTTTGTTCAGACGCTTCCGGGCTTTGCTGGCTTCCATGCTGATCAGCAGTCAGCTGATGGATCCAGGGAGTACACAATCTTGGACATGCCTTACATGCCTTACTGCGGGTTATGTTGTGTTTTTACCTCATTCCTGTGAGAATCCTGCGTGCGACTGAGGCATTACGGAGTGGGACTATCCAGGACTAGCACAAATCATGGTCAAATTTGCACCAATCATATTGTCAGATATGTAAAATCAAATAGGGTTGGATTTCATTTTTTTTTTTTTTTTTGGCAACATGACTCGGGAAGATTGTTTGGATTGGGTCATATAAATTAATGCTTTTTTTTTTTTTTCAATTCCACGCACAAATCCCAATCATTGACCTCCTTTACAAGACAGTGGCAAAAGTTCCAACAATCAGATTGTCAGATAGTTCAAATTAAATTGAGTTAGAGTCCCTTATTTGTTTTGTTTTTTCCAACATGATGAAGGAAGGTTGTTTGGATTTGGGCCATATAAGTTAATGCTGTGCTTTTTGTCACTTCCATACACAAATCATGGTAAACTATGCACAGATCAAACCAGGTTAGATTCTTTTTTTTTTTTTTTTTTTTGCAACATGACTCGAGAAGATTGTTTGGATTGGGTCATATAAGTTAATGTTGTGCTTTTTTTTTTTTCAATTCCACGCACAAATCCCGTACTCCACAAGACAGTGGCAAATTTTGCAACAATCAGATTGTCAGATAGTTCAAATTAAATTGAGTTAGAGTCCCTTATTTGTTGTTTTTTTTCCAACATGATGAAGGAAGGTTGTTTGGATTTGAGCCATATAAGTTAATGCTGTGCTTTTTTTCACTTCCATGCACAAATCATGGTAAACTGTGCACAAATCAAACCAGGTTAGATTTTTTTTTTTTTTTTTTTTTGCAGCATGATGAGGGAAGGTTTTTGGATTGGGTCATATAAGTGAATGCTTTGCTTTTTTTTCCACTTCCACGCACAAATCATGATCATTGACGGTGGCAAAATTTGCAACAATCAGATTGTCAGATATTTAAAATCAAATCGAGTTGGATTCCTCTTCTTTTTTTGTTTTGTTTTTTGCGACATAATAAGGGAAGGTTGTTTTGATTTGGGTCATATAAGTAAATGCTGTGCTTTTTGTCACCCCCATGCACAAATCATGGTCAAATTTGCACCAATCAGAATGTCAGATATTTGAAATCAAATCAAGTTGGATTCTTTTTTTTTTTTTTGGTCATGACATGACTCGGGAAGGTTGTTTGGGTGGGCTCATATAAGTAAATGCTGTGCTTTTTGTCACTTCCATGCACAAATCATGGTCAAATTTGCACCAATCAGATTGTCAGATATTTAAAATCAAATCGAGTAAGATTCCTCTTTTTTTTCTTTCTTTTTTTTTGCAACATGATGAGGGAAGGTTCTGGATTGGGTCATATAACTGAATGCTTTGCTTTTTTTTCCCACTTCCATGCACAAATCATGATCATTGACCTCATTTACTCTCGTACTCCACAAGACGGTGGCAAATTTTGCAACAATCAGATTGTCAGATATTTGAAATCAAATCGAGTTGGATTCCTCTTCTTCTTTTCTTTTCTTTTTTGCATCATAATAAGGGAAAGTTGTTTTGATTTGGGTCATATAAGTAAATGCTGTGGTTTTTGTCATGGTAAAATTTGCACCAATCAGAATGTCAGATATTTAAAATCAAATCAAGTTGCATTCTTTTTTATTTTTTTTATTTTAATTTTTTTTGTCATGACATGACTCGGGAAGGTTGTTTGGATTGGCTCATATAAGTAAATGCTGTGCTTTTTGTCACTTCCATGCACAAATCATGGTTAAATTTGCACCAGTCAGAATTGTAGACATTTAAAGTCAAATCAAGTTAGTTTCCTTTTTTTTTTTTTTGTCGTAACATGACTCTGGAAGGTTGTTTTGATTTGGGTCATATAACTAATTGCTGTGCTTTTTGTCACTTCCATGCACAAATCATGGTCAAATTTGCACCAATCAGATTGTCAGATTTTTTAAATCAAATCGAGTAAGATTCCTCTTTTTTTTTTTTTTGCGACATGATAAGGGAAGGTTGTTTGGATTGGCTCATATAAGTAAATGCTGTGCTTTTTGTCACTTCCATGCAGAAATCATGGTTAAATTTGCACGAATCAGAACGTCAGATATTTAAAATCAAATCAAGTTTGATTCCTTTTTTGTTTCTTTTTTTGTTGTTGTTGTTGTGACATGACTCGGGAAGGTTATTTGAATTGGGTCATATCAGTAAATAATGTGCCTTTTTTCTCACTTTCATGCAGAAATCATGGTCAAATTTACAGCAATCAGATTGTCAGATATTTAAAATCGAATCGGGTTAGATTTCTTTTTTTTTTTTGCGACATTACTCAGGAAGGTTGTTTGTATTGTGTCGTATAAGTCAATGCTGTGCATTTTTTATTCCCCACTTCCAATCACAAATCACGATCATTGACCTCATCTACTCTCGTACTCCACTAGATGATGGAAAATTTTGCAAAAATCAGGTCAGAGTCCTTTTTTTTTGCAACATGATTCGGGAAGGTCTTTTGGATTGGGTCATATATGTGAACGCTGTGCTTTTTTTCAACTGTCACGCACAAATCATGATCATTGACCTCATTTACTCTAGTACTCCACTAAATGGTGGAAAATTTAGCAAAAATCAGGTCAGAGTCCTTTTTTTTTGCAACATGATTTGGGAAGGTCTTTTGGATTGGGTCATATATGTGAACGCTGTGCTTTTTTTCGACTTTCACGCTCAAATCACGATCATTGACCGCATTTACTCTCGTACTCCACTAGCTGATGGAAAATTTTGCAAAAATCAGGTCAGAGTCCTTTTTTTTTTTGCAACATGATTCGGGAAGGTTGTTTAGATTGGGTCATATATGTGAACGCTGTGCTTTTTTTCGACTTTCACGCACAAATCACGATCATTGACCTCATTTACTCTCGTACTCCACTAGATGATGGAAAATTGAGGAAAAATCAGGTCAGAGTCCTTTTTTTTGCAACATGATTCGGGAAGGTCTTTTGGATTGGGTCATATATGTGAACGCTGTGCTTTTTTTTCAGCTGTCACGCACAAATCCCGATCATTGACCTCATTTACTCTCGTACTCCACTAGATGATGGAAAATTGAGGAAAAATCAGGTCAGAGTCCTTTTTTTTGCAACATGATTCGGGAAGGTCTTTTGGATTGGGTCATATATGTGAACGCTGTGCTTTTTTTTCAGCTGTCACGCACAAATCCCGATCATTGACCTCATTTACTCTAGTACTCCACTAAATGGTGGAAAATTTTGCAAAAATTAGGTCAGAGTCTATTTTTTTTGCAACATGATTCGGGAAGGTTGTTTGGATTGGGTCATATATGTGAACGCTGTGCTTTTTTTTCGACTTTCACGCACAAATCACGATCATTGACCGCATTTACTCTTGTACTCCATTAAATGTTGGAAAATTTTGCAAAAATCAGGTCGGAGTCCTCTTTTTTTGCAACATGATTCGGGAAGGTTGTTTGGATTGGGTCATATATGTGAACGCTGTGCTTTTTTTCGACTTTCACGCTCAAATCATGATCATTGACCTCAAATACTCTCGTACTCCACTAGATGGTGGAAAATTTTGCGAAAATCAGGTCAGAGTCCTTTTTTTTTGCAACATGATTCGGGAAGGTTGTTTGGATTGGGTCATATATGTGAACACTGTGGGGTTTTTTCGACTTTCACGCTCAAATCATGATCATTGACCTCATTTACTCTCATACTCCACTAGATTGTGGAAAATTTAGCAAAAATCAGGTCAGAGTCCTTTTTTGCAACATGATTCGGGAAGGTTGTTTGGATTGGGTCATATATGTGAACGCTGTGCTTTTTTTGACTTTCACGCACAAATCACGATCACTGACCTTATTTACTCTCGTACTCCACTAGATGGTGGAAAATTGTGCAAAAATCAGGTCAGAGTCCTTTTTTTTTGGAGCAAAATTCAGGTCAGAGTCCTTTTTTTTTGCAACATGATTCGGGAAGGTTGTTTGGATTGGGTCATATATGTGAACGCTGTGCTTTTTTTTCGACTTTCACGCTCAAATCATGATCATTGACCTCATTTACTCTCGTACTCCACTAGATGGTGGAAAATTTTGCGAAAATCAGGTCAGAGTCCTTTTTTTTTGCAACATGATTTGGGAAGGTTATTTGGATTGGGTCATATATGTGAACGCTGTGGGGTTTTTTCGATTTTCACGCTCAAATCATGATCATTGACCGCATTTACTCTCGTACTCCACTAGATGGTGGAAAATTTTGCGAAAATCAGGTCAGAGTGCTTATTTTTTTTGCAACATGATTTGGGAAGGTTGTTTGGATTGGGTCATATAAATGAATGCTGAGTTTTTTCCACTAACCCAGACCCTCTGCATGTGGGCCGTGTGCGATTATCAGACCCATGTTATCCACGGTGTGGACATCCATCTGCTCCTCTGCAGAGGCGGCCATTAATCAAACAGTCCGTACTTTGCGAGAAGCCAGCCTGGGTATTTAGTCAAGGTGTTGGTGTAGAGGCGTGTAATCATTATCCAACAGGGATCCTGTTGGCAAGGAGCCCAGCTCGCTCCTGATTTGCCCGCAGGGTCGTTATATCCTCCACACGGACTCGTTTGGAAGAAGTTTGTTGTGGAGAACTTGCAGTTAGGTCCAAGGCGAGTGTCTTGTCTTCCGCCTGTACGATTAAGCCCGTTTAATAACGGCCATGTTTTTAATGAGTCGCTCCTTTTCCCTGCCAGAACTTTCCTGGAAACATTTCCACTCCAGAGCACACCTGTCTCATTTACTTTGTTGTAGAGGCGCCGGTCACCATTACTTTGTTTTAATGAACCAAGCTCCGACACCCTCAGATAATGAATGTAACGTTTTCAGCAGATGATTGACAATAGTAATAATGACCACAAAAAAAAACCTGTTGTTACGAGCTGGGGGATGATTAATTCCGAGCGTCCATTTGTCAGGGAGGACATAAACATGTGTCCTCGCTCAGACCTGGACCTTGACACGACAGCCTACACCCTTTTAAAATATGTGTGTGACACAGCAGCGGCAAGTCTGTCTGTTTATGGCGATAATAATGGATTGGATTTAAGTGGCGGTTACTTTTTGACACAATAGCCTTCAGCAGGAGTGCATTTGATTACATGCGTGTTTATAGTTTGTGTGCATGTGAGGGTTGTCTAATGATTGCAATGTTTGATAGTGATTTATCGCATTTGGTTCCCAGTTAATGCATGGTTAATTCCAATAAATCGCTAATACGTCCCACTTTGTTTGATTAGTGCGAATGTTTGTTTATTAAACATTATGATCTTTTTAAAGACAAAGTAGACACTTTCACATACCAACTCTCACATACACATCACACAAATACACACATATATATGTATATATATATATATATATATATATATATACATATATATATACATATATATATTTATATATATAATACATACATATATATACATTGATTCATATATATAAATACACATATATATATAAATATATATATATGTATATATATGTACATATATACATATATATATATATATATATATATATATATATGTACATATATATATATATATATATATATGTATATAATACATGCATACAAATATATATACATTGATTCATATATATAAATACACATATATATATAAATATATATATGTATATATATATATATATATGTATATTATACATCTATACATACATACATATACAGTATATATACATATATATAAAAATATAGATTACATACATACATGCATACATACAAATACAGTATACACACGCAAACACACGCACATATATATATATATATATGTATATAAATATATATATATATATATATATATATATATATATATATATATATATACATACACATGTATATAGATATAAAAAATACATACATATATATGTATATATATATATATACATATTATATATGTATACATATTATATATATATATACATATTATATATATATATATACATATTATATATATATATGTATATAATACATGCATACATATATTTATATCCATTAATTAATATATATAAATACACATATATATATAAATATATATATGTATATATATATGTATATAATACATGCATACATATACAGTATATATACATATATATACATATATAGAATACATATATACATGCATACATACATAAATACATATACAGTATACACACACAAACACACGCACATATATACATACATATATATATATATATATATACATATATATACATATTATATATATACATATTATATATATATGTATAATATATATATATATATATATATATATATATATATATATATATATATATATATATATATATATATATATATATATATATATATATATATATATATATATATATATATATATATATATATATATATATATCCACCCATTTTCTACCGCTTATTCCCTTTTGGGGTCGCGCATATATATATATATATATATATATATATATATATATATATAAATGTATGTATTTTTTGTTTTTTTAACAGCCCTAATATCGTGGTTTTGAAAGTGAAACCTACCAAAACAGCAACTATATCCTTTGATTTGTCAGTCTGTGACACTAAGTAGAAAAAGTTCGGCCTATCCTGGGCCATCCATCCATCCATTTTTCTACCACTTGTCCCTTCTAACCATAGAAAAGTACATGTTGTGTAAAACAAAGTTATGATGAAACATGTAACGTTATCATACACCCGGGTCTATGGGTCCACATGCGCTCATATGATAACGGTGTAAGGGATCGGTGATGTACAGTAAAGACGGCGGTGAGGATAAATATATATATATTTTTTTTTTTTTAAAAAGGACCCCCAGCGTGGAGATTATGCAGATGTTTTGTTTATGTCAACGATCATTTGGGCTCCGGGTAATATTCCAGCGACACTACTAAAGTGTGACCACATTTCAATATGTGAAGCATTTTAATTATCTGGGCTTTTGTTAAAGATTATACGGGGGTCATATTATGTGGCAGCACCATGAACTGAGGCATTATCAGGGGTAGTTCATGTGACTATCACGGGCAAGTTATCAGGGGTAGTTCATGTGACTATCACAGGCAAGTTATCAGGGGTAGTGCATGTGACTATCACAGGCAAGTTATCAGGGGTAGTTAATGTGACTATCACAGGCAAGTTATCAGGGGTAGTGCATGTGACTATCACAGGCAAGTTATCAGGGGTAGTTCATGTGACTATCACAGGCAAGTTATCAGGGGTAGTTCATGTGACTATCACAGGCAAGTTATCAGGGGTAGTTCATGTGACTATCACAGGCAAGTTATCAGGGGTAGTGCATGTGACTATCACAGGCAAGTTATCAGGGGTAGTTCATGTGACTATCACAGGCAAGTTATCAGGGGTAGTTCATGTGACTATCACAGGCAAGTTATCAGGGGTAGTTCATGTGACTATCACAGGCAAGTTATCAGGGGTAGTTCATGTGACTATCACAGGCAAGTTATCAGGGGTAGTTCATGTGACTATCACAGGCAAGTTATCAGGGGTAGTTCATGTGACTATCACAGGCAAGTTATCAGGGGTAGTTAGTGTGACTATCACAGGCAAGTTATCAGGGGTAGTTCATGTGACTATCACAGGCAAGTTATCAGGGGTAGTTCATGTGACTATCACAGGCAAGTTATCAGGGGTAGTTCATGTGACTATCACAGGCAAGTTATCAGGGGTAGTTCATGTGACTATCACAGGCAAGTTATCAGGGGTAGTTCATGTGACTATCACAGGCAAGTTATCAGGGGTAGTTCATGTGACTATCACAGGCAAGTTATCAGGGGTAGTTCATGTGACTATCACAGGCAAGTTATCAGGGGTAGTTCATGTGACTATCACAGGCAAGTTATCAGGGGTAGTTCATGTGACTATCTCAGGCAAGTTATCAGGGGTAGTTCATGTGACTATCACAGGCAAGTTATCAGGGGTAGTTCATGTGACTATCACAGGCAAGTTATCAGGGGTAGTTCATGTGACTATCACAGGCAAGTTATCAGGGGTAGTTAATGTGACTATCACAGGCAAGTTATCAGGGGTAGTGCATGTGACTATCACAGGCAAGTTATCAGGGGTAGTGCATGTGACTATCACAGGCAAGTTATCAGGGGTAGTTAATGTGACTATCACAGGCAAGTTATCAGGGGTAGTGCATGTGACTATCACAGGCAAGTTATCAGGGGTAGTTCATGTGACTATCACAGGCAAGTTATCAGGGGTAGTTCATGTGACTATCACAGGCAAGTTATCAGGGGTAGTTCATGTGACTATCACAGGCAAGTTATCAGGGGTAGTTCATGTGACTATCACAGGCAAGTTATCAGGGGTAGTTCATGTGACTATCACAGGCAAGTTATCAGGGGTAGTTCATGTGACTATCACAGGCAAGTTATCAGGGGTAGTGCATGTGACTATCACAGGCAAGTTATCAGGGGTAGTTAATGTGACTATCACAGGCAAGTTATCAGGGGTAGTGCATGTGACTATCACAGGCAAGTTATCAGGGGTAGTTCATGTGACTATCACAGGCAAGTTATCAGGGGTAGTTCATGTGACTATCACAGGCAAGTTATCAGGGGTAGTGCATGTGACTATCACAGGCAAGTTATCAGGGGTAGTTCATGTGACTATCACAGGCAAGTTATCAGGGGTAGTTCATGTGACTATCACAGGCAAGTTATCAGGGGTAGTTCATGTGACTATCACAGGCAAGTTATCAGGGGTAGTTCATGTGACTATCACAGGCAAGTTATCAGGGGTAGTTCATGTGACTATCACAGGCAAGTTATCAGGGGTAGTTCATGTGACTATCACAGGCAAGTTATCAGGGGTAGTTAGTGTGACTATCACAGGCAAGTTATCAGGGGTAGTTCATGTGACTATCACAGGCAAGTTATCAGGGGTAGTTCATGTGACTATCACAGGAAAGTTATCAGGGGTAGTTCATGTGACTATCACAGGCAAGTTATCAGGGGTAGTTCATGTGACTATCACAGGCAAGTTATCAGGGGTAGTTCATGTGACTATCACAGGCAAGTTATCAGGGGTAGTTCATGTGACTATCACAGGCAAGTTATCAGGGGTAGTTCATGTGACTATCACAGGCAAGTTATCAGGGGTAGTTCATGTGACTATCACAGGCAAGTTATCAGGGGTAGTTCATGTGACTATCTCAGGCAAGTTATCAGGGGTAGTTCATGTGACTATCACAGGCAAGTTATCAGGGGTAGTTCATGTGACTATCACAGGCAAGTTATCAGGGGTAGTTCATGTGACTATCACAGGCAAGTTATCAGGGGTAGTTCATGTGACTATCACAGGCAAGTTATCAGGGGTAGTTCATGTGACTATCACAGGCAAGTTATCAGGGGTAGTTCATGTGACTATCACAGGCAAGTTGTCAGGGGTAGTTCAAGTGACTATCACAGGCAAGTTATCAGGGGTAGTTCATGTGACTATCACAGGCAAGTTATCAGGGGTAGTTCATGTGACTATCACAGGCAAGTTATCAGGGGTAGTTCATGTGACTATCACAGGCAAGTTATCAGGGGTAGTTAATGTGACTATCCACCTTCCACACAGGCAAGTTATCAGGGGTAGTTCATGTGACCATCACAGGCAAGTTATCAGGGGTAGTTCATGTGACTATCACAGGCAAGTTATCAGGGGTAGTTCATGTGACTATCACAGGCAAGTTATCAGGGGTAGTTCATGTGACTATCACAGGCAAGTTATCAGGGGTAGTTCATGTGACTATCACAGGCAAGTTATCAGGGGTAGTTAATGTGACTATCCACCTTCCACACAGGCTAGTTATCAGGGGTAGTTAATGTGACTATCCACCTTCTACACAGGCTAGTTATCAGGGGTAGTTAATGTGACTATCCACCTTCCACACAGGCAAGTTATCAGGGGTAGTTAATGTGACTATCCACCTTCCACACAGGCAAGTTATCAGGGGTAGTTAATGTGACTATCCACCTTCCACACAGGCAAGTTATCAGGGGTAGTTAATGTGACTATCCACCTTCCACACAGGCAAGTTATCAGGGGTAGTTAATGTGACTATCCACCTTCCACACAGGCAAGTTATCAGGGGTAGTTAATGTGACTATCCACCTTCCACACAGGCTAGTTATCAGGGGTAGTTAATGTGACTATCCACCTTCTACACAGGCTAGTTATCAGGGGTAGTTAATGTGACTATCCACCTTCCACACAGGCAAGTTATCAGGGGTAGTTAATGTGACTATCCACCTTCCACACAGGCAAGTTATCAGGGGTAGTTAATGTGACTATCCACCTTCCACACAGGCAAGTTATCAGGGGTAGTTAATGTGACTATCCACCTTCCACACAGGCAAGTTATCAGGGGTAGTTAATGTGACTATCCACCTTCCACACAGGCAAGTTATCAGGGGTAGTTAATGTGACTATCCACCTTCCACACAGGCAAGTTATCAGGGGTAGTTAATGTGACTATCCACCTTCCACACAGGCAAGTTATCAGGGGTAGTTTGTCAAGTCCGTGCAGGACGCGGCGTCTTCAAAACAAGACGGACTTCCCCCAATGTCTGATTGTGGTGGTCCACTTCCTGTATGATCAGTTTCAGAGCTTGATCCACATTAGGGTTGGGGTTGGGATTAGATTTAGGGTAGGGGCAGGGGGATGGGTGGGTTTAGGGTTATGGATAGGGTTTGTGTTGATGTTAGGAGTAGGGTAAGGGTTAGAGTAGGAGCACGAGTAGGTTTAGGGTTAGGTTTATGGGTTATGGTTAGGGTTGGGGTTGGGGTTGAGGTTAGAGTTAGAGGGTAGGTTTTAGGCATAAAGAAAGAGAGTCGGGTGGGGTTAGGGCTAAGGGTGGGGTTAGGGCAGGGGTCGGGAACCCTTTTGGCTTAGCGCTAGGGTTGAAGTTGGGGTAAGGGTTAGGGTTAGAGTTAGAGGGTAGGTTTTAGGCATAAAGAAAGAGAGTCGGGTAGGGTTAGGGCTAAGGGTTAGGTTAGGGCAGGGGTCGGGAACCCTTTTGGCTTAGGGCTAGGGTTGAAGTTGGGGTTGGGGTAGGGTTAGGGTTAGGTTTGTGGTTGGGGTTGGGGTTGGGGTAGGGTTAGGGTTAGGTTTGTGGTTGGGGTTGGGGTTAGAGTTAGGTGTATGGGTTATGGTTGGGGTTGGGGTTAGGGTTAGGTGTATGGGTTATGGTTGGGGTTGGGGTTAGGGTTAGGTGTATGGGTTATGGTTAGGGTTGGGGTTGGGGTAGGGGTAGGGGTAGGGGTTAGAGTTAGAGGGTAGGTTTTAGGCATAAAGAAAGAGAGTCGGGTGGGGTTAGGGCTAAGGGGGGGGGTTAGGGCAGGGGTCGGGAACCCTTTTGGCTTAGGGCTAGGGTTGAAGTTGGGGTAAGGGTTAGGGTTAGAGTTAGAGGGTAGGTTTTAGGCATAAAGAAAGAGAGTCGGGTGGGGTTAGGGCTAAGGGTGGGGGTTAGGGTTGGGGTTGGGGTTAGGGTTAGGATTAGGTTTAGGATTGGGGTTATGGTAAGAACCATAAAAAGAAAATGGGTAGGGTTAGGAAGGAAGGGGGGGTGGGGGGATATATAAGAAAAATAAAAAGGGAAGTAAAAAAAAGGAATGTGCACTGTCCATCAACAGTCCTATGGCTCCCCCTCATACCTCGTTAAGGCCTACTGGATATCTGGTGCCCAAGTTCGCGATCCAAATGAGTTCCGCCCTGCGGCGTTGGGCGAGGCTCCATCTGGGGTTCGCTTCGACGACAGTAGCCCGGACGGAAGGCCACGCGTGTCGAACAAAATGTCGGACCAGGTGAGTATTGGTGTTTTTGTGTCTAACGATGTTGTACTTATGTTGGGCGAATCTCCTAGCTAGGGTATTGCCCGTCTCGCCCACGTACATATCGCCACATCGTTGACACCGAATGACACCGAATGACATAAACACAATTTTGAGTATGTAGTCCGCCACGACACAGTGGTTGGAAAACCTTGCGGTTCTGGGGGTTCACAAACCACGGCGCGTGGCGGACAAGGGCGTCCCTCTGAGCGGAGGGCGGGTCTCCCAGTGAGCTGACCCTGGCCCTGACCAACATATCACTCAAGTTGGGGTTCTTCCGGTAGGCCGGTACCACATAGAGCCCCAGCAGCCTCCCGCTACTCTCCGAGAAAGTACGGAAATGGGTTTTGACTTTTCTCACGACCCTGACGGCCGAAGGAGAGTAGGTGGTGATAAGAGGAATCATGTCCGTACCAGGAGGAGGTCCCTTCGGGTCCAGGAAGACCCTCAACTGTCTTCTGAGGAAGGACCTGGAATAGCCCCTCCTCTTCAGAGCAGTAAAGAGGGCCTTCGAGGCACCTAAACCCATAACCCATACACCCATACACCCATACACCCATACACCCATACACCCATACACCTAAACCCTAAGGTTAGGTGTATGGGTTATGGTTAGGGTTGGGGTTAGGGTTAGATGGTAGGTTTTAGGCATAAAGAAAGAGACTCGGGTTAGGTTAGGGCAGGGGCCGGGAACCTTTTTGGCTTAGGGTTAGGGTTAGGGTTAGGGTTGAAGTGGGGATTGGGGTTAGGGTTAGGGTTAGGGTTAGGTGTATGGGTTATGGTTATGGTTAGGGTTGGGGTTTGGGTTAGAGTTAGATGGTAGGTTTTAGGCATAAAGAAAGAGAGTCGGGTAGGGTTAGGGCTAAGGGTTGGGTTAGGGCAGGGGTTGGGACCCTCTTTGGCTGAGAGAGCCATGAAAGCCAAATATTTCAAAATCTATTTCAGTGATATTTTTTGACACTGAATACAACTAAATGTGTGCATTTTTTAAGTAAGACCAACATTTTTAGAGTATAATAAGTCTTTTATTCTTTTCAATAACATTGTTATTCTGAAGCTAACCAATAATAAATCAAATGTCTGTTGATCATATTTTTGTTCGGCCATGTGCTGTTTGTCCTTTGAACTCTTTAAGTTCCTGTTTTTTTTCCACTCCCTTGTCTGGTTTCTTTGGTTACTCATTTTGTCCTCCTGTCTCTGGTGGACAAAATGCCTGCCCACCTGCTTCCCGAGCACTAATAAGAGGAAGTATTTAAGCTCCTCTTTGCCAGTCAGTCGCCCTGGCGTCAATGCGATCTTTTCTTGCTCTATGCTGACTTATTTCATGCCTTGCCATAGTTTCGTGCTTCATGCCATGCCAAGTAAGTTTTGTTTGATTTATATTCATAGTCTGTTTATGCGTTAGCTTTGTTTGTATCTTTTTTTTAGTTTAAATTAAATCATGTTTTTACCCAAATGCCAAGTCCCGAGTAGTCCGTCTGCCTTCCTGGGGGAACGACCCTGCCCCAAGCTGCCCCCCCCCCCCCCCCCCCCCCCATCGTGACATAAAATACTTCCTACCATTAATACGACTTCTTGAATGGGTGCGGTAGAAAACGGATGGATGGATTTAAATGCATGAGAATGTTTTATATTTTGCTCGTTATTTTTAGCACTGGGATTACCAGCGAAATTATTCATAATTATCGTGTTAAGCAATGTCAGCTCAAATTTATCCGAGAGCCAGATGCGGGTTCCCAACCCCTGGGTTATGGTTAGGGTTGGGGTTAGAGGGTAGGTTTTAGGCATAAAGAAAGAGAGTCAGGTAGGGTTAGGGCTAAGGGTGGGGTTAGGGCGATAAAAAGGTAGAAAAAGAAAATAAGAAGGGTGTGCACGGTCCGTCTATGACCCAGCAGGCTCGCACTCTCGCCTCATTGAGATCCCCTTGATGCTCGGTCCCCAATTTAGTGATCCAGAGGCGTTCTGTCGGTCTGGATCACACATGCTCGGACAGAAGCCCACCCGGGTCGGATAAAGTCTTGTACCAGGTAGGTGGTTTGGGTTAGGACAGTGGTTCTTAACCCGGGTTTGATGGAACCCTAGGGGTTCGGCGGAGGTCAAAACACACCCGACTCATCGTGTAAATACAAACTTCTCCCTATTGGCGGACTACGGGTACGGCAACAGCTGACTGATTTGCAGGTGTGTAATTTGTTGTGATGTTATGCACCTTGTTGGTTTTGTTGTTTGAAGAAGGTGATGTTCATGCACGCTTCATTTTGTGCACCAGTAAAAAAACATGGTAACACTTTATTAGGGGGTTAGGGTTAATTAGTTGCTTGTTTACATGCAAATGAGTGACATGTTGGCTCTTAACTAGTCATTATTAAGTACTTATTAATGCGGATGAAGATGGATGGATGCACATTCATATTAACATGTGGTGTTTACGCGCGTTTTATTTTCACAGACTAATCACAACGTTCGTTTTCCCTTCGACAACAACATGGGCAGACCTCATGAGAGACAACAAAAACTACTTTGAGAAAAATGATGATCTAGAAACGCATATTTTGGATCCTGAATATAAAGATGATGATCTACAAGTGTTAGAAACTGTCTGCGAAATAAATGCAGCTAAGCATCATGTAGAAGTATTGTTATTGTGAGATATGTATACTGTCAACGTGATAAAACAACCACTTACTGTACAATGTCTGCTCGCACTGGGTTTAAGACTGATGGGATGTTTATACACGATATGATGTTGGATCCACTATGGACTGGACTCTCACTGTTATGATAGATCCACTATGGACTGGACTCTCACTATTATGTTAGATCCACTATGGACAGGATTCTCACTATTATGTTAGATCCACTATGGACTGGACTCTCACTATTATGTTAGATCCACTATGGACTGGACTCTCACACTATTATGTTAGATCCACTACGGACTGGACTCTCACTATTATGTTAGATCCACTATGGACAGGATTCTCACTATTATGTTAGATCCACTATGGACTGGACTCTCACTATTATGTTAGATCCACTACGGACTGGACTCTCACTATTATGTTAGATCCACTATGGACTGGACTCTCACTATTATGTTAGATCCTCTATGGACTGTACTCTCACTATTATGTTAGATCCACTATGGACTGGACTCTCACTATTATGTTAGATCCACTATGGACTGGACTCTCACTATTATGTTAGATCCACTATGGACTGGACTCATACTATTATGTTAGATCCACTATGGACTGGACTCTCATACTATTATGTTAGATCCACTATGGACTGGACTCTCACTATTATGTTAGATCCACTATGGACTGGACTCTCACTATTATGTTAGATCCACTATGGACTGGACTCTCACTATTATGTTAGATCCACTATGGACTGGACTCTCACTATTATGTTAGATCCTCTATGGACTGGACTCTCACTATTATGTTAGATCCACTATGGACTGGACTCTCACTATTATGTTGGATCCACTATGGACTGGACTCTCACAATTATGTTGGATCCACTATGGACTGGACTCACACTATTATGTTAGATCCACTATGGACTGGACTCTCACACTATTATGTTGGATCCACTATGGACTGGACTCACACTATTATGTTATATCCACTATGGACTGGACTCTCACACTATTATGTTAGATCCACTATGGACTGGACTCTCACTATTATGTTAGATCCACTATGGACTGGACTCTCACTATTATGTTAGATCCACTATGGACTGGACTCTCACTATTATGTTAGATCCACTATGGACTGGACTCTCACTATTATGTTAGATCCACCATGGACTGGACTCTCACTATTATGTTGGTCCACTATGGACTGGACTCTCACTATTATGTTAGATCCACTACGGACTGGACTCTCACTATTATGTTAGATCCACTATGGACTGGACCCTCACTATTATGTTAGATCCACTATGGACTGGACTCTCACTATTATGTTAGATCCACTATGGACCAACGGTCCACCCTCACATGTTACGTAGACCTGAACATTAGAGATATTACTCAAAATCCAAATGTAAACCACATTTATTCCCAATAGTTGTTATGTGTTATTCGAAGTCCACTGATCAGGGTCTACATTCCAAATCTGGATTTATGTTTGGAGGACGGCAGGTGCTCATGAATAATCAGCACTGGTTGGAGGATCCTGGCGCCAGGTTTTTCTCGCCCATAAACATGTGCACACGTGTGGGCGGGGACTACTTTGTCATTAACAGTCCGGCCGTGTTTCACTGCCATTCCAGGAAATCAAACCCGGTCTCTTTTTCCCTGTAAATGGTGAAGGTGACCACAGAAAGACTACAACGTCCCTCGGCCCACGCCCGCGTTTGGGCTCGAGGCCGGTTTGAAGGTCACGTGTGTGCGTGGTGAACCTTCCGGAAAGAGGGCCTTTGTGTGATGATGAATTGCGAGAGAATCCACAGATGAAAGCTTGTTGAAAGCAGACAACTTTATTCTAGTACAGTGCTTCTTAATCTGGGTCCGATCGAACCCTAGGGCAGGGGTTCTTAACCTTGTTGGAGGTACTGAACCCCACCAGGTTCATTCGCCGAACCCTTCATTATATAAAATAAAAATTAAAAAATGTTCAAATTCAAGACAAAGTTATATGTTTTTGGTAACACTTTAGTGTAGGGAAAACATTCTAGGTAACAAAGACCTAATTTTGTCATGATTGTTAGTTTTGGACTCTTTTAGTTCCTGTTTGCGCTCCCTTGTTTTGTTTGGTTACCATGCCGACTTATGATTTTCACCTGCCTCTGAGGTTCGGACCGCGCAGCCGTTTCTAATCAAGACCCTTATTTAAGCCTGTCTTTGCCAGTCAGTCGGCCCGGCGTCATTGCTTGTTTTTGTGCGATACCACAGTTCGTGTTGCTCCATTCATTCCGTGTCCGCGTAAGTATTGTTTATTTCTTGCCGCCGTTTTGTTTTTTCGAAGCCATAGTTTATGTTTGTTTGTTTCATGCCACAGTTTTGTGTTTATTCCCCGCCATAGTTTATGTTTGTTTACCTCATGCCCTGCCAAGATTTATCGAGTTAATAAATATGTTCCTACCTGCAAGCCTTGTCCGGACTAGTCCGTTTGCATTCCGGGACTAATCCCCCCTAAACCTAACCCTAACCCTAACCATAACCCTAACCCGATCGAACCCTAGGGCAGTGGTTCTTAACCTTGTTGGAGGTACTAAACCCCACCAGGTTCGTATGCGCATTCGCCGAACCCTTCATTAGTGAAAAATAAAAAATAAAAAATGTTCAAATTCAAGACAAAGTTATATGTTTTTGGTAACACTTTAGTATAGGGAACACATTCTAGGTAACAAAGACCTAATTTTGTCATGATTGTTAGTTTTTGGACTCTTTTAGTTCCTGTTTGCGCTCCCTTGTTTTGTTTGGTTACCACGCCGACTTATGATTTTCACCTGCCTCTGAGGTTCGGACCACGCAGCCGTTTCTAATCAAGACCCTTATTTAAGCCTGTCTTTGCCAGTCAGTCGGCCCGGCGTCATTGCTTGTTTTCGTGCGATACAACAGTTCGTGTTGCTCCATTCATTCCGTGTCCACGTAAGTCTTGTTTATTTCTTGCCGCCGTTTTGTGTTTGTTCGAAGCCATAGTTTATGTTTGTTTTGTTTCATGCCACAGTTTTGTGTTTATTCCCCGCCATAGTTTATGTTTGTTTACCCCATGCCTTGCCAAGATTTATCGAGTTAATAAATATGTTCCTACCTGCAAGCCTTGTCCGGACTAGTCCGTTTGCATTCCGGGACTAATCCCCCCTAAACCTAACCCTAACCCTAACCATAACCCTAACCCAATCCTAAGTCGGCATGGTAACCAAAACAAAACAAGGGAACACAAACAGGAACTAAAAGAGTCCAAAAACTAAAAAAAAATAACAAAACCATAATCCAGACCATAAATCATGTCAAATTTAGAGTTATTTGGACACTAGGGAAACATATTCTAAGTAATAAAGACTTAATTCAGAGTTAATTTTGTTAAGGTTAGGGTTATAATGAGGCCATGCCCAATAAGGCTGTGGGGAGGCGGAGCCGACGGGCCGCCATCTTGGGCAGGGCTCGCTGCAGCCCTGCCCAAGATGGCGGCAAGGAGGCGTAGAACGTTCCGAAACGGAGAGGCGGGGCGTGCCGGGAGCGATGCCGCAGCAATCGAATTCAGGTGCGTGGCTGGCACACCGGGAAACCATTAACATTTTTTCCTGACGCTGCATAAAAGAGGAAAAGGAAGAGAGATCGCGAAAGGAGTAGGAGAGCCGGCGACAGCGACCAAGAAGCAAGAGAGAGCAAGAGAGAGCAAGACGGAGACGCGGCTGACTAAAGAGCGCGAAAGACAGCTGCTTTTATTGAAAAATGAAAGAGTCAAACCTGCTAAAGCGATGTCCTTCCTGGGTGGTCAGTGGAACCCGAGCGGCGACAGGGAAATTCGTCCACAAAGGCGTTAATAAACACTTGTAGTTGTTTCCCCATATTCCTGCACAATAACTCAGATATGCTAACACTAGCGAGCTGTAGAGAATATAAAGTGATTTTTGGCCCAGGACGTATTTTGCTTTATTCATTATTAAAATATATTTTGCCACTTCATGTTGTATGTTTTGTTCATTTTATCATCTATTGATACTCCCAAAAATCTGGTTTCTTTCACCCTTTCGATATCTATTCCATCTATTTGTAGATGGAATAGATATCGAATAATAATAATGACTAGTTAAGAGCCGATATGTTACTAGTTTGCATGTTAATTAGCAACTAATTAATGGTGATTATGTTCCCCGTACTAAAGTGTTACCATGTTTTTTTTCACCGGTGCACAAAATGAAGCGTGCATGAACATCAACTTCTTCAAAGAATAAAACCAACACGGTGCATAAACTCACAACAAATTACACACCTGCAAATCAGTCAGCTGTTGCCGTACCCGTAATCCGCCAATAGGGAGAAGTTTGTATTTACACGATGAGTCGGGTGTGTTTTGACCTTCGCCGAACCCCTAGGGTTCCATCGAACCCAGGTTAAGAACCACTGGTCTATAATCTAGCTTTCATCATTATTAGGGTCCTTGGCCCATGGCAAAGGACTCCTGTGGAGTCCTTTGCCATGGGCCAAGGACCCTATTGAAACTGCTGTGTTTTATTATTATTCCGCACCTACGCGCTGTAATTTGACCCCCTTAACATGCTTCAAAACTCATCAAATTTGACACACACGTTGGTATAGCAAACCTTCCCAACATATTAAGCAACCAATCCCCCAAAATGAAAATAGCGCTCTAGCGCCCCCTAAAAAAAAATTACAGACAAAACTGCATGTAACTTCTGTTAGGAATGTCATAGCGACATGAAACAAAAACTCCTATGTAGGTCTGACTTAGACCCAATTTTAATACACTCACTTCTTTCAGCAAAAATCTACAGGAAGTTGGCAAAAACCCTTTCAAAATAAAATTTTCGCAAAAAATGCCATTTTTGCCTCTTTGCGCTGTAATTTGACCCCCTTAAAATGCTTCAAAACTCACCAAACTTGGCGCACACATAAGGACTGGCGAATATTGCGATCTAATGAAAAAAACCAAACCCCAAAACTCAAAATTGCGCTCTAGCGCTATTTTTGAATAAAACACTGAAAAAACTGCTCCTAGGAAGAAAACACAGACAAAACCGCATTTTAACTTCCGGTAAGAATGTCGGAGAGACATGAAACAAAAACCTCCATGTAGGTCTCACTTAGACCTACATTTTAATAATTGACATCCTTCAGCAAAAATCAACAGGAAGTTAAAAATTACCCCTTCAAAATAAAAGATTTGTAAACACCCGTCACCTTTTTTCAAACGTCATCTCCTCTGAGCTTGTTTGTCCCTTTCGGCTTCAAACTCGCACAGAGGAGACTTTCAACCCTTCTGATTAAAAGTTGTTCAAAAAGTTTTGATTACTGCTCCGCTTTTGATTTTACGCACCTTTAAAGAACCCCTGCGCAAAGATTCCTAAAAAATGCAGTTTTTGCCTCTTTGAGCTGTAATTTGACCCCCTTAAAATGCTTCAAAGTGCAAGTTAAAGCTCTAGTATGCCAAGCGAAAGCCATTTATCAACAACATCCAGAAACGCCGATCTGTAATTTGACCCCCTTGACGTGCTTCAAAACTCACCAAATTTTACACACACATCAGGACTGGCGAAAATCGTCATGTAATAAAAAAACCAAACCCTAAAAATGTAAATTGCGCTCTAGCGCCCCCTAGGAAAAAAAACAGACAAAACTGCATGTAACTTCTGTTAGAAATGTCGTAGAGACATGAAATAAAAACCTCTGACTTAGATTAGGACTTGAGTAGCGGCGGCAGCAGCCAAAGGCGGACCCGATCAACGCTGCTTGCAGCTTTAATTGTATTTATTTTTATCAGTCACGCTCTAACAACGCTGCGGGCACTAATTTGTCAGGCCTGTACGGGACTAACAAGTGCAATAAAAGTGCTTGTTCAGTTCCTCGCGTTCCAAAAAACAAGCTCTTTGAAGCTTGGCCAAAACAATAGGATGTGTAGGATTGATTCGCTCTTATGCTCGCCGCTCCGGGACGAGAGGGTTTATTTGACAGGAACCAAAGAAAACTTTGTGAAGAAAACGCTCTTATTGATACTTTTTGCGGATAAACATCATTACAGCAGATGACTGGCCCTTGGAAAATGTTTGAAGTCACTTCACTTTGAAGCATTTAAGTCTCACCGTAAAACTCAGGGGTCGGGAACCTTTTTGGCCGAGAGAGGCAGAAAGCCAAATATTTTAAAATATATTTCCGTAGGAGCCATATATATATTTTTTTACCACTGAACACAACTACATTTTTAAGTAAGACCGACATTTCTAGAGTATAACAGGTCTCCTATTCTTTGTAATAATATTGTTATTCTGAAGCTAACTGTGGAGGGGGCGTGGCCGGCGGGCCTGCAGCGACTGGTGCGTAGATGGCCCACCTGGGCCTTGTCATCTAATCACCTGTCGCTCTGTTATAAGCAGCAGCCAGGAGGAGAGACAGGGTTGGGGCTGGAAAGACAATTGCTGGAAAACAACGGAGAGACTTATTGAAAAATAAAACAATATCGTAACCCTGAAACAGGCTCTCATGTCGGTGCTTGGTGGTCTGAAGAACCCCCAGGAGGGCAAGCCCCACACTAACCGATAATAAATAAATAACTTCTGACCATTAACGCAACTTCTTGAACAGGTGCGGTAGAAAACGGATGGATGTGATTACAAGTGGAATTATTCATTACTTATCGTGTTAAGCAACGTCAGTTCAGATTTATCCGAGAGCCAGATGCAGTCATCAAAAGAGCCACATCTGGCTCTAGAGCCATAGGTTCCCTACCCCTGCTCTAGCCTTTAAATAGACCTCCTTTTTAGACCAGTTGATCTGCCGCTTCTTTTCTTTTTTCTCCTATGTCCCCCCCCCCCTACCTTGTGGAGGGGGTCCGGTCCGATGACCATGGATGAAGTACTGGCTGTCCAGAGTCGGGACCCAGTATGGACCGCTCGCCTGTGTATCGGTTGGGGACATCTCTACGCTGCTGATCCGCCTCCGCTTGGGATGGTTTCCTGTGGACGGGACTCTTGGATCCGCTTTGAACTGAACTCTCACGGCTGTGTTGGAGCCACTATGGATTGAACTTTCACAGTATCATGTTAGACCCGCTCGACATCCGTTGCTTTCGGTCCCCTAGAGGGGGGGGGTTGCCCACATCTGAGGTCCTCTCCAAGGTTTCTCATAGTCAGCATTGTCACTGGCGTCCCACTGGATGTGAATTCTCCCTGCCCACTGGGTGTGAGTTTTCCTTGCCCTTTTGTGGGTTCTTCCGAGGATGTTGTAGTCGTAATGATTTGTGCAGCCCTTTGAGACATTTGTGATTTGGGGCTATATAAATAAACATTGATTGATTGATTGATTGATTGATTCAAAGTAGGTGGCTAGCAATGCTGCTAACATTTTACTTCTACGGGAATAAGCGGTAGAAAATGGATGGATGGATGGATTACTCTAAGAATGCAGCCAAAAAGCACCAACAATATTCCATTTACAATCCCTGACCAAGTATTAGCAGACAAGCTATTTTTATTGATCCCAGAGCGCTAACTCGCTTGTGCAACTACAGTCTTGACATATCGAGCTTGTGCTGCATCGC
This sequence comes from Nerophis ophidion, assembly GCF_033978795.1. Taxonomy (NCBI): domain Eukaryota; kingdom Metazoa; phylum Chordata; class Actinopteri; order Syngnathiformes; family Syngnathidae; genus Nerophis; species Nerophis ophidion. The sequence continues at coordinate 57,404,677 of NC_084623.1, read as the reverse complement.
CTCAGAGCTGGCGAAAGTTAATTGAAGGTTATGAATCATGGATTGTAGGTTGTGGACATAAACGGAGAAGTTGGGCAACTTTGACTTTCAATTTTAGACCCGAAAATAGCGAGGAAGACACGAAAAGACCCTTGTTTGTGTTGGAATAATGATCTGTAAGTTATCACACAACTCTTATGCTTAAAGGCCGTTGCTATAGTTATTATCACTGTGCTGAAGTTGTACTTTTCTATCTGTGCAAAGGGACAACTTGCAATCCAAGATTGCAAGTTGTCTCTGTGGAGAGGCGGAGCCGACGAACGAGCAGCAGGGCGGGGCACGCTGTAGCCCGGCCCAAGATGGCGGCAAGGAGGCGGAGAATGCGGGCGAGCGCACCAGTACACATTTGATATTTCTCCTCACGCTGTATAAAAGGGGAGAAGGAGGAGAGAACGGGGCAGAAGGAGGAAAAGACCGAGGAGGGAAAGCAACAAAGAGCAGATGACGACGACGGCGGCGGCTGAAAAGCCGGGAGCGAGCAGTGGAAAGGAGAAGCTGAAAAGCGACCTGACCTGAAGACAAAGCTATTATGAAAAACAAAGCGAGTCAAACCTGCTCAAGCGAGATGTCCTTCCTTGATGGTCCTGGGAACCCGCACGACAGAAAGAGTCGTCCACAGTCTCGTATCAGTGTTTGTGTCCCGACCCTGCCTGCTGACTGCCAAGGGCGAACATCGAGTACCGTGACGCAGACAAAGCAGAGACAAGGCGATATCACGAGGGTCAGCACATTTGCATTTCTGAATAATCCTATATTGTGTCTAACTGGGGCTGCTGAAATGACCCCTCCTTCCTTCAGAAGCAGCCTCAGTGATGGAACCAGGGACCTCCTAAATAAATAGAGGAGCACGTGGGCTGTGCCTTAGAGCGTAGCTTGGATCTGTAACTACGAGTACAGCCCAAAATGTCTCTCCTCTTTGAGCCAAATTGAACTTTGTATCTGCATGATTCCTTGCTTCTTGTCTGTTTAATAAATGTCATCAGTGTTTGAACCCGACCAGCGTTTTCTTTTTTCTTTTAACCCAAAAGGATTATGACTGATTCTACGTCTAAACGGAAAGATATGAACATCCCATCCGTCAGCATCCCAGTGAGAGCAGACATTGGACAGTAAGTGATTGTTTTATTATGTTTGTCGTCCCTCATGAAGTCTGCTGGCATTAGTAGTGTTGTTGTTGAAGGGAATAGTGAACATCGTGATGCGAATTTAATACGCTTTAATGCCTAAAATTAGCAAAATATTATACAATATTACATATTAATATGAAAATATTTACATACAACGTACTGTATTTCCTTGAATTTCCGCCGGGGCGCTAATTATTTTAAAACCTCTTCTCACTCCGGCGCTTACCAAAGGCATGCGGTAAATTTAGGCCTGCGCTTATAAATTTGAGTGTGATGTAAGGATACCATCATGAAAAGCACATTTAATAATAAAAAAACATTATTATGGTCTTACCTTTACTTATAAATGAAGTCCATGCGCAGCCCCTTCTGATCAAAAGCATCGATAACTTGTTTATAGAAGTCTTCCTTATCTTTCTTCAGTTTTAAAAGTCTCTCTGTCTCGATGGAGATCTTCCTTTATTACCTCGCAAGAAGGATCACTAGCCAGTTTAGAAAACTGTTTTATTTTAGATATGTAATCCTCCATGTTAAAAGTGCAAGCGAGAGGAAAAAAATAAAACGATCGCTGCTTGTTGTCACTTCTCCTGCAGCCGAGTAGTCGCAAGAAGGATCACTAGCGCCCTCTGCCATCATTTAATGACTCATATTTGACACACGCAGCTACGGTATATTAATAAAACCTTCAGGGGACCGAAAGCAATGAATGTCGAGCGGGTCTAACATGATACTGTGAAAGTTCAATCCATAGTGGCTCCAACACAGCCGTGAGAGTTCAGTTCAAGCGGATACAACACAGCAGTGAGAGTCCCGTCCACAAGAAACCATCCCAAGCGGAGGTCAGGTCAGCAGCGTAGAGATGTCCCCCAACCGATACACAGACGAGCGGTCCATCCTGGGTCCCGACTCTGGACAGCCAGTACTTCATCCATGGCCATCGGACCGGACCCCCTCCCTTGGGACAGAGGAGAAAAAGAAAAGAAGCGCAGATCAACTGGTCTAAAAAGGAGGTCTATTTAAAGGCTAGAGTATACAAATGAGTTTTAAGGTGAGACTTAAATGCTTCTACTGAGATAGCATCTCGAACTGGAGCCCCGAACGGAAAACGCTTTATAGCCCGCAGACTTTTTTGGGACTTTAGGAATCACTAATAAGCCGTAGTCCTTTGAACTCAGATTTCTTGCCGGGACATATGGTACAATACAATCGGCAAGATAGTCTGGAGCTAGACCGTGTAGTATTTTATACGTAGGTAGTAAAACCTTGAAGTCAATAATGAAATGTTTGTCTACTTTGAAGAGTAACTGTAGATGAGAGACGTGTGAATTTCTTGTAGTTCGCAGCTTACTTCACCGGAGCCGAACAGCTTGCCGCCGCCCCGTAATAAATGCACTTTTCACCGTCTGCCATCGGCTGGCATCGATCCTTGCCTTACTTAGAGTAATGCGATGAGTCCTCAGCTGCAAGCTCACACGTTACATCGTCGATTGATTTGTAGCCACTAATGTTCTTTTTGTCTGGTCAGGGGACCCGAAAGCCTCTGAGCTGGCGAATAAAAGATCTAAAAAAAGATAGACGTTGGTAAAAAAAAGAGCGGGCCCAGAAAAGGGTGACCATCCAAAGATGTTGTGGAGGACGGATGCAATTTCACTCGGACACGCTGATGTCCCCTGAAGGGCGGGTGGTAAGGGAGTGTGGATGGAGTGAGGAAGGCAAGGGCGCAGGGCAGATGGCTGAATTTAGATTGATGAGGTTTTTTTTTTACTTATTTTTTCTAGTCTTTCACTCTCACTTTCCTCATCCACGAATCTTTCATCCTCGCTCAAAGAGGAGAGGTACATTTAGATTGATGGAGTCTAGCATGCAAGGATGGATGAGCGACCCTACGAATGGAAAATGGAGAACGCCGGGGTTATTTTTGCCACCTTTCAAGCTTTACAAGTAACATGCTGGCTGGGTGGGGCGCACACGCCACCTAACATCACTTACCGTATTTCCTTGAATTGCCCGTGGCCACACCCCCTCCGATTTTAAGGTACTATTTAACTCACTAAAACGCTAGCAACACAATAAGCAGATAAGGGATTTCCCAGAATTATCCTAGTAATTATCCCACTGTGCAATGGGATTTTTTTTTTACTTATTTTTTTCTAGTCCTTCACTCTCACTTTCCTCATCCACGGATCTTTCATCCTCGCTCAAAGGAGGAGGTACATTTAGATTGATGAGTCTAGCATGCAAGGATGGATGAGCGACCCTTGAATGGAAAATGGAGAACGCCGGGGTTTATTTTTGCCACCATTCAAGCTGTACAAGTAACACGCTGGCTGGGTGGGCGCACACGCCACCTAACATCACTTACCGTATTTCCTTGAATTGCCCGTGGCCACACCCCTCCGATTTTAAGGGTACTATTTAACTCACTAAAACACTAGCAACACAATAAGCAGATAAGGAATTTCCCAGAATTATCCTAGTAATTATCCCACTGTGCAATCGGATTTTTTTTTTACTTGTTTTTTTTCCTAGTCCTACACTCTCACTTTCCTCATCCACGAATCTTTCATCCTCGCTCAAATTAATGGGGAAATCGTCCTTTCTCGGTCCGAATCGCTCTCGCTGCTGGTGGGCCATGATTGTAAACAATGTCCAGATGTGAGGAGCTCCACTACCATGGATCAACCGACGGTTTTCGGTGAGAAAATGGTGGTAAAAAGTCGGCTCTTACTGGAGATCAGCGGAGCTTGTGTCCTGCTGCAGCTTCGTGACTTCAGAGACTCTGGCGGTCAACACACCCATGGCCACACCCCCTCCGATTTTAAGGTACTATTTAACTCACTAAAACACTAGCAACACAATAAGCAGATAAGGAATTTCCCAGAATTATCCTAGTAATTATCCCACTGTGCAATCGGATTTTTTTTTTTACTTGTTTTTTTCCTAGTCCTACACTCTCACTTTCCTCATCCACGAATCTTTCATCCTCGCTCAAATTAATGGGGAAATCGTCCCTTTCTCGGTCCGAATCGCTCTCGCTGCTGGTGGCCATGATTGTAAACAATGTCCAGATGTGAGGAGCTCCACTACCATGGATCAACCGACGGTTTTCGGTGAGAAAATGGTGGTAAAAAGTCGGCTCTTACCGGAGATCAGCGGAGCTTGTGTCCTGCTGCAGCTTCGTGACTTCAGAGACTCTGGCGGTCAACACATCCGTAGCCACACCCCCTCCGATTTTAAGGTACTATTTAACTCACTAAAACATTAGCAACACAATAAGCAGATAAGGGATTTCCCAGAATTATCCTAGTAATTATCCCACTGTGCAATGGGATTTTTTTTTTTTTACTTATTTTTTTCTAGTCCTTCACTCTCACTTTCCTCATCCACGAATCTTTCATCCTCGCTCAAAGGAGGAGGTACATTTAGATTGATGAGTCTAGCATGCAAGGATGGATGAGCGACCCTACGAATGGAAAATGGAGAACGCCGGGGTTTATTTTTGCCACCTTTCAAGCTTTACAAGTAACACGCTGGCTGGGTGGGCGCACACGCCACCTAACATCACTTACCGTATTTCCTTGAATTGCCCGTGGCCACACCCCTCCGATTTTAAGGTACTATTTAACTCACTAAAACACTAGCAACACAATAAGCAGATAAGGGATTTCCCAGAATTATCCTAGTAATTATCCCACTGTGCAATCGGATTTTTTTTTTTACTTATTTTTTTCCTAGTCCTTCACTCTCACTTTCCTCATCCACGAATCTTTCATCCTCGCTCAAAGGAGGAGGTACATTTAGATTGATTAGTCTAGCATGCAAGGATGGATGAGCGACCCTTGAATGGAAAATGGAGAACGCCGGGGTTATTTTTGCCACCTTTCAAGCTGTACAAGTAACACGCTGGCTGGGTGGGCGCACACGCCACCTAACATCACTTATCGTATTTCCTTGAATTGCCCGTGGCCACACCCCTCCGATTTTAAGGTACTATTTAACTCACTAAAACGCTAGCAACACAATAAGCAGATAAGGGATTTCCCAGAATTATCCTACTGTGCAATTGGAATTTTTTTTTACTTATTTTTTTCCTAGTCCTTCACTCTCACTTTCCTCATCCACAAATTTTTCATCCTCGCTCAAATTAATGGGGAAATCGTCGCTTTCTCAACCCGAATCGCTCTAGCTGTTGTTGGCCATGACTGTAAACAATGTTCAGATGTAAGGAGCTCCACAACCCGTGACGTCACGCGTACATCGTTTGGTGAAGCTTTACTATGGATCAGAGCGGTCAAGCGAACATGGATCCCGACTTCATGTCAACCGGCGGTTTTCGGTGAGAAAATTGTGGTAAAAAGTCGGCTCTTACCGGAGCTCAGCGGAGCTTGTGTCCTGCTGCAGCTTCGTGACTTCAGAGACTCTGGCGGTCAACACACCCATGGCCACACCCCCTCCGATTTTAAGGTACTATTTAACTCACTAAAACGCTAGCAACACAATAAGCAGATAAGGGATTTCCCAGAATTATCCTAGTAATTATCCCACTGTGCAATCGGATTTTTTTTTTTACTTATTTTTTTCCTAGTCCTTCACTCTCACTTTCCTCATCCACGAATCTTTCATCCTCGCTCAAATTAATGGGGAAATCGCCGCTTTCTCGGTCCGAATCGCTCTCGCTGCTGGTGGCCATGATTGTAAACAATGTTCAGATGTGAGGAGCTCCACAACCCGTGACGTCACGTGCACATCGTTTGGTGAAGCTTTACTATGGATCAGAGCGGTCCAGCGAACATGGATCCCGACTACATGTCAACCGGCGGTTTTCGGTGAGAAAATGGTAGTAAAAAGTCGGCGGAGCTTGTGTCCTGCTGCAGCTTCGTGACTTCAGGGACTCTGGCGGTCAACACACCCGTGGCCACACCCCCTCCGATTTTAAGGTACTATTTAACTCACTAAAACACTAGCAACACAATAAGCAGATAAGGGATTTCCCAGAATTATCCTAGTAATTATCCCACTGTGCAATCTGATTTTTTTTCTACTTATTTTTTTTCTAGTCGTTCACTCTCACTTTCCTCATCCACAAATCTTTCATTCTCGCTCTAAGCGAACATGGTTCCCGACCACATGTCAACCGGCAGGTTTCAGTGAGAAAATGGTGGTAATAAGTCGACTCTTACTGTAGACATGAGCGAAGCTTGCGGACTCTCTTACCTCCTTCCACCGGAGACACTGGCGGTCACCACACCCCTTCGACTTTCAGGTACGACCATATAATCTCACTAAAACACTAGTAACACAATAAGCAAATAAGGGATTTCCCAGAATTATCCTAGTAATTATCCCACTGTGCAATCTGATTTTTTTTTCTACTTATTTTTTTTCTAGTCGTTCACTCTCACTTTCCTCATCCACAAATCTTTCATTCTCGCTCTAAGCGAACATGGTTCCCGACCACATGTCAACCGGCAGGTTTCAGTGAGAAAATGATGGTAATAAGTCGACTCTTACTGTAGACATGAGCGAAGCTAGCGGACTCTCTTACCTCCTTCCACCGGAGACACCGGCGGTCACCACACCCCTTCGACTTTCAGGTACGACCATACAATCTCACTAAAACCCCAGTAACACAATAAGCAGATAAGGGATTTCCCAGAATTATCCTAGTAATTATCCCACTGTGCAATCTGATTTTTTTTTCTACTTATTTTTTTTCTAGTCGTTCACTCTCACTTTCCTCATCCACAAATCTTTCATTCTCACTCTAAGTGAACATGGTTCCCGACCACATGTCAACCGGCAGGTTTCGGTGAGAAAATGGTGGTAATAAGTCAACTCTTACTGTAGACATGAGCGAAGCTAGCGGCCTCCTGCAGCTGCGGACTCTCTTACCTCCTTCCACCGGAGACACTGGCGGTCACCACACCCCTTCGACTTTCAGGTACCATATAATCTCACTAAAACCCTAGTAACACAATAAGCAGATAAGGGATTTTCCAGAATTATCATAGTAAATGTGTCTAATAACATCTGAACTGCCCTGGCCTTTTTTTTTTCTAGTCCTTCACTCTCACTTTCCTCATCCACGAATCTTTCATCCTCACTCAAATTAATGGGGAAATTGTCGCTTTCTCGGTCCGAATCGCTCTCGCTGCTGGTGGCCATGATTGTAAACAATGTTCAGATGTGAGGAGCTCCACAACCCGTGAAGTCAAGTGCAAATTGTCTGCTACTTCCGGTACAGGCGAGGGTTTTTTATTAGCAACCAAAAGTTGGGAACTTTATCATCGATGTTCTCTACTAAATCCTTTCAGCAAAAATATGGCGAAATGATCAAGTATGACACATAGAATGGAGCTGCTATCCCCGTTTAGCTAAGTGAATTATATTTATATAGCGCTTTTCTCTAGTGTCTCAAAGCGCTTTACATAGTGAAACCCAATATCTAAGTTACATTTAAACCAGTGTGGGTGGCACTGGGAGCAGGTGGGTAAAGTGTCTTGCCCAAGGACACAACGGCAGTGACTAGGACGGCGGAGGCGGGAATCGAACCTGCAACCCTCAAGTTGCTGGCAACCGAGCCAAGTCATCCCTATTTGCAAAATTCAACATATTTCATTCAAGGGGACATTTAATTTTGTTTTATATATTTATATTTAGTTTTGCCTTTTGTAATCCAACCACAACTTAGATGACTTGGAAGAAAAAATGTACTATCTGGCAACAGATCCAGGCATATTTAAGAGGTGGAAGTCAAAAACTCTTACAAAATAAAAATAAAAAAGTTGCTAAATATATCTCAGTCAAGGTTTGTTTTTTACCTTACTGCACACCTTCCCTTCCTCCTCTAAAAATTACTTTTTTTGACGAAGCAAGCACCAGGTATGATATCGAAAAAGTCAACTTCAATTTCAACACATCGGTGACAATGACAGAGGTTTTGCTTATAAACCCAGTCACGGCACCCACCTGTTCCCTAATTAGCCCGTTCACTTGTGGGATGTTCCAAATATGTGTTTGATGGGCATTCCTCAACTTTCTCAGTCTTTTTTGCCACTTGTGCTAGCTTTTTCAAAATTCCAAATGAGCTAATATTTGCAAATAACAACAATGATGTGCTTTGGAAGCAGTAATACCATCCATCCATTTTCCTACCGCTTGTCCTGTTTGGGGTCGTGGAGGGTTTCTGAAGCCTATCTCAGCGGCATTCGGGCGGAAGGCAGGGTACACCCTGGACAAGTCGGCACCTCATGACACAGATAGACAGACAACATTCACACACTAGGGACCATTTAGTGTTGCCAATCAACCTATCCCCAGGTGCATGTCTTTGGAGGTGGGAGGGGCCTATCCCCCAGGTGCATGTCTTTGGAGGTGGGAGGGGCCTATCCCCAGGTGCATGTCTTTGGAGGTGGGAGGGGCCTATACCCAGGTGCATGTCTTTGGAGGTGGGAGGGGCCTATCCCCAGGTGCATGTCTTTGGAGGTGGGAGGGGCCTATCCCCAGGTGCATGTCTTTGGAGGTGGGAGGGGCCTATCCCCAGGTGCATGTCTTTGGAGGTGGGAGGGGCCTATCCCCAGGTGCATGTCTTTGGAGGTGGGAGGGGCCTATCCCCAGGTGCATCTCTGTGGAGGTGGGAGGGGCTGATCCCCAGGTGCATGTCTTTGGAGGTGGGAGGGGCCTATCCCCAGGTGCATGTCTTTGGAGGTGGGAGGGGCCTATCCCCAGGTGCATCTCTGTGGAGGTGGGAGGGGCTGATCCCCAGGTGCATGTCTTTGGAGGTGGGAGGGGCCTATCCTCAGGTGCATGTCTTTGGAGGTGGGAGGGGCCTATCCCCAGGTGCGTGTCTTTGGAGGTGGGAGGGGCCTATCCCCAGGTGCATGTCTTTGGAGGTGGGAGGGGCCTATCCCCAGGTGCATGTCTTTGGAGGTGGGAGGGGCCTATCCCCAGGTGCATGTCTTTGGAGGTGGGAGGGGCCTATCCCCAGGTGCATGTCTTTGGAGGTGGGAGGGGCCTATCCCCAGGTGCATGTCTTTGGAGGTGGGAGGGGCCTATCCTCAGGTGCGTGTCTTTGGAGGTGGGAGGGGCCTATCCCTATGTGCATCTCTGTGGAGGTGGGAGGGGCCTATCCCCAGGTGCGTGTCTTTGGAGGTGGGAGGGGCCTATCCCCAGGTGCATGTCTTTGGAGGTGGGAGGGGCCTATCCTCAGGTGCGTGTCTTTGGAGGTGGGAGGGGCCTATCCCCAGGTGCATGTCTTTGGAGGTGGGAGGGGCCTATCCCCAGGTGCATGTCTTTGGAGGTGGGAGGGGCCTATCCCCAGGTGCATGTCTTTGGAGGTGGGAGGGGCCTATCCCCAGGTGCGTGTCTTTGGAGGTGGGAGGGGCCTATCCCCAGGTGCATGTCTTTGGAGGTGGGAGGGGCCTATCCCCAGGTGCATGTCTTTGGAGGTGGGAGGGGCCTATCCTCAGGTGCGTGTCTTTGGAGGTGGGAGGGGCCTATCCCTATGTGCATCTCTGTGGAGGTGGGAGGGGCCTATCCCCAGGTGCGTGTCTTTGGAGGTGGGAGGGGCCTATCCCCAGGTGCGTGTCTTTGGAGGTGGGAGGGGCCTATCCCCAGGTGCATGTCTTTGGAGGTGGGAGGGGCCTATCCCCAGGTGCATCTCTGTGGAGGTGGGAGGGGCCTATCCCCAGGTGCATGTCTTTGGAGGTGGGAGGGGCCTATCCCCAGGTGCATGTCTTTGGAGGTGGGAGGGGCCTATCCCCAGGTGCATGTCTTTGGCTGTGGGAGGAATTCGAAATACATGGAGGGAACCCACGCAGTCACGGGGAGAACATGCAAACTCCACACAGAAAGATCCCGAGCCCGGGACTGAACAACATCTCATTTCAGTATTTAATTCTTCTGTGTGTAAAGTTTGGACGCCCCTGGCATACGCCAAGGTAGCAAAGTAGTCCCGAGGACCAGCGTCCTGCGGACATGTTTGCATTTGCATGCAGAGTGAAGGCGAGAGTGATGGAGAGAAAGACAGGAAGGACACAAGCTGCTGGGTTGGATTCATCCCTCCACTATTGTCTCCTTTCAAGGCCGGAACAAAGCTTTGAATGTCACCACTTGTTCTCCTGCTTGATGCCAAACACATTTACATTCGGCAAAGGGAGGAGGGAGGATTCTCTCCAAAATCAATTAGGACAAGATGTCCGTGTTTCATCTTCTTAGCTCGTGTGTGCCAGCAAACATCACAAGGGGGGACACCACGGGGGCCCTTTGGTGTTGCGGCACGGTCCATAAAGACCCGCTCATGTGGGTTTTAGTGGCGACCAGAACCTGACCTCCGCCTGGTCTCAACACGTCCGGGATCAAGTAGGACACGGCTGGTGAGCAAGGCAGGCGTCGTGTCGGCATCAGTGAGCTCCCGACTCTCGTGAAGTCGCTCCAGAGGGTTTATGGAGGACAAAAGTACACGTCTTTAGGTCAGGGGGGGTCCAAACTTTGTGACTTGGGGGGGCCTCATTGGGCAAAAATTATATATATATATATGTATATATATATATAGGGAGAATTCACACCCAGTGGGACGCCAGTGACAATGCTGACTATGAGAAACCTTGGAGAGGACCTCAGATGTGGGCAACCCCCTGCCTCTAGGGGACCGAAAGCAATGGATGTGGAGCGGGTCTAACATGATACTGTGAAAGTTCAATCCATAGTGGCTCCAACACAGCCGCGAGAGTTCAGTTCAAAGCGGATCCGAGACAGCAGCGAGAGTCCCGTCCACAGGAAACCATCCCAAGCGGAGGCGGATCAGCAGCGTAGAGATGTCCCCAACCGATACACAGGCGAGCGGTCCATCTTGGGTCCTGACTCTGGACAGTCATTACTTCATCCATGGTCATCGGACCGGACCCCCTCCACATGGGAGGGGGGGACATAGGAGAAAAAAGAAAAGAAGCGGCAGATCAACTGGTCTAAAAAGGAGGTCTATTTAAAGGCTAGAGTATACAAATGAGTTTTAAGGTGAGACTTAAATGCTTCTACTGAGGTGGCATCTCGAACTGTTACCGGGAGGGCATTCCAGAGTACTGGAGCCCGAACGGAAAATGCTCTATAGCCCGCAGACTTGTTTTGGGCTCTAGGAATCACTAATAAGCCGGAGTCTTTTGAAGGCAGATTTCTTGCCGGGACATATGGTACAATACAATCGGCAAGATAGGATGGAGCTAGACCGTGTAGTATTTTATACGTAAGTAGTAAAACCTTAAAGTCACACCTTAAAGTATATATATATACATATATATATATATGTGTGTGTGTGTGTCAAGTGAAAGTGCAGCACAAACAGCAGTGAGTTGCAGAGCACACTCCAGGCCTGAAGGGGCAACAGTGAGAGCTGAGGGCTGAACATCTCCAGCTGCTTCCAGCAGATTAGCTTGATTGAGTTCACCTGCTCACCTGCTCACCTGCACATGCTCACAATGTTGGAGCTTCAGTCAGTCACCTTTTTGACATGCTGCTAAGAGGAAGGAAGACAGCTCCTGTGTGGACTCAGAAGACACAACTGGTGAGAAAAGTGAAGGAAAGAAGTGTTTGTTTGTTTGTTTGGACTGAGGGGAATGTTTTAAGAAAATAATTTCACTGATGTTTACAAAATTGTTTAAATGCCTACTGAAATGAGATTTTTTTTTTTGGATGTATGTTATTTATTTGTACAAAAAGGTGGTAAAAGTTGTGTAGAAAGTTCTTTCAGCGGGTATTTTGTAGTGAAATAATAAGGTAAAAAAGCTTGTACGGTTAAAATAAATGACAAGAATAATCTAAATGTGCACACCATTAATGCAACAATTTTTGTGTAATTTATCACATGTGTTAAAGGCCTACAGAAATGAGATGTTCTTATTTAAAGGGGGATAGCAGCTCCATTCTATGTGTCATACTTCATCATTTCGCCATATTTTTGCTGAAAGGATTTAGTAGAGAACATCGAGGATAAAGTTGGCAACTTTCGGTCGCTAATAAAAAAGCCTTGCCTGTACCGGAAGTAGCAGACGATGTGCGCGTGACGTCACGGGTTGTGGAGCTCCTCACATCTGAACATTGTTTACAATCATGGCCACCGGCAGCTAGAGCGATTCGGGTCGAGAAAGCGACGATTTCCCCATTAATTTGAGCGAGGATGAAAGATTTGTGGATGAGGAAAGTGAGAGTGAAGGACTAGAAAAATAAAAAAGGCCAGGGCTGTTCAGATGTTATTAGACACATTTATTAGGATAATTCTGGAAAATCCCTTATCTGCTTATTGTGTTACTAGTGTTTTAGTGAGATTATATGGTACTTGAAAGTTGAAGGGGTGTGGTGACCGCCAGTGTCTCCGGTGGAAGGAGGTAAGAGAGTCCGCAAGCTTCGCTCATGTCTACAGTAAGAGTCGACTTATTACCACCATTTTCTCACCGAAACCGCCGGTTGACATGTGGTCGGGAACCATGTTCGCTTAGAGCGAGAATGAAAGATTTGTGGATGAGCAAATTTAAAGTGAACGACTAGAAAAAAAAAATCTGTTTGCACAGTGGGCTAATTACTAGGATAATTCTGGGAAATCCATTATCTGCTTATCGTGTTACTAGTTTTTTAGTGAGTTAAATACTACCTTAAAGTCGAAGGGGTGTGGCCACGGGTGTGTTGACCGCCAGAGTCTCTGAAGTCAGGAAGCTGCAGCAGGACACAAGCTCCGCTGATCTCCGGTAAGAGCCGACTTTTTACCACAATTTTCTCACCGAAAACCGCCGGTTGACATGTGGTCGGGAACCATGTTCGCTTAGAGCGGGAATGAAAGATTTGTGGATGAGGAAATTTAAAGTGAACGACTAGAAAAAAAAATCTGATTGCACAGCGGGATAATTACTAGGATAATTCTAGGAAATCCATTATCTGCTTATTGTGTTGCTAGTGTTTTAGTGAGTTAAATAGTACCTTAAAGTTGGAGGGGTGTGGCCACGGGTGTGTTGACCGCCAGAGTCTCTGAAGTCACGAAGCTGCAGCAGGACACAAGCTCCGCTGATCTCCGGTTAGAGCCGACTTTTTACCACAATTTTCTCATCGAAAACCGTCGTCGTCGGGATCCATGTTCGCTTGGCCGCTCTGATCCATAGTAAAGCTTCACCTCCGGGAATTTTAAACAAGGAAACATTGTGTGTTTTTGTGGCTAAACGCTACATCTTTCTTCTTTGACGTCTCCATTATTAATTGAACAAATTGCAAAAGATTCAGCAACACATTAGTCCAGAATGGTGTGTAATTATGCGATTAAAGCAGACGACTTATAGCTGGGATCGGGCTGGAAAACAATTCAACTATTCCTCTAATCAACAATTCAACTATTCTATTGAACTACCGACTATTTGACTATTCCTTCTGTTCATCCATTCATTTACACCGATAACCCCCTTTTATTTACTGAACTCTCGCGGCTGTGTTGGAGCCACTATGGATTGAACTTTCACAGTATCATGTTAGACCCGCTCGACATCCATTGCTTTCGGTCTCCTAGAGGGGGGGGGGTTGCCCACTTCTCAGGTCCTCTCCAAGGTTTCTCATAGTCAGCATTGTCACTGGCGTCCCACTGGATGTGAATCCTCCCTGCCCACTGGGTGTGAGTTTTCCTTGCCCTTTTGTGGTATATAGCTCGGTTGGTAGAGTGGCCGTGCCAGCAACTTGAGGGTTGCGGGTTCGATTCCCGCTTCCGCCATCCTAGTCACTGCCGTTGTGTCCTTGGGCAAGACACTTTACCCACGTGCTCCCCAGTGTCACCCACACTGGTTTAAATGTAACTTAGATATTGGGTTTCACTATGTAAAAGCGCTTTGAGTCACTAGAGAAAAGCGCTATGTAAATATAATTCACTTCACATATAAATAAACGATTGATTGATTGATTGATTGATTGATTGATTGATTGATTGATATTTGATATAAATCACAAGGAAAGAGGATTGAATTGTCCCTTTGTGTCCTTCTCGAGTCCAACTGACCCTTTCAAGTTTGGGCACGCTGTGAAAAAAGTGTGTGTGTGTGTGTGTGTGTGTGTGTGTGTGTGTACTCATGCTAACTCTTAGCTTGTTAAGTTAGCATGCTAGCTTTCGACCTCTTTTTACAGGTATACAACAGAAATTATATTATTTTCCAACCTCAATTCATATAATAATAGTAATAAATAGAATACTAATATGATCGAAAAAAAAAAAAGGTAATCTTCTTTGAAGTATTGGACGCCCACTGTGGTGCCATCACGGGCATCGTTTTAACGAGGCTGCTAATTAGCAGGCAGAAATCCATGGGTGGGGGGAAATACCTGCAGACTCGGTGTGAGACTTCCTTCCACATCCTGCACCCCCGCCGGCTGCACAGTGGGGGGTTCCACACCCGTGGAAGTCTGAGGTGTTGTCGGTGTGGCCGTCACCTGGCCCGCTCCTGTCACTACGGACTAGACTTACTTTATCCGAGCCTCCAAGGAAGTGGGTGTTGGGGGACCGTGCTGACAAGAGGATTTAAATAATAATTATTGAATTAAAGCTGCAAGCAGTGATGGACGGGACCGACTTTTGCTGGTGTTTCCTGCCTTTACCCAGTCAACATATCTTTACCTGCACATTACCTACCTTCCCTGCATCCTGGGGTCACATTTCTGCTTCCTTCTTCCACCCATACATGCTGGTGCTTCCTGCCATCACCCAGTCAACATATCTTTACCTGCACATTACCTACCTTCCCTGCATCCTGGGGTCGCACTGGTGCTTCTTTCTTTCACCCAGTCAACATATCTTTACCTGCACATTACCTACCTTCTCTGCATCCTGGTGTCAAACTGGTGCCTCCTTCTTTCACCCAGTCAACATATCTTTACCTGCACGTTACCTGCCTTCCCTGCATCCTGGGGTCGCACTGGTGCTTCTTTCTTTCACCCAGTCAACATATCTTTACCTGCACATTACCTACCTTCCCTGCATCCTGGGGTCGCACTGGTGCTTCTTTCTTTCACCCAGTCAACATATCTTTACCTGCACATTACCTACCTTCTCTGCATCCTGGTGTCAAACTGGTGCCTCCTTCTTTCACCCAGTCAACATATCTTTACCTGCACTTTACCTACCTTCTCTGCATCCTGGTGTCAAACTGGTGCCTCCTTCTTTCACCCAGTCAACATATCTTTACCTGCACATTACCTACCTTCCCTGCATCCTGGGGTCACATTTCTGCTTCCTTCTGTCACCCATACACGCTGGTGCTTCCTGCCAACACCCAGACAACATATCTTTACCTGCACATTACCTACCTTCTCTGTATCCTGGAGTCAAACTGGTGCTTCCTGCCATCACCCAGTCAACATATCTTTACCCGCACATTACCTACCTTCTCTGCATTGTGTGGTCACGCTAGTGCTTCCTGCTTTTAAGCGGTCTTCTTTTAAGGCTCGTAAAATCAAAACCAAGCAGTTAGAAGAACTCTTTGCACAACTTCTAATCAAAAGGGTTCAATCTCTTTCCTGTGCGAGTTTGAAGCCGACACAACAAACGCGCTCCGAGGAGATAATGTTTGAAAAAGGGTGACGGGTTTTTACAAAACTTTTGTTTTGAATGGTAATTGCCAACTTCCTGTTGATTTTTGCTGAAGGATGTAAATGAATGAAATGTAGGTCTAAGTGAGACCTCCATACAGTTTTTTGTTTCATGTCTCTACAACATTCCTACCGGAAGTTACAAGCAGTTTTGTCTGTGTTTTCTTCCTAGGAGCAGTTTTGTGGTTTTTCTCCTAGGGGGGCGCTCGAGCGCAATTTTGAGTTTTTTTTTGGGGGGGGGCGGGGTTTGGTTAGGGTGAGAAGCCCTGCCATCCGGGAGTAACTAAAAGTAAAGCTGCTGCTCCTCCACATGGAGAGGAGTTAGATGAGGTGGTTTGGGAATCTGGTCAGGATGCCACTCGGGGTAACTGCCAACTTCCTGTATATTTTTGCTGAAGGATGTAAATGAATGAAATGTAGGTCTAAGTGAGACCTACTTAGAGGTTTTTGTTTCATGTCTCTACAATATTCCTACCGGAAGTTACAAGCAGTTTTGTCTGTGTTTTCTTCCTAGGAGCAGTTTTGTGGTTTTTCTCCTAGGGGGCGCTAGAGCGCAATTTTGAGTTTTTTGGGTCTGGGGGTTTGGTTAGGGTGAGAAGCTCTGTCATCCGGGAGGAACTAAAAGTAAAGCTGCTGCTCCTCCACATGGAGAGGAGTTAGATGAGGTTTTTTGGGAACCTGGTCAGGATGCCACCCGAACGCCTCCCGAGGCAGGTCTTTAGGGCACGTCTGAGGCCACGGGGAAGACCCAGGACACGTTGGGAAGACTATGTCTCCCGGCTGGCCTGGGAACGCCTCGGAATCCCCCGGGAGGGCCTGGACGAAGTGGCTGGGGAGAGGGAAGTCTGGGCTTCCCTGCTTAGGCTGCTGCCCCCGTGACCCGACCTCGGATAAGCGGAGGAGATGGATGGATGGATGGATATTCATTAGAACCTAAAAATGTGATATTTGGCTCCATTTTTTGTTTCTATGACGGTATCATGCTAACATTTTAGACATTTTTCTATAATTTAAACCTAAAAATGGTGAATTTTGACATATTTTTTATTCCCATTCTCCTGTTAAAAAAATAATTTTTTGCGCCGTCGTTTTTTTTCTACGATGGTATCATGCAAACATTTGAGCTATTGTTCTATAATTTAAACCTAAAAATCGTGAATTTTGACATTTTTTTATTCCCATCCTCCTGCTTGTCTTCAGATCGTGCAGTGTACCTAATGTTGTGACCGGAAAGGCGCCGTATTTACACGGAGTGAAAACGACGATGCCGATACCACTCGCTGGCAGTATCTCCCCCTCCAGCCAGATGTGGAGAAATCCCCGTCGGTATCGCGATGCGCGGCTGCAGTCAGACGTGCACCGACTGAGTCGGGACGCAGGCGGACGGAAGGAGAGGAGGGGGGCGGAGTTTGACGCAAGCGCGGGATCCCCACGTTATCACTTCTTCTTCTCCCACATGCGCGCGCATCCCAGCCCTTTTTTTTATATTTATTTTTTATTTAATTTTAAACAAGCCGGTGCGCGTGCGTGTGAGTGTGTGTGCGTAAAAGGGCGGCGCGCATGTCCAGTTCCTCCATGCAGTCTGCGCTCCAAGCCCGCCAATCTTGCAACGACTTTTTCCCGCGCCCTCCCTCCCCTCCCCGCGCCTTCTTCTCGCCGGACACGCGCACGCCACGGCACGGAGAAGTGCACCCGCCGTGGAATATGAATCTCGCCCCGGACTGTCCGCCGCACTCGGCACGGGAGCGTCGTCCGCCCTCTTCCTCTACCTCTTTGCATGTCTTTCCCGCCCCCTTTTCCCGCCACGGATGTCTCTCAACACTTTCTGAGGGACGCGCGTCAGGAAAAATGAGGATTAATATTTTCTTCTGGCACTTTCTGGGCTGCTGCTCCGTCTTCTGGGGCTCGGCGGCGGGAGCCTTCCCCAGCTCGGTGCAGATCGGTGAGTTGGCCACGTTTTTTTTTTTTTTGCACACGCATTTTGGACTGCCGTCTTTACGTGGTGGGTAATTTGGGGGATTAATCGCGATTAATTGATGTTGACCAAAATGATCTTTTTGCTTCTTCAGTGTTTAGACACTGCAGTCTCGCTCTCTCTCCCCCCACCTCTCTCTCGCTCCACCACTCCTCCCCTAGAAACACGTGACAAAGTGCTAAAGTTCGCAAGAGGTGCAACCTCACTCGTGCTACCGCTACGCTAACGTCGGCATGATATTACCGGAAAAAGTTAAAGATGGCTCCAAGTGTCTAAACAAGGGATTAAAAATTTGACGGAACGTTAGCGTGAAATGTTAGCATGCTAAAGTTAGCAAGCTAATATCAGTGAAATTAGCATTTGAATGCTAACGTTTGCGTGATGATACCGGAAAAGTTAGCATACCTTTTAAGATGGTGCCAAATGTCCATACAAGGGATTACAAATTTAATGAAATGTTAGCATGCTAAAATTACCACGTTGACATCAGTGAAATTAGCATACTGCTAAAATGGCAGCATTTCAATGCTAATGTTGGCGTGATGATACCGGAAAAGTTAGCGTACCTTTTTAAGATGGTGCCAAAGGATCGAAAGTTTGATGAAATGCTAGCATGAAATGTTAGCAAGCTGACATCAGTGAAATTAGCATACTGCTAAGATGGTGCCAGTTAAAGGCTAACGTTGGCATGACGAGACCGGGAAAGTTAGCATACCTTTTTAAGATGGTGCCAAGTGTCTAAACAAAGGATTACAATTTGATGAAATGTTAACATGAAAAAGTTACTTTAGCTAAAATACTAGCATAGAACGTCTTTATGCGAAAGTTGGCATGATACTATCGGAAAAGTTAGCGTACCTTTTTAAGATGTTGCCAAGTGTCCATACAAGGGATTACAAATTTGATGAAATGTTAGCATGCTAAAATTAGCACGCTGACATCAGTGAAATTAGCATGCTGCTAAAATGGCGGCATTTCAATGCTCACGTTGGCATGATGAGACCGGAAAAGTTAGCATACCTTTTAAAATGGTGCCAAGCGTCTAAACTAAGGATTACAATTTGATGAAATGTTAGCATGAAAAAGTTAATTTAGCTAAAATACTAGCATAGAACGTGATTATGCTAAAGTTGGCATGATATTATTGGAAAAGTTAGCATACCTTTTAAGATGGTGCCAAGTGTCCATACAAGGGATTACAAATTCGATGAAATGTTAGCATGCTAAAATTAGCACGCTGACATCAGTGGAATTAGCATACTGCTAAAATAGCAGCATTTCAATGCTAACGTCTGCATGATGATACCAGAAAAGTTAGCATACCTTTTAAGATGGTGCCAAGTGTCTAAAAAAAGGATTACAAATTCGATGAAATTTTAGCATGCTAAAGTTAGCACGTTAACGTCAGGGAAATTAGCATACTGCTAAAATGCCGGCATTTCAATGCTAACGTTGGCATGATGATACCGGAAAAGTTATCATACCTTTTAAGAAGGTGCCAAGTTTATAAACAAAGGATTGAAAATTCGCTGAAATGCTTCCATGAAATGTTAGCAAGCCAACATCAGTGAAATTAGCATACTGCTAAGATGGTGCCGGTTAAATGCTAACGTTGGCATGATGAGACCGGAAAATTTAGCATACCTTTTTAAGATGGTGCTAAATGTCTAAACAAAGGATTACAATTTGATTAAATGTTAGCATGAAAAAGTTACTTTAGCTAAATTACTAGCACAGAACGTCTTTATGCTAAAGGTGGCATGATCCTATCGGAAAAGTTAGCACACTTTTGAAGATGATGCTAAGTGTCCATACAAAGGATTACAAATTTGATGAAATGTTAGCATGCTAAAATTAGCACGCTGACATCTGTGAAATTAGCATACTGCTAAAATGGCAACATTTCAATGCTAACGTTGGCATGATGATACCGGAAAAGTTTGCATACCTTTTAAGATGGTGCCAAGTGTCTAAAAAAGGATTACAAATTCGATGAAATTTTAGCATGCTAAAGTTAGCACGTTAACATCAGTGAAATTAGCATACTGCTAAGATGGCTCCAGTTAAATGCTAACATTGGCGCGATGATACCAGAAAAGTTAGTGTACCCTTTTAAGATGGTGCCAAGTGTACAAACAAAGGGTCGAAAATTCGATGAAATGCTAGCATGAAATGTTAGCAAGCCGACATCAGTGAAATTAGCATACTGCTAAGATGGTGCCAGTTAAATGCTAACGTTGGTATGATGAGAGCGGGAAAGTTAGCATACCTTTTTAAGAAGGTGCCAAGTGTCTAAACAAAGGATTACAATTTGATGAAATGTTAGCATGAAAAAGTTAATTTAGCTAAAATACTAGCATAGAACGTGATTATGCTAAAGTTGGCATGATATTATTGGAAAAGTTAACATACCTTTTAAGATGGTGCCAAATGTACATACAAGGGAATACAAATTTGATGAAATGTAAGCATGCTAAAATTAGCACGTTGACATCAGTAAAATTAGCATACTGCTAAAATGGCTGCATTTCAATGCTAACGTTGGCGTGATTTAACATACCTTTTTAAGATGGTGCCAAGCGTCTAAACTAAGGATTACAATTCGATGAAATGCTAACATGAAACATTAGCATGCTAAAGTTAGCAATCTGAAATCAGTGAAATTAGCATACTGCTAAAATGGCGGTCTTTAAATGCTAACGTTGGCATGATGAGACCGGAAAAGTTGGCGTACCTTTTAAGATGGTGCCAAGTGAATAAACAAAGGATTACAATTTGATGAAATGTTAGCATGAAAAAGTTACTTTACCTAAAATACTAGCATCGAACGTCTTTATGCTAAAGTTGGCATGAAACTATCGGAAAAGTTAGCATACCTTTTTAAGATGGTGCCAAGTGTCCATACAAAGGATAAAAAATTCGATGTAATGCTAACATGCTAAAGTTAGCACGCTGACATCAGTGAAATTAGCATACTGCTAAAATGAAGGTATTTCAATGTTAACCGAATGGGGACCAAGTTGTTGTTCAGAACTTGTGAGGACCACCCTTTCTACAGGTTGTGGATCGAGGCATAACAAACATTTCTGGTAAAATGTCCACTGCCCAGTTAGCTCATACTAACATGCTAAAGTTAGCACGCTGACATCAGTGAAATTAGCATACTGCTAAAATGAAGGTATTTCAATGTTGACGGAATGGGGACCAAGTTGTTGTTCAGAACTTGTGAGGACCACCCTTTCTACAGGTTGTGGATTGAGGCATAACAAAAATTTCTGGTAAAATGTCCACTGCCCAGTTAGCTCATACTAACATGCTAAAGTTAGCACGCTGACATCAGTGAAATTAGCATACTGCTAAAATGAAGGTATTTCAATGTTAACGGAATGGGGACCAAGTTGTTGTTCAGAACTTATGAGGACCACCCTTTCTACAGGTTGTGGATCAAGGCATAACAAAAATTTCTGGTAAAATGTCGACTGCCCAGTTAGCTCATACACGTCTTTAAATCTCTGTGGACCAAATGTACAAACCCCGTTTCCATATGAGTTGGGAAATTGTGTTAGATGTAAATATAAACAGAATACAATGATTTGCAAATAATTTTCAACCCATATTCAGTTGAATATGCTACAAAGACAACATATTTGATGTTCAAACTCATAAACTTTATTATTTCTTTTGCTGTCGTATTTTATGCTTCATAATGCGCCACACATTTTCCATGGGAGACAGGTCTGGACTGCAGGCGGGCCAGGAAAGTACCCGTATTCTTTTTTCTACGAAGCCATGCTGTTGTAGAGGTGGCTTGGCATTGTCTTGCTGAAATAAGCAGGGGCGTCCATGATAACGTTGCTTGGATGACAACATATGTTGTTCCAAAAGCTGTATGTACCTTTCAGCATTAATGGTGCCTTCACAGATGTGTAAGTTACCCATGCCTTGGGCACTAATGCACCCCCATACCATCACACATGCTGGCTTTTCAACTTTGCGTCCAAAACAATCCGGATGGTTATTTTCCTCTTTGTTCCGTTGGACACCACGTCCACAGTTTCCAAATATGATTTGAAATGTAGACTCGTCAGACCACAGAACACTTTTCCACTTTGCATCAGTCCATCTTAGATGAGCTCGGGCCCAGCGAAGCCGGCGGCGTTTCTGGATGTTGTTGATAAATAGAAGCATTTAAGTCTCACCTTAAAACTCATTTGTATACTCCAGCCTTTAAATAGACTCCCTTTTTAGACCAGTTGATCTGCCGCTTCTTTTCTTTTTCTCCTATGTCCCACTCTCCCTTGTGGAGGGGGTCCGGTCCGATCCGATCCGGTGGCCATGTACTGCTTGCCTGTGTATCGGCTGGGGACATCTCTGCGCTGCTGATCCGCCTCCGCTTGGGATGGTTTCCTGCTGGCTCCGCTGTGAACGGGACTCTCGCTGCTGTGTCGGATCCGCTTTGGACTGGACTCTCGCGACTGTGTTGGATCCACTATGGATTGAACTTTCACAGTATCATGTTAGACCCGCTCGACATCCATTGCTTTCCTCGTCTCCAAGGTTCTCATAGTCATCATTGTCACCGACGTCCCACTGACTTATGTGGGCCTACCGAGGATGTCGTAGTGGTTTGTGTTGTGGTTTGTGCAGCCCTTTGAGACACTAGTGATTGATTGATAAATGGCTTTGGCTTTGCATAGCAGAGTTTTAACTTGCACTTACAGATGTAGCGACCAACTGTAGTTACTGACAGTGGTTTTATGAAGTGTTCCTGAGCCCATGTGGTGATATCCTTTACACGCTGATGTCTGTTTTTGATGCAGTACCGCCTGAGGGATCAAAGGACTGTAATATCCTCGCTTACGTGCAGTGATTTCTCCTGATTCTCTGAACCTTTTGATGATTTCACGGACCGTAGATGGTAAAATCCCTACATTCCTTGCAATAGCTGGTTGAGAAATGTTGTTCTAAAACTGTTTGACAATTTGTTCACAAAGGGGTGTACCTCACCCCATCCTTGTTTGTGAATTACTTAGCATTTCATGGAAGCTGCTTTTATACCCAATCATGGCACCCACCTGTTCCCAATTAGCCTGCACACCTGTGGGATGTTCCATATAAGTGTTTGATGAGCATTCCTCAACTATTTATTGCCGCCTTTCCCAACTTCTTTGTCACGTGTTGCTGGCATCAAATTCAAAAGTTAATGATTATCAGTTTGAACATGAAATATGTTGTCTTTGTAGCATATTCAACGGAATACCTCAGTAGAAGCATTTAAGTCTCACCTTAAAACTCATCTGTATACTCTAGCCTTTAAATAGACCTCCTTTTTAGACCAGTTGATCTGCCGCTTCTTTTCTTTCTCCTATGTCCCCCCCCTCCCTTGTGGAGGAGGTCCGGTCCGATGACCATGGATGAAGTACTGGCTGTCCAGAGTCGAGACCCAGGATGGACCGCTCGCCTGTGTATGGGTTGGGGACATCTCTACGCTGCTGATCCGCCTCCGCTTGAGATGGTTTCCTGTGGACGGGACTCTCGCTGCTGTCTCGGATCCGCTTTGAACTGAACTCTTGCGGCTGTGTTGGAGCCACTATGGATTGAACTTTCACAGTATCATGTTAGACCCGCTCGACATCCATTGCTTTCGGTCCCCTAGAGAGGGGGGGGGGTTGCCCACATCTGAGGTCCTCTCCAAGGTTTCTCATAGTCAGCATTGTCACTGGCGTCCCACTGGATGTGAATTCTCCCTGCCCACTGGGTGTGAGTTTTCCTTGCCCTTTTGTGGGTTCTTCCGAGGATGTTGTATCATGTTAGACCCGCTCGACATCCATTGCTTTCGGTCCCCTAGAGGGGGAGTGGTTGCTCACATCTGAGGTCCTCTCCAAGGTTTCTCATAGTCAGCATTGTCACTGGCGTCCCACTGGATGTGAATTCTCCCTGCCCACTGGGTGTGAGTTTTCCTTGCCCTTTTGTGGGTTCTTCCGAGGATGTTGTATCATGTTAGACCCGCTCGACATCCATTGCTTTCGGTCCCCTAGAGGGGGAGGGGGTTGCCCAGATCTGAGGTCCTCTCCAAGGTTTCTCATAGTCAGCATTGTCACTGGCGTCCCACTGGATGTGAATTCTCCCTGCCCACTGGGTGTGAGTGTTCCTTGCCCTTTCGTGGGTTCTTCCGAGGATGTTGTATCATGTTAGACCCACTCGACATCCATTGCTTTCGGTCCCCTAGAGGGGGAGGGGTTGCTCACATCTGAGGTCCTCTCCAAGGTTTCTCATAGTCAGCATTGTCACTGGCGTCCCACTGGATGTGAATTCTCCCTGCCCACTGGGTGTGAGTTTTCCTTGCCCTTTTGTGGGTTCTTCCGAGGATGTTGTATCATGTTAGACCCGCTCGACATCCATTGCTTTCGGTCCCCTAGAGGGGGAGGGGGTTGCCCAGATCTGAGGTCCTCTCCAAGGTTTCTCATAGTCAGCATTGTCACTGGCGTCCCACTGGATGTGAATTCTCCCTGCCCACTGGGTGTGAGTGTTCCTTGCCCTTTTGTGGGTTCTTCCGAGGATGTTGTATCATGTTAGACCCGCTCGACATCCATTGCTTTCGGTCCCCTAGAGGGGGGGGGGGGGGTTGCTCACATCTGAGGTCCTCTCCAAGGTTTCTCATAGTCAGCATTGTCACTGGCGTCCCACTGGATGTGAATTCTCCCTGCCCACTGGGTGTGAGTTTTCCTTGCCCTTTTGTGGGTTCTTCCGAGGATGTTGTATCATGTTAGACCCGCTCGACATCCATTGCTTTCGGTCCCCTTGGGGGGGGGGGGGGGGGGGGTTGCTCACATCTGAGGTCCTCTCCAAGGTTTCTCCTAGTCAGCATTGTCACTGGCGTCCCACTGGATGTGAATTCTCCCTGCCCACTGGGTGTGAGTTTTCCTTGCCCTTTTGTGGGTTCTTCCGAGGATGTTGTAGTCGTAATGATTTGTGCAGTCCTTTGAGACATTTGTGATTTGGGCCTATATAAATAAACATTGATTGATTGATTGATTATGGGTTGAAAAGGATTCGCAAATCATTGTATTCTAACACAATTTCCCAACTCATATGGAAACGGGGTTCCAAGCTAGCTTAGCGATTAGCTCGCCCGCTCCTGCCTGCTCTGCCTCTGTGTTTCCCCCCGACATTCGGACTCCAGAGATGACTCCGTAGAACGAGGCGGCGTCCGCGTACTATTTAGTCACGCCGCTCGCTTCCACTGTTCTGATGTTGCGGGCGTGTGTATTCATGCCACTTTTATTTAATTTGCAGCGACAACATAAAAGTCATATTTTATTCATTTTCCACTTCATTTGCATAGTTGCTGGTGTCAGATTACAACGTCTCCGGCTTAGTGAACAAAAGGAGCCCCAGTGGGACCCCCGATGTGAGTTTGTTAAAGCTTCCCTTCGCGCCGAGACTTCAATTACGCGGTTTTCTTTCTTTCTTTTTCTTAATTTCGCTGCCTGCTTGACTTTGCCAAATTTGGTTCACGTCTCCTGGTTTTGTCAGACAGGATACGAGCGTCTGGTTTTCAAAGGCCAACTGACACTTTGCGTCCACGTGGTCGTTCTTTTTCCTTTCTGCTCGGCCTCTGCTCTTCTCCCGTGTGCTTGACATTTTTACCATCTGCCCTTCCTCTGTTTTCTTTATCTCGTTATCTTTTCGACTGCTGACCTCTGGCCGAAAGGTTCTTCTTCCTCTTACGTATCGCCCGCTTCCTCTGGTTTCATCACTGCACTGCGCAGTATTGGTGGTATGCATGGTTCAGGCAAGGGTTGATACGGGGGGCGGGGGAGAAAAAATGTTGTTTAAAAAAAAAAAATAGAGTTGACTACTGTTATTTATATTCACACTCATAAGCACAGTATTGTTTGTTTTGAAAGGGTGGAGGGTGGATCCGCCACCACAAGCCCGCCTGGGGAGGGTAGATAAAATTTAGTTGAAAAAAAAAAAGAGTTGACTACTGTTTTTATTTATATTCACACTCATAAGCACAGTATTGTGTGTTTTGAAAGGGTGGAGAGTGGATCCGCCACCACAAGCCCGCCTGGGGGGGTAGATAACATTTAGTTGAAAAAAAAAAAAGAGTTGACTACTGTTATTTATATTCACACTCATAAGCACAGTATTGTTTGTTTTGAAAGGGTGGAGCGTGGATCCGCCACCACAAGCCCGCCTGGGGGGGTAGATAACATTTAGTTGAAAAAATTGAAGAGTTGACTACTGTTGTTATTTATATTCACACTCATAAGCACAGTATTGTTTGTTTTGAAAGGGTGCAGCGTGGATCCGCCAACACAAGCCCGCCTGGGGGGGTAGATAAAATTTAGTTGAAAAAAAAAAAAGAGTTGACTACTGTTGTTATTTATATTCACACTCATAAGCACAGTATTGTTTGTTTTGAAAGGGTGGAGCGTGGATCCGCCACCACAAGCCCGCCTGGGGGGGTAGATAAAATTTAGTTGAAAAAAAAAAAAAGAGTTGACTACTGTTGTTATTTATATTCACACTCATAAGCACAGTATTGTTTGTTTTGACAGGGTGGAGCGTGGATCCGCCACCACAAGCCCACTGGGGGGGGGTTTATAAACACTTAGATGAAAAAAAAAAAGAGTTGACTACTGTTGTTATTTATATTCACACTCATAAGCACAGTATTGTTTGTTTTGAAAGGGTGGAGCATGGATCTGCCACCACAAGCCCGCCTGGGGGGTGGGGGGGTAGATAAAATTTAGTTGAAAAAAAAAAAGAGTTGACTACTGTTGTAATTTATATTCACACTCATGAGCACAGTATTGTTTGTTTTGAAAGGGTGGAGCGTGGATCCGCCACCACAAGCCCGCTGCGGGTGGGGGGGTGGATAAAATTTAGTTGAAAAAAAAAAAGAGTTGACTACTGTTGTTATTTATATTCACACTCATAAGCACAGTATTGTTTGTTTTGAAAGGGTGGAGCGTGGATCCGCCACCACAAGCCCGCCTGGGGGGGGGGTGAATAAAATTTAGTTGAAAAAAAAAAAAAAGTTGACTACTGTTGTTATTTATATTCACACTTGTAAGTACAGTATTGTTTGTTTTGATAGGGTGGAGCGTGGACCCGCCACCACAAGCCCGTCTGGGGGGGTAGATAAAATTTAGTTGAAAAAAAAAAGAGTTGACTACTGTTGTTATTTATATTCACACTCATAAGCACAGTATTGTTTGTTTTGAAAGGGTGGAGCGTGGATCCGCCACCACAAGCCTGCCGGGGGGTAGATAACATTTAGTTGAAAAAAAAAGAGTTGACTACTGTTGTTATTTATATTCACACTCATAAGCACAGTATTGTTTGTTTTGAAAGGGTGGAGCGTGGATCCGCCACCACAAGCCCGCCTGGGGGGGTGGATAAAATTTAGTTGAAAAAAAAAAAAAAGAGTTGACTACTGTTGTTATTTATATTCACACTCATAAGCACAGTATTGTTTGTTTTGAAAGGGTGGAGCGTGGATCCGGCACCACAAGCCCTACTGGGGGGGTTATAAACACTGCTGTTCTTTTTGGAATGCACAGTTAAATATTGGCAGCTCATACTGACCTTTTATGTATGTTGTTTGAAACACAAGTAGTAGATTTTTAAAGTACATGTACGCATTTTTTGTTATGTTCATGATGGCGTGACGTATTATCGACAATCACGGACGTTTACAGGTGTCACTGGTGACTACTGGAATCCGGGTATTGAGACAAATGATAATTTGAAAGAAATAATGATACAATTCTTGCTTGTACTCTCTTCTTCCCTGCACTTCCCTCATCAATCTTTCTTTGCCTACATTCCTCTTTCCCCCCTCCTCTCCATCACCTTCTCCTTTGTCTCGGCTCCTGCAGGCGGGTTGTTCATCAGGAATACTGATCAGGAGTACACGGCCTTTCGACTGGCCATCTTCCTCCACAACACCAGCCCCAATGCCACGGAAGCCCCCTTCAACCTGGTGCCGCACGTGGACAACATCGAGACGGCCAACAGCTTCGCCGTCACCAACGCGTGTAAGTAACCCCCCCGGGCTCGGTGCCGGTCCGATTCTACCTCAAGTGGCTTGTTTGGAGGCACCGCTGTTGTGGGCTCTAAAACGAACGTGGGATGAAAACACGTTAAAGGTGCACAAAAAGGACTGATTGATGCTGCGAGGTCGTTGCCTTGATTACAGAGTCGGAGCAGGTTTTTTTTTTTGCACTTCCTGTTTGTGTTGGCGACCGGCGTTACGGGGCAAGACCCCATCATTGTAGGCCATTGTTCTTCTCACAAGTGAACACTGATTACAAAAACACAAAAATAAAGCTGCAGGCGGCGATGGACGGGACCGACTTTTGCTGGTGTTTCCTGCCTTTACCCATTCAACATATCTTTACCTGCACATTACCTACCTTCCCTGCACCCTGGGGTCACACTGGTGCTTCTTTCTTTCACCCATACATGCTGGTGCTTCCTGCCATCACCCAGACAACATATCTTTACCTGCACTTTACCTACCATCTCTGTATCCTGATGTCAAACTGGTGCCTCCTTCTTTCACCCAGTCAACATCTCTTTACCCGCACATTACCTACCTTCCCTGCATCCTAGGGTCTTCTTTCTTTCACTCATACACACTGGTGCTTCCTGCCATCACCCAGACAACATATCTTTACCTGCACATTACCTACCTTCTCTGTATCCTGGTGTCAAACTGGTGCGTCCTTCTTTCACCCAGTCAACATATCTTTACCCGCACGGTACCTACCTTCTCTGCATTGTGTGGTCACGCTGGTGCTTAATGCTTTCAAGCGGCCGTCTTGAGACGGCAGCAGCGCAACAGCATCAGCGCAGCAGTTCCAGTTAGAAAAACTCTTTCATCAACTTTTAATCAGAAGGGTTCAATCTCTATCCTGTGGTAGTTTGAAGCCGACACAACAAACACGCTCAGAGGAGATAATGTTTGAAAAAAGGTGACGGGTTTTTACAAAGCTTTTGTTTTGAAGGGGTAATTGAAAACTTCCTGTTGATTTTTGCCGAAGGATGTAAACAAATGAAATGTAGGTCTAAGTGAGACCTACATAGAGATTTTTGTTTCATGTCTCTACGACATTCCTACGGGAAGTTACAAGCAGTTTTGTCTGTTTTCGTCCTAGGAGCAGTTTTGTCTGTTTTTTCCTAGGGGGTGCTACAGTGCAATTTTGAGGTTTGGGTTTTGTTTTTTTGATTAAATCGCAATTTTGGCCAGTCCTGATATGTGTGTCCAGTTTGGTGAGTTTTGAAGCATGTTAAGGGAATCAAATTACAGCTCAAAGAGGCGGCGGTATACTAAGAATAATAATAATAATAAAGAATAATAAAACCTTAGAAATACAATAGGGTCCTCTGTCTCTAAAAACAATTCTACAAAGCAATCTCATTCATTTCAGTTGAGAAAAGACGCTGGCCGATACAATATCAGTATATATCACGATAGACATGTAATCGATAACCAATTATAAAAAGTGCGTTTGATAAAACGGAATTTTACTTTTTATTTTTTATATCTTCGTGGGAAGAAAGCAGGAGTAAGGAAGCAAGGTTGGTTGCATGAACACTGGTAACCAGAAAGTGATCAGTGGGGGAGTGGTATGCTAACAGCCAATCAGTTGACAATATCAATTATCAAGTTTGGTTGCGTGGAATGAGAAAAGAAAGTCAAAATGAAGAAATTGTGGACAAAAGAGGAAAAATCTTTTTTTTTTTTTTTTTTTCCAAGAGGGACATGTGGTCTGTAAAAGATGCAAGGCTCACCCTTTAGAGCACAGCTGTGACTTCCTGCCCCAAAACCTGCAGGGAATGGTTCTTCGAAGGTTTATCTATGTTTACATTTTCACACTGTGCACACATTTCGAACACTTTATTAAGCATTTCTTACATATTCCTTAATTTTAAGGTTTTTACTAAACATGCAGGGAATGGTTCTTCTAAGTTTTCTCTCTGTTTACATTTTCACACTAATCACAAATTTCTTACACTTTATTAAGCATTTCTGACATATTTTCCTTCATTTTAAGGTTTTTAATGTGATTTTACTATTGTCGACATTTTCCATGCTTGTGTTGACATTTCCTTTCTGCCTCGATAGTTGAGGGATTATAATCACAGGAAGTTACATTTCTGATAAAATATTTTATTCACCTGCTCCTTATTTTCCATTAGTCATAAAACCGTCAATAATTACCGATATATTAAAACAATTACTGCATAACACAAAGTCAATTCCATAGTTAAATAATAATAACAGGGCAAATAAATGTTACACAGCCATGATTTCCTGGTATTAAACCTGCAGAAAATAGTTCTTCTTAGGTTTTTATGTTTACATTTTCACACTTTGCACTATTTTCTTACACTTTATGAAGCATTCCTTACACATTTCTTAACTTTAAGGTTTTAGTATTTTATTGACATTGTTTGTTTTCCATGCTTGTGTTGACATGTCCTTTTTGCCTCGATAGTTGAGGGATTATAATCAGAGGAAGTTACATTTCTTATACAATATTTGATTTTCCTGCTCCTTATTTTCCATTAGTCATAAAAATGTCAATAATTACTAATTTTAATAATAATATTAAAACAATTACTACATAACACAAAGTCAATTCCATAGTTAAATAATAATAACAGGGCAAATAAATGTTACACAGACGTTATTTCCTGGCATTAAACCTGCAGAAATTAGATCTTCTCAGGTTTTTCTGTTTACATTTTAACATTTTCTTACATATTCCTTCATTTTAAGATCTTATAGTTAAGTGTTCAATATGATTTTAATATTTTGTTGACATTGTTTGAGTGTTTTCCATGCTTGTATTGACATTTCCTTTCTGCCTCGATAGTTGAGGGATTATAATCACAGGAAGTTACATTTTTAATACAATATTTTATTCTCCTGCTCCTTATTTTCCATTAGTCATAAAAATGTCAATAATTACTAATTTTAATAATAATATTAAAACAATTACTACATAACACAAAGTCAATTCCATAGTTAAATAATAATAACAGGGCAAATAAATGTTACACAGACGTTATTTCCTGGCATTAAACCTGCAGAAATTAGATCTTCTCAGGTTTTTCTGTTTACATTTTAACATTTTCTTACATATTCCTTCATTTTAAGATCTGAAAGTTAAGTGTTCAATGGGATTTTACTATTATGTTGACATTGTTTTCCATGCTCGACATTTATTTCCTGCCTCGATAGCCGAGGGATTATAATCAGAGGAAGTAACATTTTAAATAAAAATGTTTCATTTTTGTTTCTCCTGATCTTTATTTTGTAGGTCATTAAGATACATCAATAATTATCTATCGACCGATACAAAACACTGATATCGCGATAGAGTTTTCAGCAGTATCGTCCAGCCCTGTGCTATAATGTGATTTATTTATTTTTTCCCCAGGATCCTTTAGTCCTGAATATTGATTGGAGATTGATCGCTCCTCTGTAGTTGATTGATTGGGTCGTTTTGACGTCACCTCACCTGGGAGGACCAGTTGTATTATTGTCAAGTCGGCAGTTTTTCAGCCAGTCTAAAAGCCTGGAACCTGCTGAGGGGGTTTTTCAGAGAACTGAGTCCGAGGAAGTTTACCTCCTTGGTTTGCTCTCTGCTCTGGATTATGCAAAGTATGGCGGCAACAAGGACGGTCAAAAGGTTTTTCCGGAACTCAATGAACTTTCTGTAAACAAAGTTTGACGATTTATCAGCTTTGTGCTTGGGAACTTGCAGTCCTTCCAGTCAAAGTCCTAACAGGTCCTATGTGATTACCTGCGTCTGAAACCCGTTCGTCAACGCTACAATCAGAACAGATTTTTGTGTCTTTAGTCGACAAACGAAGCAGGAACCACAAGATGTAACAATGTATCAAGTCCTTCTTGCTCAAAAGGCACAATTTGTGTTATTTCGTGTAGTTTTCACCTATTTCCTGTTCCTGTTTATGGAGCTTGGCCTGCTGGGTAGTGTAGTATATTATTTACTTGTATTTGTATATTCATTTATATATTTATGTATTTATACTACTATCTAGTGTGTCCTTTTAGGCATATTCTTGGATGACAATCAGGAGACACGTCTGTCCCTGGTTGACAATAAGGAGATATGCCTGTCCCTAGTTGACATTTAAGAAACTTTTTTTTTTCTGGATAAATAATCAGGAGACACGCTGGGTTCCTGGTTGACAATCAGAAGACACGCCTTTTCCTGGTTGACATTCGGGAGCTGCGTTTGTTTCGGATTTATAATCAGGAGACACAGCCATTCCTGGTTGACAATCAGGAGACACGCCTGATCCTGGTTGACGATCAGGAGACACACCTGTTCCTGGTTGACATTCAAGAGATAAGTTTGTTTATGGTTAATAATCAAGAGACACCTTTGTTCCCGGTTAACGATCAGGAGAAATGCCAGTTCCTGGTTGACAATCAGGAGACATGCCAGTTCCTGGTTGACGATCAAGAGACACGCCGGTTCCTGATCGACAATCAAAAGACACGCCTGTTGACGATCGGGAGACAAGTCTGTTCCTGGTTGACAATTAAGAGACACGCCTGTTCCTGGTTGAAGATCAGGAGACTTGTCTGTTCCTGGTTGAAAATCAGGTGACACGTCGGTTCCTGGTTGACAATCAAGAGACACGCCTGTTCCGGGTTGACGATCAGGAGACAATTCTGTTCCTGGTTGACAATCAAAAGACATGTTGGTTCTTGGTTTACAATCAGGAGACGCGCCTTTTCCTAGTTGACATTCAAGAGACACGTCTGTTCCTGGTTGACATTTAAGAGACACGCCTGTTCCTGGTTGACGATCAGGAGACTTGTCCGTCCCTGGTTGAAAATCAGGAGACACATCGGTTTCTGGTTGAAAATCAGGAGACACGTTGGTTCCTGGTTGACAATCAAGAGACACGCCTGTTCCGGGTTGACGATCAGGAGACAAGTCTGTTCCTGGTTAACGATCAGGAAACATGTCTGTTCCTGGTTGACAATCAAAAGACATGTTGGTTCTTGGTTTACAATCAGGAGACACACCTTTTCCTAGTTGACATTCAAGAGACACGTTTGTTTCTGGTTAATAATCGAGTGACACGTCTGTTCCTGATTGACATTTAAGAGACACGCCTGTTCACGGTTGACGAACGGGAGACTTGTCCGTTCCTCGTTGAAAATCAGGAGACACGTCGGTTCCTGTTTGACAATCAAGAGACACGCCTGTTCCGGGTTGACGATCAGGAGACAAGTCTGTTCCTGGTTGACGATCAGGAGACATGTCTGTTCCTGGTTGACGATCAGGAGACATGTTGGTTCTTGGTTTACAATCAGGAGACACGCCTTTTCCTGGTTGACATTCAAGAGACACGTTTGTTTCTGGTTAATAATCGAGCGACACGTCTGTTCCTGGTTGACAATTACGGGACACACCTGTGCCTGGTTGACAATCAGTAGACACGTCTGTTCCTGGTTGACAATCAGGAGACACGTCGGTTCCTGGTTGACAATCAGGAGGCATGCCTGTTCCTGATTGACAATCAAAAGAAACGCTGGTTCCGGGTTGACTATCAGGAGACAAATCTGTTCCTGATTGACGATCAAGAGACACGCCTGTTCCTGGTTGACAATCAGGAGACACACAAGTTCCTGGTTTACAATCAGGAGACACACCTGGTTGACATTGAAGAGACACGTTTGTTTCTGGTTAATAATCGAGAGAAATGCCTGTTCCTGGTTAATAATCGAGAGACAGGCCTTTTCCTGGTTGACGATCAGGAGACACGCCTGTTCCTGGTTGACTATCAGAATGTGTGGTGACCACTGATTGGCTCAGCCTGGATAACTGGAGTGTCTATGTTGGTTAGTTCATGCCGAGATGATCTCCGACTAAATTAAACATGATTCCAGTCACTCCCGTTAATGAATCTTCATTTATTGCCTGCCTCCTTTGTTACTTCCCACGCCAACCAAGCGCTTAAAAGAGTCAAAAGCGTTGTTAAAATGAATTGTTCCCTCTCCCCAAAATGGGTTTTTTGTCTCGCCCGTGAGTCAGATCGCGGGCCATTGTTGAAAAGGAAGAAGCATGGATTTAATTATCGCTGCATTAAAAGGCTGCGAACACAACCGCTGGTTTACGAGACCTTTGTGGGCCAAATGTCTGCAGATATGTTCTGTTTCAAGAAAGTCCCACCCCCCCCCCCCCAAAGCAAAGACCTCAAATAAGATATTCTGCACAATTATTTAGCATTTTGCCTCCTCCGGCGCCATTGAAGATGTGTGAAGGACGACAATGAATAAAAACATGTGAGGTCAGATCATTGAAATAAAGTCCGAGTTACAAAATATTAATAATGTGCTCTAATCTCTGGCTGTGATTTATTTAGTCATCTCACATACTTTCTTCATTTTAAATAAGGACTTTGTACTTTTTAAAGACTCAATTCTACAAACCCCGTTTCCATATGAGCTGGGAAATTGTGTTGGATGTAAAAATAAACAAAATACAATGATTTGCAAATCATTTTCAAGCCATATTCAGTTGAATATGCTACAAAGACAACATATTTGATGTTATTTTTTTGCAAATAATCATTCATTTGATGCCAGCAACAAGTGACAAAGACGTTGGGAAAGGTGGCAATAAATACTGATAAAGTTGAGGAATGCTCATCAAACACTTATTTGGAACATCCCACAGGTGTGCAGGCTAATTGGGAACAGGTGGGTGCCATGATTGGGTATAAAAACAGCTTCCCCCCAAAAAATGCTCAGTTTTTCGCAAGAAAGGATGGGGCGAGGTACACCCCTTTGTCCACAACTGCGTGAGCAAATAGTCAAACAGTTTAAGAACAACCTTTCTCAAAGTGCAATTGCAAGAAATTTAGGGATTTCAACATCTACGCTCCATAATATCATCAAAAGGGTCAGAGAATCTGGAGAAATCACTCCACGTAAGCGGCATGGCCGGAAACCAACATTGAATGACCGTGACCCTCCATCCCTCAGACGCCACTGTATCAAAAACCGACATCAATCTCTAAAGGATATCACCACATGGGCTCAGGAACACTTCATAAAACCACTGTCACTAAATACAGTTGGTCGCTACATCTGTAAGTGCAAGTTAAAGCTCTACTACGCGAAGCGAAAGCCATTTATCAACAACATCCAGAAACGCCGCCGGCTTCTCTGGGCCCGAGATCATCCAAGATGGACTGATGCAAAGTGGTAAAGTGTTCTGTGGTCTGACGAGTCCACATTTCAAATTGTTTATGGAAACATTCGACATTGTGTCATCCGGACCAAAGGGGAAGCGAACCATCCAGACTGTTATCGACGCAAAGTTGAAAAGCCAGTATGTGTGATGGTATGGGGGTGCATTAGTGCCCAAGGCATGGGTAACTTACACATCTGTGAAGGCACCATTGATGCTGAAAGGTACATACAGGTTTTGGAACAACATATGCCGTCTTTTTCATGGACGCCCCTGCTTATTTCAGCAAGACAATGCCAAGCCACATTCAGCACGTGTTACAACAGCGTGGCTTCGCAAAAAAAAGAGTGTGGGTACTTTCCTGGCCCGCCTGCAGTCCAGACCTGTCTCCCATGGAAAATGTGTGGCGCATTATGAAGCGTAAAATAGGACAGTTGAAGGACTGAAGCTCTACATAAACAAGAATGGGAAAGAATTCCACTTTCAAAGCTTCAACAATTAGTTTCCTCAGTTCCCAAACGTTTATTGAGTGTTGTTAAAAGAAAAAGTGATGTAACACAGTGGTGAACATGCCCTTTCCCAACTACTTTGGCACGTGTTGCAGCCATGTAATTCTTAGTTAATTATTATTTATGAGTTTGAACATCAAATATGTTGTCTTTGTAGCATATTCAACTGAATATGGGTTGAAAAGGATTTGCAAATCATTGTATTCTGTTTATATTTACATCTAACACTATTTCCCAACTCATATGGAAACGGGGTTTGTAATTAAGAGTCTTTGTTTGTTGACTTACTACTAAAAGACAAGTTGTCTAGTGTGTTCACTATTTTATTTAAGGACTAAAGTTCCCAAACGTTTATTGAGTGTTGTTAAAAGAAAAGGTGATGTAACACAGTGGTGAACATGCCCTTTCCCAACTACTTTGGCATGTGTTGCAGCCATGAAAGTCTAAATTGATTATTATTTGCAAAAAAAAATAAAGTTTATGAGTTTGAACATCAAATATGTTGTTTTTGTAGTGCAATTAATTGAATATGGGTTGAAAATGAATTGCAAATCATTGTATTCTGTTTATATTTACATCTAACTCAATTTCCCAACTCATATGAAAACGGGGTTTGTAATTAAGAGTCTTTGTTTGTTGACTTACTACTAAAAGACAAGTTGTCTAGTGTGTTCACTATTTTATTTAAGGACTAAAGTTCCCAAACGTTTATTGAGTGTTGTTAAAAGAAAAAGTGATGTAACACAGTGGTGAACATGCCCTTTCCCAACTACTTTGGCACGTGTTGCAGCCATGAAAGTCTAAGTTCATTATTATTTGCAAAAAATATATAGTTTATGAGTTTGAACATCAAATGTGTTGTTTTTGTAGTGCAATTAATTGAATATGGGTTGAAAATGAATTGCAAATCATTGTATTCCGTTTATATTTATGTTTTTTTCTGTACGGAGACGTTTCTTTGGCCAGAGACGTTTCAGGGAGGATCAAAAATGAAAATAGCGATCATAGATTGTGTTGACAATTGATAAAGTTGACAGTAGTACAGGTGTAGCCGTCCATAAACTTTTGAAGGAGGTTAGAGGACTGCTGGATCTCACCGACTGAACGCTCCAAGGCAAAAACAATATCATTACTGCGTTCTTACGAAGACTTTCTGAGGCGGTTAGTCTCCCGATACATCTAATTATCGCAATCCCGAGAAATAATCAGACTTTTAAAGCAAATAGAAAATCAATATTTTGAGTGGAATGATCATTTTCCCGGAACATGTAGCATAATGACTTGTTTTGTGTCCGACTCCAAGACATTTACTGACCTGAACTGTTTGTGTTTTTTGTACTCTGACACACCTTTTTCCCACTTTTGATGCGATACCTTGACTACTGTTAAATTTGTTTGTCCTTGTATTTCCTAGTCAGATTTTAGAACAGCTAAAGTGGGAGTCTTTGACATAGACCTTGAATTTGGAATGTGGGAATGAAGCCATAACAATCTTTTATCTCAACTGTCCGAAGTAGGGAGGAGAAGAAGAGAGGCGGGTGAGAGTGAGAGAAACTGCCGTTTTAAGATTGGATCAATTTGGACCGAGCTTTGAAATGTTGTATCTAGATTGATCTCCCAAGGCAAATTGGTAATAAAATAGCAAAATGAGCAACCTCTGTCTTTGATTGATTTAAAACCAGCTTATGTGTCATCAAACAATCTGGGGGCGTTGATCGAAGGAAGAACAGGTCTAAAACGCAACACTACTGACCGATACCAATAATAAACCCATGCGATATGAGCAGGAAATATAGCACACACTTAGACGCTAGAGAGCGTTACTCGGAACTCGGAATAATGCTAGGGTTGACAAACACTTACCTTATAGTAGACCTATGCTGTCTTTAAGCTGAAGTGGAATGGTAATTGTGTTTTGCCGACACCTCGTGGCTTCAATATTTCAGCGAGTCAAGTTCTTGACACCGCAAGCGGGATTGTTACTCGATACTTTCTATTACACTTCCGACTGTTCGGGTACTTTTTCAAATGTTCTTGTAATCAGACCATATTTTCTGTATATTAGATGGAATTTCTACCTAAAATACCAAAAATATGGTCTGAAAAAGTGTATGAATAAGAAGACAAACAGATTCGGTGACCACAGATGATTCGCTAGCTGTCCAAAGTCAGGACCCAGGGTGGACAACTCACCTGTGAATAATTTGGGGACGTCTCTGCACTGCTGACCTTTCTCCACTCAAGATGATCTTCTTATGTTAGATCCACTAGGGACTTCTTATGTTAGATCCACTAGGGACTGGACTCTCACTATTATGTTAGATCTACTATGGACTGGACTCTCACTATTATTTTCAATCCACTATGGACTGGACTCTCACTATTATGTTAGATCTACTATGGACTGGACTCTCACACTATTATGTTAGATCCACTATGGACTGGACTCTCACTATTATGTTAGATCCACTATGGACTGGACTCTCACACTATTATGTTAGATCCACTATGGACTGGACTCTCACTATTATGTTAGATCCACTATGGACTGGACTCTCACACTATTATGTTGGATCCACTATGGACTGGACTTTCACTATTATGTTAGCTCCATTACGGACCGGACTCTCACACTATTATGTTAGATCCACTATGGACTGGACTCTCACACTATTATGTTAGATCCACTATGGACTTCTTATGTTAGATCCACTATGGACTGGACTCTCACTATTATGTTGGATCTACTATGGACTGGACTCCCACTATTATGAGGAATCTACTATGGACTGGACTCTCACTATTATGTTAGATCCACTATGGACTGGACTCTCACACTATTATGTTAGATCCACTATGGACTGGATTCTCACACTATTATGTTAGATCCACTACGGTCTGGACTGGACTCACA
This sequence comes from Nerophis ophidion, assembly GCF_033978795.1. Classification (NCBI taxonomy): domain Eukaryota; kingdom Metazoa; phylum Chordata; class Actinopteri; order Syngnathiformes; family Syngnathidae; genus Nerophis; species Nerophis ophidion. The sequence continues at coordinate 57,366,245 of NC_084623.1, read as the reverse complement.
CTATTATGTTAGATCTACTATGGACTGGACTCTCACTTTCATGTCAGATCCACTATGGACTGGACTCTCACACTATTATGTTAGATCCACTATGGTCTGGACTGGACTCACACTATTATGTTAGATCCACTATGGACTGGACTCACACTATTATGTTAGATCTACTATGGACTGGACTCTCACTATTATGTCAGATCCACTATGGACTGGACTCTCACTATTATGTTAGATCTACTATGGACTGGACTCTCACTATTATGTTAGATCCACTATGGACTGGACTTTCACTATTATGTTAGCTCCATTACGGACCGGACTCTCACTATTATGTTAGATCTACTATGGCCTGGATTTCCACTATTATGTTAGATCTACTATGGACTGGACTTCCACTATTATGTTAGATCTACTATGGACTGGACTCTCACTATCATGTCAGATCCACAATGGACTGGACTGTAACATTATCATGTTAGATCCACTCGACGTCCATGTGCGGTCCCCTCCAAAGTTTCTCATTGTCATCCCATTGAGTTTTTCCTTGCCCTGATGTGGGATCTGAGCCGAGGATGTCTTCGTGGCTTGTGCAGCCCATTGAGACACTCATGATTTATGGCTATACAGGTAAACATTGATTGATTGACTGATTGATAATGAACTTTTTTGAGCAATATCGTTCAATGATTACTACATACTGTGCCTAGCTTGTGCGCTATCGTGCGCTTAGCTGTTGTGTAGCTGCTAGCTCCTAGTATAGCCTAGCATGTTTTGTCAATGACTTTAGTCCATTGAATAACTGGTGTGCTTATTGGACGACATTGGCTACTTGATATCACACATGTGATGTGCAATCCGATACGTTTAGCTGATATCGTACCGATACACCCTTACAACTTGTTGCGTATTTTTTTTAAATGTTTAGTGATAGGTGGAGTGTTAATAAATGGAATTCCATCTCAGCAAGCAAAATAACTCCTGCTCTCTTTCCACCTCCACCATGTGTCCTCTCCCCTTCCCTCCCGCCTGCTCTTAATTGTCCTCTCCCCCCTTCCCTCCCGCCTGCTCTCTTTCCACCTCCACCATGTGTCCTCTCCCCTTCCCTCCAGCCTGCTCTCTGTTGTCCTCTCCCCTTCCCTCCCGCCTGCTCTTAATTGTCCTCTCCCCCCTTCCCTCCCGCCTGCTCTCTTTCCACCTCCACCATGTGTCCTCTCCCCTTCCCTCCAGCCTGCTCTCTGTTGTCCTCTCCCATTCCCTCCCGCCTGCTCTTAATTGTCCTCTCCCCTTCCCTCCCGCCTGCTCTCTTTCCACCTCCACCATGTGTCCTCTCCCCTTCCCTCCCGCCTGCTCTCTATTGTCCTCTCCCCTTCCCTCCCGTCTGCTTTTAATTGTCCTCTCCCCTTCCCTCCCGCCTGCTCTCTTTCCACCTCCACCATGTGTCCTCTCCCCTTCCCTCCAGCCTGCTCTCTGTTGTCCTCTCTCCTTCCCTCCCGCCTGCTCTTAATTGTCCTCTCCCCTTCCCTCCCGCCTGCTCTCTTTCCACCTCCACCATGTGTCCTCTCCCCTTCCCTCCCGCCTGCTCTTAATTGTCCTCTCCCCTTCCCTCCCGCCTGCTTTTAATTGTCCTCTCCCCTTCCCTCCCGACTGCTCTCTTTCCACCTCCACCATGTGTCCTCTCCCCTTCCCTCCCGCCTGCTCTTAATTGTCCTCTCCCCTTCCCTCCCGCCTGCTCTCTTTCCACCTCCACCATGTGTCCTCTCCCCTTCCCTCCCGCCTGCTCTCTATTGTCCTCTCCCCTTCCCCAAATCATTGCCTCCCTTCTTTTTCCACTCTTTTCGTTCCATCCATGGTGCTTCTCCCTGGGTGCGGGCGTGGTGAATGGATCTCTAAATTAATCCATGGCTCATGCCGCAGGGTGGCGAGTGATGCAAGTGAATGAGAAGGAGGAATTCTCCCGCTGACCTTGACCGGGCCTTCTCTCCAGCGTGAGGAGATCATTAAAAGCAGACATGTTCTGCTCCTGTATACTTTCTGCGCTTATCTGCGTCTTTACCGCATTGTGCAAAGTTCCGAGTTTTATTTTGAAAGTCTCCCGAATTCAATTCCAGTTTCAAACAGGAAGTAACATTTCAGTTCCGTGTTTGGTATCACATCTTGGCCGGCGCTTTTGTTGCCGTTACACCTCTGGTCTGATCATCTGTTTCCGTTTGACAATCAGGAGACACACCTTTTCCTGGTCGCGGATTAAAAAACTAACCTGTTCCTGGTTGTCAATCAAGTATCAAATTTTTTTCAGCCTGGTTGAAAATCAGGAAAAGGGCCTGCTCTTAAAAGATAATCAGGAGACACATCTTTTCCTGGATTTTAATCAGGAGACACACCTGTTCCCGGTTGTCGATTATAAAACACACGTGTCTTTAAAAAAACAATCAGAAGATATGCCTTTCCCTGGCTGTCAATTAGACAATCAGGAGACACACCTGTCCCTGGTTGTCAATCAGGAGACAAGTTTGCTCCTGGTTGACGATCAGAAGACTTGCATTTTTAGACGGATCTGGCCTTAAAATGCAATCAGGAGACACACTGGTTCTTGGTTTTCAGTCAGGGTACACATCTGTTCCTGTTATGTAAACAGGGGGAGTAGTGACGGCACAGTTCCACAAGGGGGTGATGTTTTATTTATATATATATATATATATATATATATATATGCACAATATATGTATATTTTTGTTACTCAGTCAGCATTTGTGGGTCTGATGGACCCCTTGCATTGTGTGGCTTTTAATGCCTCACAATTAACCACTTTTATGTTAAAATACTGAACATGTGTTTACATTATCCCAATAAACATCTGTTCAGTGTTTTAACATGAAAGTGTTTGATTGTGAGGCATTAAAAGCCACAAAATGCAAGGGGTCCCACAGACCCACAAACGCTGGCTGAGTAACAACAATACGAACGACACACGGAACATTTTTCTGCCAGTTTCTGCATCCCATGGGGATTCTTCTTTTTTTCCCACGCAAGGTCACATTGTTTGTCAACACTGTCTGCTCTCATTTTCTCGCACATTTGACCCTCTTATGTTCTGTCTACCTACACTCTGTTCTCCTCCCGGATGTGTGGTCATTAAATATGTACTCTGATATATGCTCTTCGCAAAAAATGAGCCAAAGTCAGTGAGTCTCAGTTTGAACAATTAATTAATTGTATCTGTGAACGACTCTTGCCGTCGTAGTGTGAGTTGCGTGGACCACCCAGGAAGGACATCTTTTCGAGCAGGTTTGACTCTTTATTTTTCAATAACAGAGCTTCGATGTCGATCGGGTCGCTTTTCAGCTCCTTCTCCGCTGCTCGTTCCGTTCGGCTTTTCAGCTGCCGTTGTCGTTTTCCTCGTCTGGGGCTCATTCTCGGCTCGTTCTTGTTCCTTCCGGCACTGCTGTATCCGCTGCGGACACTCCACCTCGTCTCCCTTGATCTTTCCTCCTTCTCCCCTTTTATACACTGCGAGGAGATAGGCCGGTGTGTGAGCCACGCACCTGATCTCGATTGCTGCAACGTCGCTCCCGGCACGCTCCGCCTCTTCGTTCCGCCACATTCCCCGCCTCCTGGCCGCCATCTTGAACAGGGCCCGCTGCGGACACTCCACCTCGTCTCCCTTGATCTTTCCTCCTTCTCCCCTTTTATACAATGCGAGGAGATAGGCCGGTGTGTGTACCACGCACCTGATCTCGATTGCTGCGACGTCGCTCCGCCTCTTCGTTCCGCCACATTCTCCGCCTCCGGGCCACCATCTTGAACAGGGCCCGCTGCGGACCCTGATCGTTCCTTGATCGTTCCTCCTTCTCCCCTTTTATACAATGCGAGGAGATAGGCCGGTGTGTGAGCCACGCACCTGATCTCGGTTGCTGCGACGTCGCTCCGCCTCTTCGTTCCGCCACATTCTCCGCCTCCTGGCCGCCATCTTGAACAGGGCCCGCTACGGACACTCCACCTCGTCTCCCTTGATCGTTCCTCCTTCTCCCCTTTTTTACACTGCGAGGAGATAGGCCGGTGTGTGAGCCACGCACCTGATCTCGGTTGCTGCGACGTCGCTCCGCCTCTTCGTTCCGCCACATTCTCCGCCTCCTGGCCACCATCTTGAACAGGGCCCGCTGCGGACCCTGATCGTTCCTTGATCGTTCCTTGATCGTTCCTTGATCGTTCCTCCTTCTCCCCTTTTATACACTGCGAGGAGATAGGCCGGTGTGTGAGCCACGCACCTGATCTCGATTGCTGCGACGTCGCTCCGCCTCTTCGTTCCGCCACATTCTCCGCCTCCTGGCCGCCATCTTGAACAGGGCCAAAGCCTGTCCTGACCCGCCGTCGGCTCCGCTTCTCCACATTTTCCTTTTTCTTTTAATCAAAAATGAAAACGGGTCCCACAGACCTGAACGCCACACAAGGCCCAATGTAACTCTTTGTTGAAATAGTCCCTGACTCGTCGAGCCTTCAAAGAGTGGTGAGTCCTGGTCCTGCACCAACCACTGGAACATCTCCTGGTTGCACCACCCTGCTCCTCCTTCCTCTCCCTGAAGAAAAGGACGGTGGATTCCGTATTTTACAGGTGTGCAAAGGTCTGAGGGAAGCCACGGGGTGAATCAGGGCTAGCGAGGCGCCGCAGGAAGAGGAGGAGATCTGTCACAAAAAGGTGCTTATGCCAGGTGCGCGCCAGCCAAGGTTGTGTTTGTGTATTCTAGAAAATGATTTGTGGTCGAATCCCAAGTTCCCTTCTGCTCGGCGCGTTGCTAAGTCGCGGTGCGGGCGGTTGACCGTGGCAATGATCCATGGCCTCGTTTGTCTTCTTGACGTCTTGAAGCTGCGCCGTTGAGGAGCGTTTCGATCGATGCCGTTTGTGTGCTGTTGACTGGCCGATTGCGGCCACGTGCCAGCTTGATGGGCACGCAACGGATGACGTCTGATGAGGGTTTACATATTATTAGCACACAAGGGAGGGGATTCATATGGGGTTAAAGGCCTACTGAATGAAAGCCACTACTAGCGACCACGCAGTCTGATAGTTTATATATCAATGATGAAATATTAACATTGCAACACATGCCAATACGGCCGCTTTAGTTTACTAAATTGCAATTTTAAATTTCGCGCGAAAGTATCATGCTAAAACGTCGCGGTATGATGACGGTACCGGGCCGTGGTCCAATTGGTACCGGGCCGCAGAATAATTTTTTATTAATTTTTATTTTTTAAAAAAATAAATAAATAATAATTATTATTTTTTTTTTTTTATTAAATCAACATAAAAACACACTTACAATTAGTGCACCAACCACAAAAACCTCCCTTTTTCATGACCAAAACGTTCCTTTTTCATGACAAAGGAAAAAAAAAAAAAAAAAGAAAGGACAGATCGATGTAATGGGCACCCCTGTTCCATCCATCCATCCATCCATCATCATCTGCTTATCCAAGGTCGGGTCGCGGGGGCAGCAGCCTAAGCAGGGAAGCCCAGACTTCCCTCTCCCCAGCCACTTCGTCTAGCTCTTCCCGGGGGATCCCGAGGCGTTCCCAGGCCAGCCGGGAGACATAGTCTTCCCAACGTGTCCTGGGTCTTCCCCGGTTGGACGTGCCCTAAACACCTCCCTAGGGAGGCGTTCGGGTGGCATCCTGACCAGATGCCCGAACCACCTCATCTGGCTCCTCTCGATGTAAAAGAGCAGTGGCTTTACTTTGAGTTCCTCCCGGATGGCAGAGCTTCTCACCCTATCTCTAAGGGAGAGACCCAAACTCATTTGGGCCGCTTGTACCCGTGATCTTATCCTTTCGGTCATGACCCAAAGCTCATGACCATAGGTGAGGATGGGAACGTAGATCGACCGGTAAATTGAGAGCTTTGCCTTCCGGCTCAGCTCCTTCTTCACCACAACGGATCGATACAACGTCCGCATTACTGAAGACGCCGCACCGATCCGCCTGTCGATCTCACGATCCACTCTTCCCCCACTCGTGAACAAGACTCCTAGGTACTTGAACTCCTCCACTTGGGGCAGGGTCTCCTCCCCAACCCGGAGATGGCAATCCACCCTTTTCCGGGCGAGAACCATGGACTCGGACTTGGAGGTGCTGATTCTCATTCCGGTCGCTTGTACCCGTGATCTTATCCTTTCGGTCATGACCCAAAGCTCATGACCATAGGTGAGGATGGGAACGTAGATCGACCGGTAAATTGAGAGCTTTGCCTTCCGGCTCAGCTCCTTCTTCACCACAACGGATCGATACAACGTCCGCATTACTGAAGACGCCGCACCGATCCGCCTTTCGATCTCACCATCCACTCTTCCCTCACTCGTGAACAAGACTCATAGGTACTTGAACTCCGCCCCAACCCGGAGATGGCACTCCACCCTTTTCCGGGCGAGAACCATGGACTCGGACTTGGACTCGGACGTGTATCTAACTTGTGAATCAATTATTTCACTGTTTTTATTAAACTCTTTAATTATTTTTCATGATTTATTAATCCGGTTTTTCAATCATTTAATGTTTTAAATAATTATGTATTTATTGATACAATTATTATTTATGTAATTACTGCTTATTGATTTTTTTTTAAACACATGACCGCTTGTGGTCTGAGGCCACGCACTTGAGAAGCGTTTAAAAACACGGCCATTTTTAGGGACTTTCCGACATTTTTTTTTTAGGGCTTGATGAGTATGTGGTAGCAAGAGCTGCTGGTCCAAAGCAAGTCAATAAATGTTTTCTATTTATCAGAGTTATTTCAGCACTTTCAGACCAACATATCGACCGGCACTTTGGTCCAAGGTTCACAGAAATGTGGATTTATTCATATATTAATTTCCCTCCCATTTGAACCACTCCTCCACCACCTCAAGTGGAGGAGTTCAAGTACCTAGGAGTCTTGTTCACGAGTGGGGGAAGAGTGGATTGTGAGATCGACAGGCGGATCGGTGCGGCGTCTTCAGTAATGCGGACGTTGTACCGATCCGTTGTGGTGAAGAAGGAGCTGAGCCGGAAGGCAAAGCTCTCAATTTACCGGTCGATCTACGTTCCCATCCTCACCTATGGTCATGAGCTTTGGGTCATGACCGAAAGGATAAGATCACGGGTATAAGCGGCCCAAATGAGTTTCCTCTCCCTTAGAGATAGGGTGAGAAGCTCTGCCATCCGGGAGGAACTCAAAGTAAAGCCGCTGCTCCTTCACATGGAGAGGAGCCAGATGAGGTGGTTCGGGCATCTGGTCAGGATGCCACCCGAACGCCTCCCTAGGGAGGTGTTTAGGGCACGTAGAAGCATTTAAATCTCATCTTGAAACTCATCTGTATACTCTAGCCTTTAAATAGACCTCCTTTTTAGACCAGTTGATCTGCCGCTTCTTTTCTTTCTCCTATGTCCCCCCCTCCATTGTGGAGGGGGTCCGGTCCGATGACCATGGATGAAGTACTGACTGTCCAGAGTCGAGACCCAGGATGGACCGCTCGTCGGGACCCAGGATGGACCGCTCGCCTGTATCGGTTGGGGACATCTCTACGCTGCTGATCCGCTTGAGATGGTTTCCTGTGGACGGGACTCTCGCTGCTGTCTTGGAGCCACTATGGATTGAACTTTCACAGTATCATGTTAGACCCGCTCGACATCCATTGCTTTCGGTCCCCTAGAGGGGGGGGGGGGGGGTTGCCCACATCTGAGGTCCTCTCCAAGGTTTCTCATAGTCAGCATTGTCACTGGCGTCCCACTGGATGTGAATTCTCCCTGCCCACTGGGTGTGAGTTTTCCTTGCCCTTTTGTGGGTTCTTCCGAGGATGTCGTAGTCGTAATGATTTGTGCAGTCCTTTGAGACATTTGTGATTTGGGGCTATATAAATAAACATTGATTGATTGATTGATTGACGTCCAACCGGGGAAGACCCAGGACACGTTGGGAAGACTATGTCTCCCGGCTGGCCTGGGAACGCCTCGGGATCCCCCGGGAAGAGCTAGACGAAGTGGCCGGGGAAAGGGAAGTCTGGGCTTCCCTGCTTAGGCTGTTGCCCCCGCGACCCGACCTCGGATAAGCGGATGAAGATGGATGGATGGACCACTATATTCTTGGCAATATGAACCAAATTAGGGTAAATAACTGCAAAATTCTCCTCTGCGTTTTTTAGACTTTGTTGAACCTGTAATCTGAAAGTTGGTTCTTGAAGCGTTTATGGCTGAATCCTGGATGACAAATACGATCGCAACCTTATACCAAATCTTTCCAACCTAACGCCTGTTCTGCCAATTAGCAAGCAGCCCTACACACACACACACACACACACACACACCCCGCGCAAAAGAGCAGAAGGTAATATCCTTAACGGAACATTGTAGATGGAGTTTAATTGCATTTTTATAATTTGGTGTGAGGCAGTCTGCCTGATTTAGATGCAAGCGTTCAGTCCTTGGGTGCGAGCAATTACAGAAACATAATGTTCCAGGAGATAAACCGTATGTCACATTTATCCCGCAAACGAGTTGAAGAAAAAGTTGAGCACAGTTTGCACAAATTACCGCCCGCAGACGTGCGATAAAACGATTTATAGCCTCGAACGGCGTAAAAACACGAGAAAAATCCTCGTTCTGACGTTGGGCCGGAGACTAATGTCACTGCCAGCTTGAAAGAACTTCTTCGAGAACCACTTGAGGCTGTGTTGAAGGTAAAATAAAAACCCTCTGCCTGTCAGGTTGGGGAAGTCGTCCTGTCTGTGCTTCGGTCTTGCATCATACAAGATGAGAAGAATCGCGGGGGTATTGGATGTCCTGGCTCTTTGCAGACTTGGTCTGGGTTTCAATCGGTCGTTTGGGCCGGCGGTGGTTTAATGAACATTTAAGTCTCACCTTAAAACTCATCTGTATACTCTAGCCTTTAAATAGACCTCCTTTTTACACCAGTTGATCTGCCGCTTCTTTTCTTTCTCCTATGTCCCCCCCTCCCTTGTGGAGGGGGTCCGGTCCGATGACCATGGATGAAGTACTGGCTGTCCAGAGTCGAGACCCAGGATGGACCGCTCGCCTGTATCGGTTGGGGACGTCTCTACGCTGCTGATCCGCTTGAGATGGTTTCCTGTGGACGGGACTCTCGCTGCTGTCTTGGATCCGCTTTGAACTGAACTCTCGCGGCTGTGTTGGAGCCACTACGGATTGAACTTTCACAGTATCATGGGGCGGCATAGCTCGGTTGGTAGAGTGGCCGTGCCAGCAACTTGAGGGTTGCAGGTTCGATTCCCGCTTGTGCCATCCTAGTTACTGCCGTTGTATCCTTGGGCAAGACACTTTACCCACCTGCTCCCAGTGCCACCCACACTGGTTTGAATGTAACTTAGATATTGGGTTTCACTATGTAAAGCGCTTTGAGTCACTTGAGAAAAAGCGCTATATAAATATAATTCACTAATTCACATGTTAGACCCGCTCGACATCCATTGCTTTCGGTCCCCTAGAGAGGGGGGGTTGCCCACATCTGAGGTCCTCTCCAAGGTTTCTCATAGTCAGCATTGTCACTGGCGTCCCACTGGATGTGAATTCTCCCTGCCCACTGGGTGTGAGTTTTCCTTGCCCTTTTGTGGGTTCTTCCGAGGATGTTGTAGTCGTAATGATTTGTGCAGTCCTTTGAGACATTTGTGATTTGGGGCTATATAAATAAACATTGATTGATTGATTGAATGAACGGTCCCAGACATGTGATTTCCCCAGACAAACGTTAAGGGTTCTTGAGGGTGCATGGGAGTTTGCCCAACCAGTCTACATGGGCTTTGTGGACTTGGAGAAGGCATTCGACCGTGTCCCTCGGGAAGTCCTGTGGGGAGTGCTCAGAGAGTATGGGGTACCGGACTGTCTTATTGTGGCGGTCCGGTCCCTGTACGATCAGTGCCAGAGCTTGGTCCGCATTGCTGGCAGTAAGTCGGACACGTTTCCAGTGAGGGTTGGACTCCGCCAAGGCTGTCCTTTGTCACCCATTCTGTTCATATGGACAGAATCTCTAGGCGCAGTCAAGGCGTTGAGGGCTTCCGGTTTGGTGACCGCAGGATTAGGTCTCTGCTTTTTGCAGATGATGTGGTCCTGATGGCTTCATCTGGCCGGGATCTTTAGCTCTCACTGGATCGGTTCGCAGCCGAGTGTGAAGCGACCGGAATGAGAATCAGCACCTCCAAATCCGAGTCCATGGTTCTCGCCCGGAAAAGGATGGAGTGCCATCTCCTGGTTGGGGAGGAGACCCTGCCCCAAGTGGAGGAGTTCAAGTACCTAGGAGTCTTGTTCACGAGTGGGGGAAGAGTGGATCGTGAGATCGACAGGCGGATCGGTGCGGCGTCTTCAGTAATGCGGACGCTGTATCGATCCGTTGTGGGGAAGAAGGAGCTGAGCCGGAAGGCAAAGCTCTCAATTTACCGGTCGATCTACGTTCCCATCCTCACCTATGGTCATGAGCTTTGGGTCATGACCGAAAGGATAAGATCACGGGTACAAGCGGCCCAAATGAGTTTCTTCCGCCGGGTGGCGGGTCTCTCCCTTAGAGATAGGGTGAGAAGCTCTGCCATCCGGGAGGAACTCAAAGCAAAGCCGCTGCTCCTCCACATGGAGAGGAGCCAGATGAGGTGGCTCGGGCATCTGGTCAGGATGCCACCCGAACGCCTGCCGACGGAGGTGTTTAGGGCGCGTCCAACCGGGGAAGACCCAGGACACGTTGGGAAGACTATATCTCCCGGCTGGCCTGGGAACGCCTCGGGATCCCCCGGGAAGAGCTAGACGAAGTGGCTGGTGAGAGGGAAGTCTGGGCTTCCCCGCTTAGGCTGCTGCCCCCGCGAGCCGACCTCAGATAAGCGGAAGATGATGGATGGATGGATGGAAACGTTATTTTCCTCCAGTTAACATTTCATGGATTTCTACTCCTGTGATATTCTGTTTCTATTGACCAAGTCCTCGACTCTGTCCGGGTCATTAATGCAACGAGGCTCTGGCGTTTGGATCAGTAGCTAGTAGGCTTGTCCCTCATGCCGGACAACCAGTCCCAGGCTGAACAGGAAGCAGGGACTGGAATAGGCAGGTTACAGTGGTGCCGTGACCCGGATAAGCGCGAGGTTTAAAGGGATGAGTGTAACAGAGGCCAGCCAGTGGGGATGAGTCTTGTGTACGTTGGTAAACATCTCTCCCAGACAACTCTAAGAGCAGTGCTGGTTACTGGGTTGATAGCACGGGTGTTTAGCTCGTCTCTGATGCGGGACGACTAAGGGTCAAGTCCCAGGTTGAACAAAAAGCACGGATTGAACCAGGCAGGTTACAGGAATGCCGTGACCCGGATAAAACTGAGGTTTGGGGGGAGGAGTGTAATGAAGGCCAGTTAGTGTGACCGGGCAATGTTTACATTGGTAAACCTCGCTCCCTGGACACCTGAGACAACCTTGCCGGAGGACCCAGGTTCGGGCCTGAGGCTGAACAAGAAACAGGGATAGAACCAGACGGCTTACAGTGGTGCCGTGACCCGGATGAGAGTGAGGTTTGAGGGTGGGAGGTGTAATGGAGGCCAGCTACAGAGACCCGGCCTTGTTTACATTGGTAAACCTTCCTTCGTGACAACCTAAAGCTCAGTAGCCAACACGCTCGTCTCTCATTCCGGACGACCAAGGTTCGAGTCCCAGGCTGATCAGGAAGCAGGGACTGAAGCAAGTGGTTTACAGTGGTGCCATGACCCGGATGAAAGTGAGATTTATGTGGCCTCCATATCATGTGTAAGTTGGTAAACCTCATTCCCTGACAACTTTAAGAGCAGTACTAGTCATCGGGTTGATAGCTTGGGCTTTTAGCTCTGTAGCTAGTACGCTTGTTTCTAATGCCGGCCACCCAGGGTTGAGTCCCAGGCTGAACAAGAATTATGGATTGAACCAGGCAGGTTACAGTGGTGCCGTGACCCGGATGAGAGTGAGGTTTAAGTGGGAGGAGTGTATTGAAGGCCAGCCAGTGTGACCGGGCCATGTTTACGTAGGTAAACCTCGCTACCTGGCAACCTGAAGCTATGCTTGTCTCTCATGTCGGATGACCCAAAGTTGGGTCCTAGGCTGAACAAGAAGCAGGGATTCAACCAGGCAGGTTACAGTGGTGCCGTGACCCGGATGAGAGTTTTGTTTAGAGGAGAAGTGCAACGGATGCCAGTCGGTTTGTCTCATGTTGACGTTGGTAAACCTGCCTACCTCGCAACCTGAGCCCCCGTAGGTTCAAGTCACAGACTGAACAGGTAGCAGGGACTGAACCAGGCGGGTTACAGTGGTGCCGTGACTCAGATGAGAGTGAAGTTTGGTGGGGGAGTATAATGAAGGCCAGCTAGAGTGACTGGGTCATGTGTGTGTGGGTAGCCTACTCAGTGGCCTATTGGTTGGAGTGTCCACCCTGAGATCGGTAGGTTGGGAGTTCAACCCCCAGCTGAGGCTTACCAAAGACTATAAAAAATGGGACCCATTGCACTCAGAATCAAGGGTTGGAATTGGGGGTTAAATCACCATAATTCCCGGGCGCGGCACCACTGCTGCTGCCCACTGCTCCCCTAACTTCCCAGGGGGTGATAAAGGGGATGGGTCAAATGCAGAGGACAATTTTCACCACACTTAGTGTGTGTGTGACAACCATTGGTACTTTAACTTTGACTTTAAACCTTGCTCCCTGCTAACCTGAAGCTCCATACCTAGTACGCTCGTCTCTCAAGTCGGACTACCCAGGTTTGGGTCCCAGGCTGAAAAGGAGGCAGCGACTGAACCAAGTGGTTTACAGTGGTGCAGTAAGTCCAACGGAGGCCAGAGTCATGCATGCATTGGAAAACCTCACTCCCTGACACCTTGAGGGCAGTGCTGGTTACCGGGTTGATAGCTGGGACTTTTAGACCACTGGCTAGTACGTTCTTCCAACATGCCGGATGACCCAGGTTCAAGTCCCGGGCTGAACCGGTGGAAATTATATGATTATCAGAAGTATACGTACACATACACCCTCCTAAACCGATAAGTGACTGATAAGTTGGTGACAAGAAAACGATGAGAAACATGCGTTTGAATCGTGTCAGGTCAACTGAAGCCATTCCGTTCCTAGTAGATAAGGATAGGATAGGTCTTTATTGTCATTGCACAAGTACAACAAAACTTTGTTTTCAGCACAAACCTGTTCAAGATTAGACAAACAAACAGTGTACAGGGTTACAGAAGAAGAACGCTGTTGGGTCGCCATAAGGCGCCTCGTAAAAGATGGAAAAAAGGTAAACGCTGGGTAAGGCTGATTAAAAAATACAATCTTAGGAGCCCAGTCTGGAGTGGGAAAAAAACCTCCATTGCAAAGCACATATACATATTACAACGATACATCTCGAGAAATCTAGCAACAGAGGGAAGGGAGTTCGGGGTCATGGTGGTAGGCCACAGCTCTCAGGCGCTGACCATCCATTCATGACCCCTATGGGATTTGCGTCGAGGGCGTTGTGTTGGAGGGTTGGGGTGTGTATGTGAGACGTATATTTTTGTGGATG
>NC_084623.1:57340199-57347699 GCF_033978795.1 Nerophis ophidion | reverse complement strand
CGAGTAGTCGCAAGAAGGATCACTAGCGCCCTCTACCACCAGGAGGCGGGAGTCATTTAATGACTCATATTTGACACACGCAGCTACGGTATATTAATAAAACATAGCTGCTTACTGTTGTTTTTAGCATATTCAATAGCTTGGACTTGAAATCCTACTGAATAAATGATAAATGGGTTGTACTTGTATAGCGCTTTTCTACCTTCAAGGTACTCAAAGCGCTTTGACACTACTTCCACATTCACACACACATTCACACACTGATGGAGGGAGCTGCCATGCAAGGCGCCAACCAGCACCCATCAGGAGCAAGGGTGAAGTGTCTTGCTCAGGACACAACGGACGTGACGAGGTTGGTACTATGTGGGAATTGAACCAGGGACGCTCGGGTTGCACACGGCCACTCTCCCCACTGCGCCACGCCGTCCTCTTAATCTTCTTCCCTTTATGCGATTTCAAATGATTGAAATCAGATTCCTCCATTTTGAAAATGATGACAGGTGAAGTGTCACTCGTGACGTGACGAGTTTGACCCGGTGGAAATTCTAGACATGCGCTACTAAAAATTATATTTTGCGAAACGAGTTTGACTCGGCGTTAATCCTGAGCCGGCGGTCATGCTAAGCATTCGCTAATTATTTTGTGAAACGAGTTTGACCCGACAGTAATTCTAGTCAGGCGCATACTATATACCCGGCGGCAATTCAAGGAAATACGGTACCCAAACATATAACACATTCCTACAAATTCCGATAGCAAGTATAACTAATTTTTATCCTACATTTTAGAGTATATTTGTTCCGAGAATAGCACGTAAAAGTCCTGATTGTATGACTGATAAGTATATTATTGTCGTTCCAAACCCTTTCGGCAGAGAATTGTTGTCTGTCAGCAGATCTCGGAATCCAAGAGTCAAACTCGAGACGCTCTTATTTATTGGACCGCAAAATGAAATCCAAAGGCCCCGGTGTAATAATATGACATAATGTTTGCTGGTTGGTGCTCAGGCTACAATAACGTGACTTGACAAAGTACTTCTACCACCGTTCTGCAGACCAAGAACATCATTAGGCATGCAGTTGTTGCCGCAGATCAGGAGAAGCAGAAGCATTTAAAAATGGATGCTCGGTAAAGGGTATTGAGCTAGCAACGCGCGTGTGTGTGTGTGTGTGTGTATGTGTACGTGTGTGTGTTGAGCATAAAATGGTTTTAAAATTGTTTTCTGATAAAGCCCAGTTGTCAGTTACATGAATGACCAGCCTGGAGAGAGAGTTAAAAAGGAGGTGTTAACTTTCAGTTTCCCTTCCTGTCAAGGCTTGGCAACCGAGGCGGATAAAAGCATGAGAGACGGGCCACCATTTCAGAGACGGCTTGGACCTTTATTTCCCTGTATTTCTATTGTTTCCACTTAATTTCTTTTGCAGCTCGGTTGGTAGAGTGGCCGTGCCAGAGACTTGAGGGTTGCAGGTTCGATTCCTGCTTCCGACATCCTAGTCACTACCGTCGTGTCCTTGGGCAAGACACTTTACCCACCTGCTCCCAGTGCCACCCACACTGGTTTGAATGTAACTTAGATATTGGGTTCCACTATGTAAAGCGCTTTGAGTCACTAGAGAAAAAGTGCTATATAAATATACTTCACTTTTTTGTAGAATAACTTTTACACTTAAGTTCTTGTCCCCGCTTAGCGTAGCTTAGTATGGGATTAAATCATTAGTCTAGAGCAGGGGTCACCAACACGGTGCCCGCTGGCCTGTTCTAAAAATAGCTCAAATAGCAGCACTTACCAGTGAGCTGCCTCTATTTTCTAAATTGTATTTATTTACTAAAAAGCTAGTCTCGCTTTGCTGGATATTTTTAATTCTAAGAGAGACAAAAATCAAATAGAATTTGAAAATCCAAGAAAATATTTTAAAGACTTGGTCTGGGTGGTGACTTGTCCAGGGTGTACCCTGCCTTCCGCCCGATTGTAGCTGAGATAGGCGCCAGCACCCCCCGCGACCCCGAAAGGGAATAAGCGGTAGGAAATGAATGGATGGATGGTCTTCACTTGTTGAAATAAATTAATTTGTTTTTTTACTTAGCTTCTCATAGCTTTCAGAAAGACAATTTTAGAGAAAAAAATACAACCTTAAAAAGGGTTTTTAAACACATATACCTTTTTACCTTTTAAATTCCTTCCTCTTTTTTCCTGACAATTTAAATCAATGTTCAAGTAAATTTACTTTTTTATTGTAAAGAATAAGAAATACATTTTAATTTAATTTTTCATTTTAGCTTCTGTTTTTTCGACAAAGAATATTTGTGAAATATTTCTTCAAACTTATTATGATTAAAATTAAAAAAAAATATTCTGGCAGATCTAAAAAATCCGTAAAATCAAATTTAAATCTTATTTCAAAGTCTTTTGAATTTCTTTTAAAATTTTTGTTCTGGAAAAGCTAGAAGAAATTGGTTAGAAATATAGCTTGGTCCAATTTGTTATATATTCTAACAAAGTGCAGATTGGATTTTAACTTATTTAAAACATGTCATCAAAATTCTAAAAATAATCTTAATCAGGAACAATGACTAATGATGTTCCATAAATTATTTTTAAATTTTTTCAAAAAGATTCCAATTAGCTAGTTCATCTCCTTTTTTTTCGGTTGAATTTTGAATTTTAAAGAGTCGAAATTGAAGAAAAAATATGTTTCAAAATTTAATTCTCATTTTTTTCGTGTTTTCTCCTCTTTTAAACCGTTCAATTAAGTGTTTTTTTCATCATTTATTCTCTACAAAAAACCTTCCCTAAAAGGAAAAAAAATGTACGACGGAATAACAGACAGAATTGATTTTTTTTAGATTTATTCATTAAAGGTAAATTGAGCAAATTGGCTATTTCTGGCCATTTATTTAAGTGTGTATCAAACTGGGAGCCCTTTGCACTAATATATAATATCTAGAAGAAATAATGATTTGTCTTTGTTAGAAATATAGCTTGGTCCAATTTGTTATATATTCTAACAAAGTGCAGATTGGATTTTAACTTATTTAAAACATGTCATCAAAATTCTAAAATTAATCAGGAAAAATGACTAATGATGTTCCATAAATATTTTATTTTTATTTTTTCAAAAACATTCGAATTGGCTAGTTTTTCTCTTCTTTTTTTTTGGTTGAATTTTGAATTTTAAAGAGTCGAAATTGAAGACAAACTATGTTTCAAAATTTAATTCTCATTTTTTTCGTGTTTTCTCCTCTTTTAAACCGTTCTATTAAGTGTTTTTTTCATCATTTATTCTCTACAAAAAACCTTCCCTAAAAGGAAAAAAAATGTACGACGGAATAACAGACAGAATTTATTTTTTTTAGATCTATTCATTAAAGGTAAATTGAGCAAATTGGCTATTTCTGGCCATTTATTTAAGTGTGTATCAAACTGGGAGCCCTTTGCACTAATATATAATATCTAGAAGAAATAATGATTTGTCTTTGTTAGAAATATAGCTTGGTCCAATTTGTTATTTATTCTAACAAAGTGCAGATTGGATTTTAACTTATTTAAAACATGTCATCAAAACTCTAAAATTAATCAGGAAAAATGACTAATGATGTTCCATAAATATTTTATTTTTATTTTTTCAAAAACATTCGAATTGGCTAGTTTTTCTCTTCTTTTTTTTTGGTTGAATTTTGAATTTTAAAGAGTCGAAATTGAAGATAAATTATGTTTCAAAATTTAATTCTCATTTTTTTTGTGTTTTCTCCTCTTTTAAACCGTTCTATTAAGTGTTTTTTTCATCATTTATTCTCTACAAAAAACCTTCCCTAAAAGGAAAAAAAATGTACGACGGAATAACAGACAGAATTTTTTTTTTTTTGTTTTATTCATTAAAGGTAAATTGAGCAAATTGGCTATTTCTGGCAATTTATTTAAGTGTGTATCAAACTGGGAGCCTTTTGCACTAATATATAATATCTAGAAGAAATAATGATTTGTCTTTGTTAGAAATATAGCTTGGTCCAATTTGTTATATATTCTAACAAAGTGCAGATTGGATTTTAACTTATTTAAAACATGTCATCAAAACTCTAAAATTAATCAGGAAAAATGACTAATGATGTTCCATAAATATTTTATTTTTATTTTTTCAAAAACATTCGAATTGGCTAGTTTTTCTCTTCTTTTTTTCGGTTGAATTTTGAATTTTAAAGAGTCGAAATTGAACACAAACTATGTTTCAAAATTTAATTCTCATTTTTTTGTGTTTTCTCCTCTTTTAAACCGTTCTATTAAGTGTTTTTTTCATAATTTATTCTCTACAAAAAACCTTCCCTAAAAGGAAAAAAAATGTACGACGGAATAACAGACAGAATTTATTTTTTTTAGATTTATTCATTAAAGGTAAATTGAGCAAATTGGCTATTTCTGGCCATTTATTTAAGTGTGTATCAAACTGGGAGCCCTTTGCACTAATATATAATATCTAGAAGAAATAATGATTTGTCTTTGTTAGAAATATAGCTTGGTCCAATTTGTTATTTATTCTAACAAAGTGCAGATTGGATTTTAACTTATTTAAAACATGTCATCAAAACTCTAAAATTAATCAGGAAAAATGACTAATGATGTTCCATAAATATTTTATTTTTATTTTTTCAAAAACATTCGAATTGGCTAGTTTTTCTCTTCTTTTTTTTTGGTTGAATTTTGAATTTTAAAGAGTCGAAATTGAAGATAAATTAAGTTTCAAAATTTAATTCTCGTTTTTTTTGTGTTTTTTCCTCTTTTAAACCGTTCTATTAAGTGTTTTTTTCATAATTTATTCTCTACAAAAAACCTTCCCTAAAAGGAAAAAAAATGTCCAACGGATTAACAGACAGAATTATTTTTTTTTAGATTTATTCATTAAAGGTAAATTGAGCAAATTGGCTATTTCTGGCCATTTATTTAAGTGTGTATCAAACTGGGAGCCCTTTGCACTAATATATAATATCTAGAAGAAATAATGATTTGTCTTTGTTAGAAATATAGCTTGGTCCAATTTGTTATATATTCTAACAAAGTGCAGATTGGATTTTAACTTATTTAAAACATGTCATCAAAACTCTAAAATTAATCAGGAAAAATGACTAATGATGTTCCATAAATATTTTTTTTTTATTTTTTCAAAAACATTCGAATTGGCTAGTTTTTCTCTTCTTTTTTTTTGGTTGAATTTTGAATTTTAAAGAGTCGAAATTGAAGATAAATTATGTTTCAAAATTTCATTCTCATTTTTTTTGTGTTTTCTCCTCTTTTAAACCGTTCTATTAAGTGTTTTTTTCATCATTTATTCTCTACAAAAAACCTTCCCTAAAAGGAAAAAAAATGTACGACGGAATAACAGACAGAATTTTTTTTTTTTTGTTTTATTCATTAAAGGTAAATTGAGCAAATTGGCTATTTCTGGCAATTTATTTAAGTGTGTATCAAACTGGGAGCCTTTTGCACTAATATATAATATCTAGAAGAAATAATGATTTGTCTTTGTTAGAAATATAGCTTGGTCCAATTTGTTATATATTCTAACAAAGTGCAGATTGGATTTTAACTTATTTAAAACATGTCATCAAAACTCTAAAATTAATCAGGAAAAATGACTAATGATGTTCCATAAATATTTTATTTTTATTTTTTCAAAAACATTCGAATTGGCTAGTTTTTCTCTTCTTTTTTTCGGTTGAATTTTGAATTTTAAAGAGTCGAAATTGAACACAAACTATGTTTCAAAATTTAATTCTCATTTTTTTGTGTTTTCTCCTCTTTTAAACCGTTCTATTAAGTGTTTTTTTCATAATTTATTCTCTACAAAAAACCTTCCCTAAAAGGAAAAAAAATGTACGACGGAATAACAGACAGAATTTATTTTTTTTAGATTTATTCATTAAAGGTAAATTGAGCAAATTGGCTATTTCTGGCCATTTATTTAAGTGTGTATCAAACTGGGAGCCCTTTGCACTAATATATAATATCTAGAAGAAATAATGATTTGTCTTTGTTAGAAATATAGCTTGGTCCAATTTGTTATTTATTCTAACAAAGTGCAGATTGGATTTTAACTTATTTAAAACATGTCATCAAAACTCTAAAATTAATCAGGAAAAATGACTAATGATGTTCCATAAATATTTTATTTTTATTTTTTCAAAAACATTCGAATTGGCTAGTTTTTCTCTTCTTTTTTTTTGGTTGAATTTTGAATTTTAAAGAGTCGAAATTGAAGATAAATTAAGTTTCAAAATTTAATTCTCGTTTTTTTTGTGTTTTTTCCTCTTTTAAACCGTTCTATTAAGTGTTTTTTTCATAATTTATTCTCTACAAAAAACCTTCCCTAAAAGGAAAAAAAATGTCCAACGGATTAACAGACAGAATTATTTTTTTTTAGATTTATTCATTAAAGGTAAATTGAGCAAATTGGCTATTTCTGGCCATTTATTTAAGTGTGTATCAAACTGGGAGCCCTTTGCACTAATATATAATATCTAGAAGAAATAATGATTTGTCTTTGTTAGAAATATAGCTTGGTCCAATTTGTTATATATTCTAACAAAGTGCAGATTGGATTTTAACTTATTTAAAACATGTCATCAAAATTCTAAAATTAATCAGGAAAAATGACTAATGATGTTCCATAAATATTTATTTTTTATTTTTTCAAAAACATCCGAATTGGCTAGTTTTTCTCTTTTTTTTTGGTTGAATTTTGAATTTTAAAGAGTCGAAATTGAAGATAAATTATGTTTCAAAATTTAATTCTAATTTTTTTCGTGTTTTCTCCTCTTTTAAACCGTTCAATTAAGTGTTTTTTTCATCATTTATTCTCTACAAAAAACCTTCCCTAAAAGGAAAAAAAATGTACGACGGAATAACAGACAGAATTTATTTTTTTTAGATTTATTTATTAAAGGTAAATTGAGCAAATTGGCTATTTCTGGCCATTTATTTAAGTGTGTATCAAACTGGGAGCCCTTTGCACTAATATATAATATCTAGAAGAAATAATGATTTGTCTTTGTTAGAAATATAGCTTGGTCCAATTTGTTATATATTCTAACAAAGTGCAGATTGGATTTTAACTTATTTAAAACATGTCATCAAAACTCTAAAATTAATCAGGAAAAATGACTAATGATGTTTCATAAATATTTTATTTTTATTTTTTCAAAAACATTCGAATTGGCTAGTTTTTCTCTTCTTTTTTTTTGGTTAAATTTTGAATTTTAAAGAGTCGAAATTGAAGATATATTATGTTTCAAAATTTAATTCTCATTCTTTTCCTGTTTTCTCCTCTTTTAAACCGTTCTATTAAGTGTTTTTTCATCATTTATTCTCTACAAAAAACCTTCCCTAAAAGGAAAAAAAATATACGACGGAATAACAGACAGAAATACGCATTTTTTATATATATATAGATTTATTTATTAAAGGTAAATTGAGCAAATTGGCTATTTCTGGCCATTTATTAAAGTGTGTAT
>NC_084623.1:57272699-57335199 GCF_033978795.1 Nerophis ophidion | reverse complement strand
AGAAAAATACCTCCCTCTTTAGGACCAGCCTTCCTAGATATATAAAGATGTGTATTTAAACAGTTTGTACCACACACAAACACACACACACACACACACACACACACACACACACACACACACACACACACACACTTGTATTTCGTACCTTCTGGGGACCTGAGAAAATGCCTCCCTCTTTAGGACCAGCCTTCCTAGATATATAAGATGTGTATTTAAACAGTTTGTACCACACACACACACACACACACACACACACACACACACACACACACACACACACTTGTATTTCGTACCTTCTGGGGACCTGAGAAAATGCCTCCCTCTTTAGGACCACCCTTCCTAGATATATAAAGATGTGTATTTAAACAGTTTGTAACACACACACACACACACACACTTTTGTGTATTTCTTACCTTCCTGAGACCTCAGAAAAACGCCTCCCTCTTTAGGACATACTTGCCAACCTTAAACCTCCGATTTCGGGGCGGGGGGCGTGGTTGGGGCCGTGGTTAAGAGGGGAGGAGTATATTTACAGTTACAATTCACCAAGTCAAATATTTTATACATATATATGTATATATAAGAAATACTTGACTTTCAGTGAATTCTAGCTATACACACACACACATATATATATATATATATATATATATATATATATATATATATATATATATATATATATATATATAAATACTTGAATTTCAATGTTCATTTATTTAAACATATACACACACAGAACACTCATGTACTCATTGTTGAGTTAAGGGTTGAATTGTCCATCTTTGTTCTATTCTCCGTCACTATTTTTCTAACCATATGCATGTACAGTAGATGGCAGTATTGTCCTGTTTAAAAGTGTCACAGCATTGCTGTTTACGGCAGACGAACTGCTTTACGGTAGACGAAAACGTGACTGCTGTTGTTGTGTGTTGTTACTGCGCTGGGAGGACATTAATGAAACTGCCTAACAATAAACCCACATAAGAAGCCAAGAACTTGCTCTCGATCATTCTAGAGTTTATAACGTCATTGCGCAGACACGCTGTTTGTATTGTGGGAAAGCAAACAGAATTTTGGGAGATTTTCGGGAGAGAATTTGTCCCGCGAGGTTTTCGGGAGAGGCGCTGAATTTCGGGAGTCTCCCTTATAATCGGGGAGGGTGGCAAGTATGATATAGGACCAGCCTTTCTAGATATAAAAAGATGTGTATTTACAACATGAATAATATATACATATTATGCAAATATAGAAACAAGTTTGTTGTGAAAAATGATTTGGAATATCACAAGAAAAAGCTCACAATTTTACAATAAAAACCTCGAATTTTGGCAGTGTTATAATAATAGTCGTCATGTTCAACGCAAGTCAAAATTTGACAAGAAAAACTGAATATTTGTGCAATATTATGATAAAAGTTGGACTTTTACTCAATTTTACAAGAAAAGCTTAACATTTTGGCAATTCTATTAAAAGAGTCGCAATTTTTATCTACCAAAGTCATTATTTTATAAGAAAACTTTAACATTTTGGCAATTTTATAATAATAGTCGTTAGAAAAATTATGTCAAAAGTCATACTTTTACTCAAAAAAATGTCACTGTTTTAAAAGTACAACCAAAAAAACTGGAAACTTGTGACAAAAGTCAGAATTTTATAATGGAAATGTCACCATTTTGCAGTAAAAAGTAAATTTTTTACATAAACTAATATTTTTCCAAGAAAATATTGCAACATTACAATTTGATAAGAAAAAAGTCGACACATTGTGAGAAAAAGACTGCTTTTAGTTAATCTTTTAAAATGTTTTTTATTTTTTGTCTGTAATTGTTTTTTAATCTTCATTATTTACTTCAAGTTATTACAGTATGTCTCTATATATATATATTTATTTAATGTTTTAATTCAATTTAGGCCAAAGGGGGCACATTTTAATGTCTTGCACACACTTGTTATTTCATATGTTTTAGTTAATTTAAAAAAAATTTAGTTTTTTGTTTTTGTCTGTAACTTTTTTTTAATCTTCATTATTTACATCAAGTTATTACAGTATGTCTATATATACATATTTATTTAATGTTTTAATTTAATTTAGTCCAAAGCGGGCGCATTTTAATGTCTTCCACACACTTGTTATTTCATATGTTTTAGTTAATTTTTAAAAATGTGTGTTTTTTTTTTTTTTGTCTGTAGTTGGTTTTTAATCTTCATTATTTACATCAAGTTATTACAGTATGTCTCTATATACATATTTATTTACAGTTTTAATTTAATTTCGGCCAGAGGGGGCGCATTTTGATGTCTTGCACACACTTGTTATTTCATATGTTTTAGTTAATTTTTCAAAATGTGTTTTTTTTAATTTTTGTCTGGAGTTGGTTTTTAATCTTCATTATTTACATCAAGTTATTACAGTATGTCTCTATATACATATTTATTTAATGTTTTAATTTAATTTAGGCCAAAGGGGGCGCATTTTAATATCTTGCACACACTTGTTATTTCATATGTTTTAGTTAATTAAAAAAAAAAAAGTTTAAATTTTTGTCTAGTTGGTTTTTAATCTTCATTATTTACATCAAGTTATTTCAGTATGTCTCTATATACATATTTATTTTATGTTTTAATTTATATACACTTGTTATTTCATATGTTTTAGTTCATTTTTAAAAATGTGTTTTTTTTACATTTTCGTCTGTAATTGGTTTTTAATCTTCATTATTTACTTCAAGTTATTACAGTATGTCCCTACATACATATTTATTTAATGTTTCTATTTTAATTTAGGCCAAAGGGGGCGCATTTTAATGTCTTGCACACACTTGTTATTTCATATGTTTTAGTTAATTTTTAAAAATGTGTTTTTTTTTATTTTTGTCTCCAGTTGGTTTTTAATCTTCGTTATTTACTTCGAGTTATTACAGTATGTCCCTATATACATATTTATTTAATGTTTTAATTTAATTTAGGCCAAAGGGGGCGCATTTTAATGTCTTGCACACACTTGTTATTTCATATGTTTTAGTTAATTTTTAAAAATGTTTTTTTTTTTTTTTGTCTGTAGTTGGTTTTTAATCTTAATTATTTACTTCGTTATTACAGTATGTCTCTATATACATATTTATTTAATGTTTTAATTTGATTTAGGCCAAAGGGGGCGCATTTTAATGTCTTGCACACACTTATTTCATATGTTTTAGTTAATTTTTTTAAATGTTGTTTTTTGTTTTTGTCTGTAACTTGTTTTTAATCTTCATTATTTACATCAAGTTATTAAAGTATGTCTCTATATACATATTTATTTACTGTTTTAATTGAATTTAGGCCAAAGGGGGCGCATTTTAATGTTTTGCACACACTTGTTATTTCATATGTTTTAGTTAATTTTTAAAAATTTGTTTTTTTTATATTTGTTTGTAGTTGATTTTTAATCTTCATTATTTACTTCAAGTTATTACAGCATATTGGCCAGAGGGGGAGCCCTTAAAATTTTTACACACACTTGTTGTTTCATATGTTGACCAGAGAGTAAGCACTTTTAAAAGCGATCACAGTCAATTTAAAAAAAATCCCTCCTTTTTAGGACCACCCTCATTTTGATGGGTTTCACCTTCAGGGGTGTAAATAATGAGACATTCTTTATTTTTTGTGTTTTTTGTACCGTGCTTACGGCAGATGAAAAATGAGTGACGGACCCCAAATGGCCCCCGTATCGCACTTTGGGCAACCCAGCTGTAGGAAATAACTGTTAATGTTCACTATAGTCTTAGTAGTGCAGTATATTTGTTCATCCTATGGTCACATATGGGAGGCGGGTTGTCTTACGTCCACACCTGGGGTTGTAAAATCAGTTGTTCACCTCGCCGTTTTTTTCGGGGATGAATAGGGAAGTCCTTCCTTATCTTGTTGTATCAATTATTGCTGCCTTTGCACCTGTTAGTGTTTACTTTTTTATGCACATTAAATCAACTAAAAAATCCTGACTTTGGAGCAATGTTCACGGATTCTAGTATTTGGCTCTCTATTAGATGCAATGGTCCATGATTTGTGTCCTAACTTGTTCACACCTCCTCATATGGAAGCTAATTTTCCTTGTTGCTGTCTCAAGAAGGGTAGAAATACAAGAGCTCACACACACACACACACACACACACACACACACACACATACACACACACACACACAAGTCTTTCTAGTAAGTCATTCTATTCTCCCAGAGGGCCAAGATGGCCGCCACGTAAACAGAATATCTTTTGCCAGATGCTTAAAAGGCGATGACAGTGAAACTCGGGCAAACACACGTTTGCACGATGTTCGCCGTAATTGCCTGCGCCGTCTTCTTTGTCGTCCTTCCTGCTCTTGTTTTCATGTTCCCATCAAAGCGTTTGCGTTTACTGACTTTCTTCTTGTCGCTTTCGCTCCCCTCGCTCGGTTTCCACGCTGGGAGGCAAGAGAGTGGAACACAAGTGTTGCATATTTCAGACTTTTAACTTTCCATTTTTTATGGCCACGCTAAAGAGTGGCGGGGATAAAAGACGTCTTAGGAAACACCTTCCAACACGGCAGAAGTCAAGAAGGTAGCAGAAGTCAAGAAGGTAGCAGAAGTAAAGAAGGTAGCAGAAGTAAAGAAGGTAGCAGAAGTAAAGAAGGTAGTAGAAGCAAAGAAGGTACCAGAAGGAAAGAAAGAACCAGAAAGAAAGAAGCTAGTAGAAATAAAGAAGGTAGTAGAAATAAAGAAGGTGGTAGAAATAAAGAAGGTACCAGAAGTAAAGAAGGTAGCAGAAGTAAAGAAGGTACCAGAAGGAAAGAAAGTACCAGAAAGAAAGAAGTTAGTAGAAATAAAGAAGGTAGTGAAAGTAAAGAAGGCAGTAGAAATACAGAAGGTGGTAGAAATAAAGAAGGTACTAGAAGTAAAGAAAGTAGTAGAAGTGAAGAAGGTAGTAGAAGTAAACAAGGTAGTAGACATAAAGAAGGTAGTAGACATAAAGAAGGTAGCAGAAGTAAAGAAGGTAGTAGAAATAAAGAAGGTAGTAGAAGTAAAAAATGTAGCAGAAGTAAAGAAGGTACCAGAAGGAAAGAAGGTAGCAGAAGTGAAGAAGGTAGTAGAAGTGAAGAAGGTAGTAGAAGTAAACAAGGTAGTAGTCATAAAGAAGGTAGTAGACATAAAGAAGGTAGCAGAAGTAAAGAAGGTAGTAGAAATAAAGAAGGTAGTAGAAGTAAAAAAGGTAGCAGAAGTAAAGAAGGTACCAGAAGGAAAGAAGGTAGTAGAAATAAAGAAGGTAGTAGAAGTGAAGAAAGCAGTAGAAATAAAGAAGGTAGAAGTAAACAAGGTAGTAGACATAAAGAAGGTAGTAGAAATAAAGAAGGTAGTAGAAATAAAGAAGGTAGTAGAAATAAAGAAGGTAGCAGAAGGAAAGAAGGTAGTAGAAGTAAAGAAGGTACCAGATGGAAAGAAGGTAGTAGAAGTAAAGAAGGTAGCAGAAGTAAAGAAGGTAGTAGAAATACAGAAGGTGGTAGAAATAAAGAAGGTAGCAGGAGTAAAGAAGGTAGCAGAAATAAAGAAGGTGGCAGAAATAACCAAGCTAGTAGACATAAAGGAGGTAGTAGAAATAAAGAAGGTAGAAGTAAAGGAGGTAGTAGAAGTGAAGAAGGTAGTAGAAGTAAAGAAGGTAGTAGAAATAAAGAAGGTAGTAGAAGTAAAAAATGTAGCAGAAGTAAAGAAGGTACCAGAAGGAAAGAAGGTAGCAGAAGTGAAGAAGGTAGTAGAAGTGAAGAAGGTAGTAGAAGTAAACAAGGTAGTAGTCATAAAGAAGGTAGTAGACATAAAGAAGGTAGCAGAAGTAAAGAAGGTAGTAGAAATAAAGAAGGTAGTAGAAGTAAAAAAGGTAGCAGAAGTAAAGAAGGTACCAGAAGGAAAGAAGGTAGTAGAAGTAAAGAAGGTAGTAGAAGTGAAGAAAGCAGTAGAAATAAAGAAGGTAGAAGTAAACAAGGTAGTAGACATAAAGAAGGTAGTAGAAATAAAGAAGGTAGTAGAAATAAAGAAAGTAGCAGAAGTAAAGAAGGTAGTAGAAATAAAGAAGGTAGCAGAAGGAAAGAAGGTAGTAGAAGTAAAGAAGGTACCAGATGGAAAGAAGGTAGTAGAAGTAAAGAAGGTAGCAGAAGTAAAGAAGGTAGTAGAAATACAGAAGGTGGTAGAAATAAAGAAGGTAGCAGGAGTAAAGAAAGTAGCAGAAATAAAGAAGGTGGCAGAAATAACCAAGCTAGTAGACATAAAGGAGGTAGTAGAAATAAAGAAGGTAGAAGTAAAGGAGGTAGTAGAAGTGAAGAAGGTAGTAGAAGTAAAGAAGGTAGTAGAAATAAAGAAGGTAGTAGAAGTAAAAAATGTAGCAGAAGTAAAGAAGGTACCAGAAGGAAAGAAGGTAGCAGAAGTGAAGAAGGTAGTAGAAGTGAAGAAGGTAGTAGAAGTAAACAAGGTAGTAGTCATAAAGAAGGTAGTAGACATAAAGAAGGTAGCAGAAGTAAAGAAGGTAGTAGAAATAAAGAAGGTAGTAGAAGTAAAAAAGGTAGCAGAAGTAAAGAAGGTACCAGAAGGAAAGAAGGTAGTAGAAGTAAAGAAGGTAGTAGAAGTGAAGAAAGCAGTAGAAATAAAGAAGGTAGAAGTAAACAAGGTAGTAGACATAAAGAAAGTAGCAGAAGTAAAGAAGGTAGTAGAAATAAAGAAGGTAGCAGAAGGAAAGAAGGTAGTAGAAGTAAAGAAGGTACCAGATGGAAAGAAGGTAGTAGAAGTAAAGAAGGTAGTAGAAGTGAAGAAGGTAGTAGAAGTAAACAAGGTAGTAGTCATAAAGAAGGTAGTAGACATAAAGAAGGTAGCAGAAGTAAAGAAGGTAGTAGAAATAAAGAAGGTAGTAGAAGTAAAAAAGGTAGCAGAAGTAAAGAAGGTACCAGAAGGAAAGAAGGTAGTAGAAGTAAAGAAGGTAGTAGAAGTGAAGAAAGCAGTAGAAATAAAGAAGGTAGAAGTAAACAAGGTAGTAGACATAAAGAAAGTAGCAGAAGTAAAGAAGGTAGTAGAAATAAAGAAGGTAGCAGAAGGAAAGAAGGTAGTAGAAGTAAAGAAGGTACCAGATGGAAAGAAGGTAGCAGAAGTAAAGAAGGTAGCAGGAGTAAAGAAGGTAGCAGAAATAAAGAAGGTGGCAGAAATAACCAAGCTAGTAGACATAAAGGAGGTAGTAGAAATAAAGAAGGTAGAAGTAAAGGAGGTAGTAGAAGTGAAGAAGGTAGTAGAAGTAAACAAGGTAGTAGAAGTAAAGAAGGTAGTAGAAGTAAAGAAGGTAGCATAAGTAAAAAGGGTAGTAGAAATACAGAAGGTGGTAGAAATAAAGAAGGTAGCAGAAGTAAAGAAGGTAGCAGAAGTGAAGAAGGTAGTAGAAGTCGTCAAGGTAGTAGAAGTAAAGAAGGTAGCAGAAGTAAAGAAGGTAGTAGAAATACAGAAGGTAGTAGAAGTAAAGAAGGTAGTAGAAATACAGAAGGTGGTAGAAATAAAGAAGGTAGCAGAAGTAAAGAAGGTAGTAGAAGTAAAGAAGGTAGTAGAAATACAGAAGATGGTAGAAATAAAGAAGGTAGCAGAAGTAAAAAAGGTAGTAGAAATAAAGAAGGTAGTAGAAGTCGTCAAGGTAGTAGAAGTAAAGAAGATAGCAGAAGTAAAGAAGGTAGCAGAAGTAAAGTTGACTACCCCAACTGTTGGTGAAGCTTTTCTTTTGAATCTCAAATCGTGAAGAAAATAAAACAATAAATAAACATCACAGACAACACAAAGAAGACAACAAACCTCAGTCAGAATGTCCAAGTATTTATGATGTTGATGAAAGTAAGGCCGTTACTTAATATTGATGACTGACACACTGAGGCTCTCTCCCACATGGCAAGCATGACCTTTACCACACACA
Source organism: Nerophis ophidion (assembly GCF_033978795.1). Lineage (NCBI taxonomy): Eukaryota > Metazoa > Chordata > Actinopteri > Syngnathiformes > Syngnathidae > Nerophis > Nerophis ophidion. Next base: position 57,327,252 of record NC_084623.1, on the reverse strand, counting down.
CACACACACACACACACACACACACACACACACACACACACACACACACACACACACACTAACACACACACCCTATATATATAGTACAGAACATACAGTGTAAGGTTGTCATGATGCCAGAATTTCCATGATTCGCGATACTGAACCCAACCTTTAATAAATTCACAACCTTATTGGAAATTCTCCTCAAGTGTCACACATATAAGATCAGTGAACAATCAAATAATTTAAATATCAGTATGAGCTCCCGGGAGGTGACTCTACTTTGACAAGAATAACCTTGCAGTACATCAAAACAAACACCATGCTCATAAATAAAAATAGCTTGATATTCTACAAAACCTGTTTCCATATGAGTTGGGAAATTGTGTTAGATGTAAATATAAACAGAATACAATGATTTGAAAATCCTTTTCAACCCATATTCAGTTGAATATGCTACAAAGACAACATATTTCATGTTCAAACTGATAAACTTTATTTTTTTTTGCAAATAATGATGAACTTAGAATTTCATGCCTGCAACACGTGCCAAAGTAGTTGGGAAAGGGCATGTTCACCACTGTGTTACATCACCTTTTCTTTTAACAACACTCAATAAACGTTTGGGAACTGAGGAAACTAATTGTTGAAGCTTTGAAAGTGGAATTCTTTCCACTTTCGTCTCTTGCGCTCTCTCTCTGGCTCACACTCCAACTGCCGTGTCTCGTCCCGGCTGCTACTAATAAAGGCGACAGGTGATCCGATAACAAGGTCCACCTGGGCCTTCTACTTACCTGTCGCTGTCTTCGAGGCCGGTCCTTCCACACCCCGTTCCGCGGCAGGCCCGCAGGCCACGCCCTCCCTTCCACAATAATATAACAGTAAATATTATATACGGACCTGCGGACCACCACACCCTGCCACGAGAGCCCGGATTTCAGGGTACAACACTGTTTTATTTCCATAAGTCGTGCTAGTCTTTTGTTTTCCATCAAATTGTCTTTTTTCTCAATTCGTCTCTCGCTCTTTCTCTCTGGCTCACACTCTAACTGCCGTGTCTCGCCCCGGCTGCTGCTAATAAAGGCGACAGGTGATTCGATAACAAGGCCCACCTGGGCCTTCTACTCACCTGTCGCTGTTTTCGAGGCTGGTCCTTGCACACCCCGTTCCGCGGCAGGCCCACAGGCCACGCCCTCACCTCCACAATAATATAACAGTAAATATTATATACAGACCTGCGGACCACCACACCCTGCCACGAGAGCCCGGATTTCAGGGTACAACACTGTTTTATTTCCATAAGTTGTGCTAGTCTTTTGCTTTCCAGCAAATTGTCTTTTTTCTCAGTTCGTCTCTCGCTCTTTCTCTCTGGCTCACACTCTAACTGCCGTGTCTCATTCCGGCTGCTGCTAATAAAGGCGACAGTTGATTCGATAACAAGGCCCACCTGGGCCTTCTACTCACCTGTCGCTGTTTTCGAGGCCAGTCCTTGCACACCCCGTTCCACGACAGGTGCGCAGGCCACGCTCCTTTCCACAATAATAGTACATATTATATACGGACCTGCGGACCACCACACCCTGCCACGAAAGCCCGGATTTCAGGGTACAACACTGTTTTATTTTCATAAGTCGTGATAGTCCTTTGCTTTCCAGCAAATTTTTGTTTTTTTGTCAGTCTGTCTCTCTCTGTCTGGCTCCCACTCCAACTGCTGTGTCTCGTTCCGGCTGCTGCTAATAAAGGCGACAGGTGATCCGATAACAAGGTCCACCTGGGCCTTCTACTTACCTGTTGCTGTCTTGGAGGCCGGTCCTTGCACACCCCGTTCCACGGCAGGCCCGCAGGCCACGCCCTCCCCTCCACAATAATATAACAGTAAATATTATATACGGACCTGCGGACCACCACACCCTGCCACGAGAGCCCGGATTTCAGGGTATAACACTGTTTTATTTTCATAAGTCGTGATAGTCTTTTGCTTTCCAGCAAATTGTCTTTTTTCTCAGTTCGCCTCTCGCTCTTTCTCTCTGGCTCACACTCTAACTGCCGTGTCTCGTTCCGGCTGCTGCTAATAAAGACGACAGGTGATTAGATAACCAAACCCACCTGGGCCATATAGTCACCTGTCGCTGTCTTCAAGGCCGGTCCTTGCACACCCCGTTCCGCGGCAGGCTCGCAGGCCACCCCTTCCCTTCCACAATAATATAACAGTAAATATTATATACGGACCTGCGGACCACCACACCCTGCCACGAGAGTCCGGATTTCAGGGTACAACACTGTTTTATTTCCATAAGTCGTGATAGTCCTTTGCTTTACAGCAATTTTTTTGTTTTTTGTCAGTCTGTCTCTCTCTGTCTGGCTCCCACTCCAACTGCTGTGTCTCGCCCCGGCTGCTGCTAATAAAGGCGACAGTTGATTCGGTAACGAGGCCCACCTGGGCCTTTTACTCACCTGTCGCTGGGTGCGGCTTACACATGGTTGCGTCTTATAGTGCGGGGAATACGGCGCTTCGATGGGAAGGGTAATAGAGTTTGCTTTGAGTAGATTGTGGACACCGCGGTGAGTGCTCATCGACGACACCACAACACGGGCCCTCAAAAGCCCGAGTCAGCTTTTAAGCGATGCATCCCTAATAGCCCATTGCTATTCCGCGGGCGTGATAGATTCTTCTGGTAACCAGCAGGTAATTCATCATACTTACAAACGCAGGGACGGAGCAGGAAGCAGAAAGCTATTACATCTATCAGAGAAGAGAGGATGCTTTCATGGAAATAGAAAGAAAACAATTAATTACGTAGCCTCGGGTGATTATCACACGGGGCCGATACCACATGAGAGGTGTGTGTGTGTGTGTGTGTGTGTGTGTGTGTGTGTGTGTGTGTTAATTTATTTCTACCCCTCTTGGGAGATGAAGAAGGAAAAGCATCTTCCATATGAGGAGGTGTGAACAAGTGAGGACATAAATAATGGTCCCAACAACATTGCATCGAATAGACAATGTCTCATTTGCACCCCTGCTGGTGACATCTATCAAAAAAAAAAAAGGAGGGATTTTTCCAATTGACTGTGCGATGAGGGGGCGACTTGTCCAGGGTGTACCCCGCCTTCCGTCCGATTGTAGCTGAGATAGGCGCCAGCGCCCCCCCCCGCCACCCCGAAAGGGAATAAGCGGTAGAAAATGGATGGATGGATGTGTGTCGCTTTTAAAGGTGCTCCCCCTCTGGTCAACATATGAAATAACAAGTGTGTGTAAGAAATTGAAATGCGGCGGCGGCGGCTTTGCCCCAAAATTATTGAAAAAAATAAATAAATATGTATATAGAGACATACTGTAATAACATGAAGTACATAATGAAAATTCAAAAACTATTACAAGCAAAAAATAAATAACCGAACTAAGAGCAAGTCTTTTTCTCACAATATGTCGACTTTTTTCTTATAAAATTGGCAAAAATTTCTCAAATTCTGTCAAGACTTGGACTGGATTGTTTTTCCGATGCAAAGGAAAGTTGGCACGAGTGAGACGTGAATGTAAGTACGTACTTATTTTTAAACACTATAAATAACAAAAGGCAAACAAATGGCGCGCACGGTGGCGGAGAACAAACTTGACTGCTGAAAACAAAAACTAGTACAAAGGCATGGGGCGGCATAGCTTGGTTGGTAGAGGGTTGCGGGTTCGATTCCCGCTTCCGCCATCCTAGTCACTGCCGTTGTGTCCTTGGGCAAGACACTTTACCCACCTGCTCCCAGTGCCACCCACACTGCTTTAAATGTATTGAATTGAATTGAATTATATTTATATAGCGCTTTTCTCTAGTGACTCAAAGCGCTTTACATAGTGAAACCCAATATCTAAGTTACATTTAAACCAGTGTGGGTGGCACTGGGAGCAGGTGGGTAAAGTGTCTTGCCCAAGGACACAACGGCAGTGACTAGGATGGCGGAAGAGGGAATCGAACCTGCAACCCTCAAGTTGCTGGCACGGCCACTCTACCAACCGAGCTATACCGCTTAGATATATGTAACTTAGATATAAGGTTTCACTATGTAAAGCGCTTTGAGTCACTCGAGAAAAGCGCTATATAAATATAATTCACACTTCACAAAAGAATACAAGACTAACTCTGGCATTAAACAAACCCAAAACTTACGTGGCATGGACAGAATGATGATACGGCATGGCATGGCATGAAGGCAGTTGAGGTATAAATTCGCCAGGCTGACTTCCTGGCAACTTCCGGTTTAAATAATAGACGTGATAAATGCAAACAGGTGTGAGATATGAGGACAAGGTGAAAACTAATGAGTTGGCATGGTAACAAAGCAAAACCAGGAAGTGCAGGAACAGGAACTGAGTGTCCAAAAAACAAAACCGACATATTCTTTCTGTTTCTGTATTGCAAAATTTTCTCAAAAAATTATTAAGTTTTTTTTAAATGAAAATGTTTACTTTTTAATGCAAAATGGCAACATTTGTCATATAAAATGTTGAATTTTATCACAATTTTGCCACTTTATTGTTGCTCTTGTAAAATAGGGACATTTTCGGAGTAAAAGGATGACTTTTGTCATAATTGTGCCAACTAAAATTGTGATTATTATTATAACATCGCCAACATTTGAAAGTTCTCTTATAAAATTGCGACTTTTTGTCGAGTAAAATTTTAACGCTATTCATAAAATCGCCAACATTTGAAAGTTCTCTTATAAAATGGCGACTTTTTGTCGAGTAAAATTTTAACGCTATTCATAAAATCGCCAACATTTGAAAGTTCTCCTATAAAATTGCAACTTTTTGTTGAGTAAAATTTTAACGCTATTCATAAAATCGCCAACATTTGAAAGTTCTCTTATAAAGTTGCGACTTTTTGTCGAGTAAAATTTTAACGCTATTCATAAAATCGCCAACATTTGAAAGTTCTCTTATAAAATGGCGACTTTTTGTCGAGTAAAATTTTAACGCTATTCATAAAATCGCCAACATTTGAAAGTTCTCCTATAAAATTGCAACTTTTTGTTGAGTAAAATTTTCACGCTATTCATAAAATCGCCAACATTTGAAAGTTCTCTTATAAAATTGCGACTTTTTGTCGAGTAAAATTTTAACGCTATTCATAAAATCGCCAACATTTGAAAGTTCTCTTATAAAGTTGCGACTTTTTGTCGAGTAAAATTTTAACGCTATTCATAAAATCGCCAACATTTGAAAGTTCTCTTATAAAATTGCGACTTTTTGTCGAGTAAAATTTTAACGCTATTCATAAAATCGCCAACATTTGAAAGTTTTCTTATAAAATTGCGACTTTTTGTTGAGTAAAATATTAACGCTATTCATAAAATCGCCAACATTTGAAAGTTCTCTTATAAAATTGCGACTTTTTGTCGAGTAAAATTTTAACGCTATTCATAAAATCGCCAACATTTGAAAGTTCTCTTATAAAGTTGCGACTTTTTGTCGAGTAAAATTTTAACGCTATTCATAAAATCGCCAACATTTGAAAGTTCTCTTATAAAATTGCGACTTTTTGTCGAGTAAAATTTTAACGCTATTCATAAAATCGCCAACATTTGAAAGTTTTCTTATAAAATTGCGACTTTTTGTTGAGTAAAATTTTAACGCTATTCATAAAATCGCCAACATTTGAAAGTTCTCTTATAAAATTGCGACTTTTTGTCGAGTAAAATTTTAACGCTATTCATAAAATCGCCAACATTTGAAAGTTCTCTTATAAAATTGCGACTTTTTGTCGAGTAAAATTTTAACGCTATTTATAAAATCACCAACATTTGAAAGTTCTCTTATAAAATTGAGACTTTTTGTCGAGTAAAATTTTAAGGCTATTCATAAAATCGCCAACATTTGAAAGTTCTCTTATAAAATTGCGACTTTTTGTCGAGTAAAATTTTAACGCCATTCATAAAATCGCCAACATTTGAAAGTTCTCTTATAAAATTGCGACTTCTTGTCGAGTAAAATTTTAACGCTATTCATAAAATCGCCAACATTTGAAAGTTCTCTTTTAAAATTGCGACGTTTTGTTGAGTAAAATTTTAACGCTATTCATAAAATCGCCAACATTTGAAAGTTCTCTTATAAAATTGCGACTTTTTGTCGAGTAAAATTTTAACGCTATTCATAAAACCGCCAACATTTGAAAGTTCTCTTATAAAATTGCGACTTTTTGTCGAGTAAAATGTTAACGCTATTCATAAAATCGCCAACATTTGAAAGTTCTCTTATAAAATTGCGACTTTTTGTCGAGTAAAATTTTAACGCTATTCATAAAATCGCCAACATTTGAAAGTTCTCTTCTAAAATTGCGACTTTTTGTCGAGTAAAACTTTAACGCTATTCATAAAATCGCCAACATTTGAAAGTTCTCTTATAAAATTGCGACTTTTTGTCGAGTAAAACTTTAACGCTATTCATAAAATCGCCAACATTTGAAAGTTCTCTTATAAAATTGCAACTTTTTGTCGAGTAAAATTTTAACGCTATTCATAAAGTCGCCAACATTTGAAAGTTCTCTTATAAAATTGCGAGGATGGGGCGAGGTACACCCCTTTGTCCACAACTGCGTGAGCAAATAGTCAAACAGTTTAAGAACAACCTTTCTCAAAGTGCAATTGCAAGAAATTTAGGGATTTCAACATCTACGCTCCATAGTATCATCAAAAGGTTCAGAGAATCTGGAGAAATCACTCCACGTAAGCGGCATGGCCGGAAACCAACATTGAATGACCGTGACCTTCCATCCCTCAGACGGCACTGTATCAAAAACCCACATCAATCTCTAAAGGATATCACCACATGGGCGAGGAACACTCCAGAAAACCACTGTCACTAAATACAGTTCGTCGCTACATCTGTAAGTGCAAGTTAAAGCTCTACTATGCAAAGCGAAAGCCATTTATCAACAACATCCAGAAATGCCGCCGGCTTCTCTGGGCCCGAGATCATCTAAGATGAACTGATGCAAAGTGGAAAAGTGTTCTGGAGCCTAACAAGTCCACATTTCAAATTGTTTTCTGAAATATTCGACATCGTGTTATCCGGACCAAAGGGGAAGCGAACCATCCAGACTGTTATCGACGCAAAGTTGAAAAGCCAGCATGTGTGATGGTATGGGGGTGCATTAGTGCCCAAGGCATGGGTAACTTACACATCTGTGAAGGCACCATTAATGCTGAAAGGTACATACAGGTTTTGGAACAACATATGCTGCCGTCTTTTTCATGGACGCCCCTGCTTATTTCAGCAAGACAATGCCAAACCACGTGTTACAACAGCGTGGCTTCATAGTAAAAGAGTGCGGGTACTTTCCTGGCCCGCCTGCAGTCCAGACCTGTCTCCCATGGAAAATGTGTGGCGCATTATGAAGCGTAAAATAGGACAGCGGAGACCCCGGACTGTTGAAGGACTGAAGCTCTACATAAAACAAGAACGGGAAAGAATTCCACTTTCAAAGCTTCAACAATTAGTTTCCTCAGTTCCCAAACGTTTATTGAGTGTTGTTAAAAGAAAAGGTGATGTAACACAGTGGTGAACATGCCCTTTCCCAACTACTTTGGCACGTGTTGCAGCCATGAAATTCTTAGTTAATTATTATTTGCAAAAAAATAATAAAGTTTATGAGTTTGAACATCAAATATGTTGTCTTTGTAGCATATTCAACTGAATATGGGTTGAAAAGGATTTGCAAATTTTGGCTTCACGGTGGTAGAGGGGTTAGTGCGTCTGCCTCACAATACAAAGTTCCTGCAGTCCTGGGTTCAAATCCAGGCTCGGGATCGTTCTGTGTGGAGTTTGCATGTTCTCCCCGTGAATGCGTGGGTTCCCTCCGGGTACTCCGGCTTCCTCCCACCTCCAAAGACATGCACCTGGGGATAGGCCCCTCCCACTTCCAAAGACATGCACCTGGGGATAGGCCCCTCCCACTTCCAAAGACATGCACCTGGGGATAGGTTGATTGGCAACACTAAATGCTCCCTAGTGTGTGAATGTTGTCTTGTCTATCTGTGTTGGCCCTGCGATGAGGTGGCGACTTGTCCAGGGTGTACCCCGCCTTCCGCCCGATTGTAGCTGAGATAGGCTCCAGCGCCCCCCGCGACCCCGAAAGGGAATAAGCGGTAGAAAATGGATGGATGGCATTGTATTCCGTTTCTATTTACATCTAACACAATTTCCCAAGGGCTTCACGGTGGCAGAGGGGTTAGTGCGTCTGCCTCACAATACGAAGGTCCTGCAGTCCTGGGTTCAAATCCAGGCTCGGGATCTTTCTGTATGGAGTTTGCATGTTCTCCCCGTGAATGCGTGGGTTCCCTCCGGGTACTCCGGCTTCCTCCCACCTCCAAAGACATGCACCTGGGGATAGGCCCCTCCCACTTCCAAAGACATGCACCTGGGGATAGGCCCCTCCCACTTCCAAAGACATGCACCTGGGGATAGGCCCCTCCCACTTCCAAAGACATGCACCTGGGGATAGGTCCCTCCCACTTCCCAAGACATGCACCTGGGGATAGGCCCCTCCAAACTTCCAAATACATGTACCTGGGGATAGGCCCCTCCCACTTCCAAAGACATGCACCTGGGGATAGGCCCCTCCCACTTCCAAAGACATGCACCTGGGGATAGGCCCCTCCCACTTCCAAAGACATGCACCTGGGGATAGGCCCCTCCCACCTCCAAAGACATGCACCTGGGGATAGGTCCCTCCCACTTCCCAAGACATGCACCTGGGGATAGGCCCCTCCAAACTTCCAAATACATGTACCTGGGGATAGGCCCCTCCCACTTCCAAAGACATGCACCTGGGGATAGGCCCCTCCCACTTCCAAAGACATGCACCTGGGGATAGGCCCCTCCCACTTCCAAAGACATGCACCTGGGGATAGGTTGATTGGCAACACTAAATTGGCCCTAGTGTGTGAATGTGAGTGTGAATGTTGTCTGTCTATCTGTGTTGGCCCTGCGATGAGGTGGCGACTTGTCCAGGGTGTACCCCGCCTTCCGCCCGATTGTAGCTGAGATAGGCTCCAGCGACCCCAAAAGGGAATAAGCGGTAGTAAATGGATGGATGGACAATTTCCCAACTCATATAGAAACGGGGCTTGTACATAAATGCGTGTGTGTGTGTGTGTGTGTGTGTGTGTGTGTGTGTGTGTGTGTGTGTGTGCGTGTGTGTGTGTGTGTGCGCACTTGTCTTGTCTTGTGTTGTGTTTGCTTATAGGTCAACATCCCTTGGACAGCGCTGGTATTTATCTCTTTAAGCCTCACCTGTCTCTGTTTACGTCTTGTGCGGCGGCGTGGTGTGTGTGTGTGTGTGTGTGTGTGTGTGTGTGTGTGGTGTGTGTGTGTGTGTGTGTGTGTGTGTGGTGTGTGTGTGTGTGTGGTGTGTGTGTGTGTGTGTGTGTGTGTGTGTGTGTGGTGTGTGTGTGTGGTGTGTGTGTGTGTGTGTGGTGTGTGTGTGTGTGGTGTGTGTGTGTGTGTGTGTGTGTGTGTGTGTGTGTGTGTGTGTGGTGTGTGTGTGTGTGGTGTGTCACTCACACTCCGACCTCCTCCGTCGGGGGAAGTGGAGTGCAGCAAAGAGCAAGTGCACACACACACACACACACACACACACACACACACACACACACACACACACACACAATAATCAATCAGGCCCTTCAGACATTGATGGATGGACGCTCCTTTGCTTCTATTTTTGGGGGCGAGCTCAAGCTTCTGTGGGCCTGCTTATCGTCACAGGAAACATGAAGAATCTCCCCGTATCGTTATGCAAACCACACCGCCTGCCACGCCCGCAGCATATTTATGATCGTGTGCGTTCCCGAGACATTTCAATAATTGATGGCGAGCGTTCCGTTGCCGCCCGCCAGACGTCTTCCGTGAAGCAGCGGCGAGGCCGCAGCACTTTTTTGGAATGCTCGGGAATCACGTCGAGGCAAAACGATATCAAAGATGCGCCGTTAAGTAAGAGATACCACTCTTGGACCTTCTACCTCCAAATGAAGCAATAAGGGGTGGAGCTTTGTAACCTTTTGGGTCACCACTTTAACCGGACCATAGGGCGCACCGGGGCTGTGTTTTTCCAACAAGAAAATTAGCGGGTGCTAAAAATGTGTTTTTGTTAGGTTTGTAGCTGACAGTTTGGTCATGTTTGAATTTTTCCTCTGTGTTTGTCTCATTTCCTGTCAGCGCTCTTATTTTGGTTATTTCCTGAGTGCTGCTTACCCTCAGCTAGCACCCGGCCACACCTGGTGTCAATCAGCCAGCTATTATTTAGCACCGGATTATAAGGCTGTGTTTTTACACCAAGAAAATTAGCGGGTGCTAAAAATGTGTTTTTGTTAGGTTTGTAGCTGACAGTTTGGTCATGTTTGAATTTTTCCTCTGTGTTTGTCTCATTTCCTGTCAGCGCTCTTATTTTGGTTATTTCCTGATTGTCGCCCTGAGTGCTGCTTACCCTCAGCTAGCACCCGGCCACACCTGGTGTCAATCAGCCAGCTATTATTTAGCACCGGATTATAAGGCTGTGTTTTTACACCAAGAAAATTAGCGGGTGCGAAAAATGTGTTTTTGTTAGGTTTGTACCTGACAGTTTGCTCATGTTTGAATTTTTCCTCTGTGTTTGTCTCATTTCCTGTCAGCACTCTTATTTTGGTTATTTCCTGAGTGCTGCTTACCCTCAGCTAGCACCCGGCCACACCTGGTGTCAATCAGCCAGCTATTATTTAGCACCGGATTATAAGGCTGTGTTTTTCCAACAAGAAAATTAGCGGGTGCGAAAAATGTGTTTTTGTTAGGTTTGTACCTGACAGTTTGCTCATGTTTGAATTTTTCCTCTGTGTTTGTGTCATTTCCTGTCAGCGCTCTTATTTTGGTTATTTCCTGATTGTCGCCCTGAGTGCTGCTTACCCTCAGCTAGCACCCGGCCACACCTGGTGTCAATCAGCCAGCTATTATTTAGCACCGGATTATAAGGCTGTGTTTTTCCAACAAGAAAATTAGCGGCTGCTAAAAATGTGTTTTTGTTAGGTTTGTAACTGACAGTTTGGTCATGTTTGAATTTTTTCTCTGTGTTAGTCTCATTTCCTGTCAGCACTCTTATTTTGGTTATTTCCTGAGTGCTGCTTACCCTCAGCTAGCACCCGGCCACACCTGGTGTCAATCAGCCAGCTATTATTTAGCACCGGATTATAAGGCTGTGTTTTTCCAACAAGAAAATTAGCGGGTTCGAAAAATGTGTTTTTGTTAGGTTTGTACCTGACCGTTTGGTCATGTTTGAATTTGTCCTGCGGGTTCGAAAAATGTGTTTTTTTTAGTTTTGTACCTGACAGTTTGCTCATGTTTTAGTTTTTCCTCTGTGTTTGTCTCATTTCCTGTCAGCACTCTTATTTTGGTTATTTCCTGATTGTCTCCCTGAGTGCTGCTTACCCTCAGCTAGCACTCGGCCACACCTGGTGTCAATCAGCCAGCTATTATTTAGCACCGGATTATAAGGCTGTGTTTTTCCAACAAGAAAATTAGCGGGTGCGAAAAATGTGTTTTTGTTAGGTTTGTACCTGACAGTTTGCTCATGTTTGAATTTTTCCTCTGTGTTTGTGTCATTTCCTGTCAGCGCTCTTATTTTGGTTATTTCCTGATTGTCGCCCTGAGTGCTGCTTACCCTCAGCTAGCACCCGGCCACACCTGGTGTCAATCAGCCAGCTATTATTTAGCACCGGATTATAAGGCTGTGTTTTTCCAACAAGAAAATTAGCGGCTGCTAAAAATGTGTTTTTGTTAGGTTTGTACCTGACAGTTTGGTCATGTTTGAATTTTTCCTCTGTGTTTGTCTCATTTCCTGTCAGCACTCTTATTTTGGTTATTTCCTGAGTGCTGCTTACCCTCAGCTAGCACCCGGCCACACCTGGTGTCAATCAGCCAGCTATTATTTAGCACCGGATTATAAGGCTGTGTTTTTCCAACAAGAAAATTAGCGGCTGCTAAAAATGTGTTTTTGTTAGGTTTGTACCTGACAGTTTGGTCATGTTTGAATTTTTCCTCTGTGTTTGTCTCATTTCCTGTCAGCGCTCTTATTTTGGTTATTTCCTGATTGTCTCCCTGAGTGCTGCTTACCCTCAGCTAGCACCCGGCCACACCTGGTGTCAATCAGCCAGCTATTATTTAGCACCGGATTATAAGGCTGTGTTTTTCCAACAAAAAATTAGCGGGTTCGAAAAATGTGTTTTTGTTAGGTTTGTACCTGACAGTTTGGTCATGTTTGAATGTTTCCTCTGTGTTTGTCTCATTTCCTGTCAGCGCTCTTATTTTGGTTATTTCCTGATTGTCGCCCTGAGTGCTGCTTACCCTCAGCTAGCACCCGGCCACACCTGGTGTCAATCAGCCAGCTATTATTTAGCACCGGATTATAAGGCTGTGTTTTTACACCAAGAAAATTAGCGGGTGCGAAAAATGTGTTTTTGTTAGGTTTGTACCTGACAGTTTGGTCATGTTTGAATTTTTCCTCTGTGTTCGTCTCATTTCCTGTCAGCGCTCTTATTTTGGTTATTTCCTGATTGTCTCCCTGAGTTCTGCTTACCCTCAGCTAGCACCCGGCCACACCTGGTGTCAATCAGCCAGCTATTATTTAGCACCGGATTATAAGGCTGTGTTTTTCCAACAAGAAAATTAGTGGGTTCGAAAAATGTGTTTTTGTTAGGTTTGTACCTGACAGTTTGGTCATGTTTGAATTTTTCCTCTGTGTTTGTCTCATTTCCTGTCAGGACTCTTATTTTGGTTATTTCCTGAGTGCCGCTTACCCTCAGCTAGCACCCGGCCACACCTGGTGTCAATCAGCCAGGTATTATTTAAACCTGCTTTGTCCTCCACTCTGGGCTGGATTATTGTCGTGTCGTTTTGTTGAATGCTGTAAGCTATAAACTATTCCCTGGATCCTGACTCAAGTTCCTGGTTCCTGGTTTCTGGTTCGTGTTTTCCTTTTCTTATTTTTGAACATTGAAACCATGTTTTCCTGCGCAATGCTTGCCACCATCTCTGCATTTTGGGGTTCGTCAACAACACACTGTGACAGTTTTACTACTAAAAATGTGGTATTTGCGGCTAATAGTCTGGTGCAGCTAATATATGGAAAATATGTTTTTCTTCTAAAAATGTGGTATTTGCGGCTAATAGTCTGGTGCGGCTAATATATGGAAAATATGTTTTTCTTCTAAAAATGTGGTATTTGCGGCTAATAGTCGGGTGCGGCTAATATATGGAAAATATGTTTTTCTTCTAAAAATGTGGTATTTGCGGCTAATAGTCGGGTGCGGCTAATATATGGAAAATATGTTTTTTTTTTTTTTTAAATGTGGTATTTGCGGCTTATAGTCTGGTGCGGCTAATATATGGAAAATATGTTTTTGTTTTTTTTTTCAAAAAATGTGGTATTTGCGGCTTATAGTCTGGTGCGGCTAATATATGGAAAATATGTTTTTCTACAAAAAATGTAGTATTTGCGGGAAATAGTTGGGTGCGGCTAATATATGGAAAATATGTTTTTTTTCAAAAAATTTGGTATTTGCGGCTTATAGTCTAGTGCAGCTAATATATGGGAAATATGTTTTTCTACTAAAAATGTGGTATTTGCGGCTAATAGTCTGGTGCAGCTAATATATGTAAAATATGTTTTTCTTCTAAAAATGTGTTATTTTGGGCTTATAGTCCAGTGCGGCTAATATATGGAAAATATGTTTTTCTTCTAAAAATGTGGTATTTGCGGCTAATAGTCGGGTGCGGCTAATATATGGAAAATATGTTTTTCTTCTAAAATGTGGTATTTGCGGCTAATAGTCGGGTGCGGCTAATATATGGAAAATATGTTTTTCTTCTAAAAATGTGGTATTTGCGGCTAATAGTCTGGTGCAGCTAATATATGGAAAATATGTTTTTCTTCTAAAAATGTGGTATTTGCGGCTAATAGTCGGGTGCAGCTAATATATGGAAAATATGTTTTTCCACAAAAAATGTGGTATTTTGGGCTTATAGTCTGGTGCGGCTAATATATGGAAAATATGTTTTTCTACAAAAAATGTGGTATTTGCGGCTTATAGTCGGGTGCGGCTAATATATGGAAAATATGTTTTTCTACGAAAGCTTTTGTGGGTGTGGCTTATAGTCCAGTGCGGCTAATATATTGGAAAAATATGTTTTTCTACTAAAAATTTGGTATTTGCGGCTAATAGTTGGGTGTGGCTAATATATGTAAAATATGTTTTTCTACTAAAAATGTGGTATTTGCGGCTAATAGTCGGGTGCGGCTAATATATGGAAAATATGTTTTTCTACTAAAGCTTTAGTCGGTTTGGCTTATAGTCCGGTGCGGCTAATATATTGGAAAAATATGTTTTTCTACAAAAAATTTAGTATTTGCAGCTAATAGTTGGGTGCGGCTAATATATGGAAAAAATGTTTTTCTACTAAAGCTTTAGTGGGTGTGGCTTATAGTCCGGTGCGGCTAATATATTGGAAAAATATGTTTTTCGACAAAAAATATAGTATTTGCGGCTAATAGTTGGGTGCGGCTAATATATGGAAAATATGTTTTTCTACTAAAGCTTTAGTGGGTGTGGCTTATAGTCCGGTGCGGCTAATATATTGGAAAAATATGTTTTTCTACTAAAAATTTTGTATTTGCGGCTAATAGTCGGGTGCGGCTAATATATGGAAAATATGTTTTTCTATTAAAGCTTTAGTGGGTGTGGCTTATAGTCCGGTGCGGCTAATATATTGAAAAAATATGTTTTTCTCCAGAAAAATTAGTATTTGTGGCTAATAGTCGGGTGCGGCTAATATATTGGAAAAATGTGTTTTTCTACCAAAAATTTAGTATTCGCGGCTAATAGTCGGGTGCGGCTAATATACGGAAAAATATGTTTTTCTGCTAAAGCTTTAGTGGGTGTGGCTTATAGTCCGGTGCGGCTAATATATTGGAAAAATATGTTTTTCTACAGAAAATGTAGTATTTGCGGCTAAAAGTCGGGTGCGGCTAATATATGGAAAATATGTTTTTCTACAAAAAAATTAGTATTTGCGGCTAATAGTTGGGTGCGGCTAATATATGGAAAATATGTTTTTCTACTAAAGCTTTAGTGGGTGTGGCTTATAGTCCGGTGCGGCTAATATATTGGAAAAATATGTTTTTCTACTAAAAATTTTGTATTTGCGGCTAATAGTCGGGTGCGGCTAATATATGGAAAATATGTTTTTCTATTAAAGCTTTAGTGGGTGTGGCTTATAGTCCGGTGCGGCTAATATATTGAAAAAATATGTTTTTCTCCAGAAAAATTAGTATTTGTGGCTAATAGTCGGGTGCGGCTAATATATTGGAAAAATGTGTTTTTCTACAAAAAATTTAGTATTCGCGGCTAATAGTCGGGTGCGGCTAATATACGGAAAAATATGTTTTTCTACTAAAGCTTTAGTGGGTGTGGCTTATAGTCCGGTGCGGCTAATATATTGGAAAAATATGTTTTTCTACTAAAAATTTTGTATTTGCGGCTAATAGTCGGGTGCGGCTAATATATGGAAAATATGTTTTTCTACTAAAGCTTTAGTGGGTGTGGCTTATAGTCCGGTGCGGCTAATATATTGGAGAAATATTTTTTTTTACAAAAAATGTAGTATTTGCGGCTAATAGTCGGGTGCGGCTAATATACGGAAAAATATGTTTTTCTACTAAAGCTTTAGTCGGTGTGGCTTATAGTCCGGTGCGGCTAATATATTGGAGAAATATTTTTTTTTTACAAAAAATTTAGTATTTGCGGCTAATAGTCGGGTGCGGCTAATGTTTGGAAAATATGTTTTTCTACTAAAGCTTTAGTGGGTGTGGCTTATAGTACGTTGCGGCTAATATATTGGAGAAATATTTTTTTTTACAAAAAATTTAGTATTTGCGGCTAATAGTCGGGTGCGGCTAATGTTTGGAAAATATGTTTTTCTACTAAAGCTTTAGTGGGTGTGGCTTATAGTACGTTGCGGCTAATATATTGGAGAAATATTTTTTTTTACAAAAAATTTAGTATTTGCGGCTAATAGTCGGGTGTGGCTAATATATGGAAAATATGTTTTTCTATTAAAGCTTTAGTGGGTGTGGCTTACAGTCCGGTGCGGCTAATATATTGGAAAAATATGTTTTTCTACAAAAAATTTAGTATTTGCAGCTATTAGTCGGGTGCGGCTAATATATGGAAAAATATGTTTTTCTACTAAAGCTTTAGTGGGTGTAGCTTATAGTCCGGTGCGGCTAATATATTGGAAAAATATGTTTTTCTACAAAAAATTTAGTATTTGCAGCTATTAGTCGGGTGCGGCTAATATATGGAAAAATATGTTTTTCTACAAAAAAATTAGTATTTGCGTCTAATAGTCGGGTGCGGCTAATATACGGAAAAATATGTTTTTCTACTAAAGCTTTAGTGGGTGTGGCTTATAGTCCGGTGCGGCTAATATATTGGAAAAATATGTTTTTCTACAAAAAATTTAGTATTTGCGTCTAATAGTCGGGTGCGGCTAATATACGGAAAAATATGTTTTTCTACTAAAGCTTTAGTGGGTGTGGCTTATAGTCCGGTGCGGCTAATATATTGGAAAAATATGTTTTTCTACAAAAAATGTATTTGCGGCTAAAAGTTGGGTGCGGCTAATATATTGGAAAAATATGTTCTTCTACAAAAAATTTAGTATTTGCATCTAATAGTTGGGTGCGGCTAATATATGGAAAATATGTTTTCTACTAAAGCTTTAGTGGGTGTGGCTTATAGTCCAGTGCGGCTAATATATTGGAAAAATATGTTTTTCTACAAAAAAATTAGTATTTGCGGCTAATAGTTGGGTGCGGCTAATATATTGGAAAAATATGTTTTTCTACAAAAAATTTTGTATTTGCGGCTAATAGTTGGGTGCGGCTAATATATCGGAAAAATATGTTTTTCTACAAAAAATTTAGTATTTGCGGCTAATAGTTGGGTGCGGCTAATATATGGAAAATATGTTTTTCTACTAAAGCTTTAGTGGGTGTGGCTTATAGTCCGGTGCGGCTAATATATTGGAAAAATATGTTTTTCTACAAATAATTTAGTATTTGCGGCTAATAGTCAGGTGCGGCTAATATATGGAAAATATGTTTTTCCACAAAAAATTTAGTATTTGCGGCTAATAGTTGGGTGCGGCTAATATATGGAAAATATGTTTTTCTACTAAAGCTTTAGTGGGTGTGGCTTATAGTCCGGTGCGGCTAATATATTGGAAAAATATGTTTTTCTACACAAAATTTAGTATTTGCGGCTAATAGTTGGGTGCGGCTAATATATTGGAAAAATATATTTTTCTACAAAAAATTTAGTATTTGCGTCTAATAGTTGGGTGCGGCTAATATATTGGAAAAATATGTTTTTCTACAAAAAATTTTGTATTTGCGTCTAATAGTCAGGTGCGGCTAATTTATGGAAAAATATGTTTTCTAACGAAAATTTTGTTGGTGCAGCTTATAGATCGCTGCGTCTAATATATTGAAAAATGTGTTTTGCTGCTAAAATCTGTTGGGTGTGGCTTATAGTCCGGATATCATTTTTGAATATGATCCAAATCAAGAGTAAGATTTCCAATTCAGTGGTAATACTTGAGTGGGCCCCGGGTTGACTTAAAAGAGTCGTTCACGAAGGTCACATCCCCGATACCGACATCGTTGCCTGTATCAGCCTCCACGGAGAGAGGATTTAAGTTGCAAAGCAGCAGAACATCCTCTGGGCGCCATGGAGAGGGTTCAAAAGGAGGCCAAAGTCCGTCCCATCTGGGGTCCTCGGAGTGGGCGGAGTCACCAGAGGCCGCCGACTAAATGGGATCAGCGAGCGCCCGCAGGAGCAGGCTGCTGTTGTTTTTCATGCAGACTCTAATTTCCTCCAGCCGAGGCGGAGGTCACTGATTGTTTATTTTTAGCCCATCTGCGTCCGTACGTCTGCCAGCGAATCCCCCTCCGGATCATGTTTTATTTCAAGTGGCCTTCCATTAGCCGCGGTTATGGAGCGCTGATTAGCCGGCCGGGGGTGCACTCCGCTGCTAAATATAGTGATGAATATAAAGGTAGAAATATGGTCCCTTTGCTACACTTCATGACTCGCACCTGCTGGTGACGTCTCCCCCGCTATTCCGTGTAGAAATGCGACAAAATCTGTATTTCAAGTTATTTATTCAAGCAGCGATGGACGGGACAGACTTTTGCTGGCGTTTCCTGCCTTTACCCATTCAACATATATCTTTACCTGCACTTTACCTACCTTCCCTGCATCCTGGGGTCACACTGCTGGTGCCTCTTGCCATCACCAACCGTGGCGCTGCTCGCTGGATGACGTCGTCCTTGTGTCCACGGGCTGATGGGGTCTCTCTGGAAGACCATCAGGCAGACCCAGGAGAGGCCGGAGATGAATAAAGTCTCTTATCACGCTCCTATTACGCAGATTTGGAATTACGCTCACAGTTAAATCCTCCCCGACTCACACACTCCGTCACACACCTATTGACACACACACACACACACACGCCGCAGGCACTGATGGAAGGATAGTGCAGATGGCTTACTAGAGTAATATTCTCCATATGGGAAGGTAATATCGTCGTCGAGGGGGAAGAGAGCGCGGCTGATTGGATCTGGAGAGGAGCGATGCGACGCCATTCCACGCCACCGCCTTTGCTCGTGTCGAACACCGGAATAAAAAAAAGACGACGGGAGGGAAACACTGACATTATCCGCGCCGCTTTTTGTAAATATGACAACTTTGGGGAAATTAGGCGAATTCAACTTGCAAGTCCTCTATTGTGGATAAACGATCCTACTTTTCAGACTAGAAGGCGCTCTTAAAGGGGGACTTTTGCCAAATATTCACAATCATTACGAGAGACAAGAAGACAAAACAGTTTGTGTATTCAAACATGTAAAAATCAGCTCGTTCTTGGTGGCGAGCAATCAATTCTACCTTTCAATCACGTTTAAAAATAAGCTGGTGATGGACGTTTTTCCCCCTTGTTTATTTAGGTAAGCACTCCATTTATGTCGACATAGCAGGGCTCCAAGCTCCACATTCAAAGCCGCCAAAGTGACTTTTGTCATGCCTGTAATTCAGTTTTAAGTTTTTCGACTCTTGTTTCCCGTTTTACACTTCCCGGTTTTGTTTTTCCATAGTAACCCATTTGCCAAATATTCACAATCATTACGAGAGACAAGAAGACAAAACATGTTGTGTATTCAAACATGTAAAAATCAGCTCGTTCTTGGTGGCGAGCAATCAATTCTACCTTTCAATCACGTTTAGAAATAAGCTGGTGGTGGACGTTTTTCCCCCCCCTGTTTATTTGGGAAAGCACTCCATTTATGTCGACATAGCAGGGCTCCAAGCTCCACATTCAAAGCCGCCAAAGTGACTTTTGTCATGCCTGTAATTCAGTTTTAAGTTTTTCGACTCTTGTTTCCCGTTTTACACTTCCCGGTTTTGTTTTTCCATAGTAAGCCATTTGCCAAATATTCACAATCATTACGAGAGACAAGAAGACAAAACATGTTGTGTATTCAAACATGTAAAAATCAGCTCGTTCTTGGTGGCGAGCAATCAATTCTACCCTTCAATCGCGTTTAAAAATAAGCTGGTGGTGGACGTTTTTCCCCCCTGTTTATTTGGGTAAGCACTCCATTTATGTCGACATAGCAGGGCTCCAAGCTCCACATTTAAAGCCGCCAAAGTGACTTTTGTCATGCCTGTAATTCAGTTTGAAGTTTTTGGACTCTTGTTTCCCGTTTTACACTTCCCGGTTTTGTTTTTCCATAGTAAGCCATTTGCCAAATATTCACAATCATTACGAGAGACAAGAAGACAAAACATTTTGTGTATTCAAACATGTAAAAATCAGCTCGTTCTTGGTGGCGAGCAATCAATTCTACCTTTCAATCACGTTTAGAAATAAGCTGGTGGTGGACGTTTTTCCCCCCCTGTTTATTTGGGTAAGCACTCCATTTATGTCGACATAGCAGGGCTCCAAGCTCCACATTTAAAGCCGCCAAAGTGACTTTTGTCATGCCTGTAATTCAGTTTTAAGTTTTTGGACTCTTGTTTCCCGTTTTACACTTCCCGGTTTTGTTTTTCCATAGTAACCCATTTGCCAAATATTCACAATCATTACGAGAGACAAGAAGACAAAACATGTTGTGTATTCAAACATGTAAAAATCAGCTCGTTCTTGGTGGCGAGCAATCAATTCTACCTTTCAATCACGTTTAAAAATAAGCTGGTGGTGGACGTTTTTCCCCCCCTGTTTATTTGGGTAAGCACTCCATTTATGTCGACATAGCAGGGCTCCAAGCTCCACATTCAAAGCCGCCAAAGTGACTTTTGTCATGCCTGTAATTCAGTTTTAAGTTTTTCGACTCTTGTTTCCCGTTTTACACTTCCCGGTTTTGTTTTTCCATAGTAACCCATTTGCCAAATATTCACAATCATTACGAGAGACAAGAAGACAAAACATGTTGTGTATTCAAACATGTAAAAATCAGCTCGTTCTTGGTGGCGAGCAATCAATTCTACCTTTCAATCACGTTTAGAAATAAGCTGGTGGTGGACGTTTTTCCCCCCCCTGTTTATTTGGGAAAGCACTCCATTTATGTCGACATAGCAGGGCTCCAAGCTCCACATTCAAAGCCGCCAAAGTGACTTTTGTCATGCCTGTAATTCAGTTTTAAGTTTTTCGACTCTTGTTTCCCGTTTTACACTTCCCGGTTTTGTTTTTCCATAGTAAGCCATTTGCCAAATATTCACAATCATTACGAGAGACAAGAAGACAAAACATGTTGTGTATTCAAACATGTAAAAATCAGCTCGTTCTTGGTGGCGAGCAATCAATTCTACCCTTCAATCGCGTTTAAAAATAAGCTGGTGGTGGACGTTTTTCCCCCCCTGTTTATTTGGGTAAGCACTCCATTTATGTCGACATAGCAGGGCTCCAAGCTCCACATTTAAAGCCGCCAAAGTGACTTTTGTCATGCCTGTAATTCAGTTTGAAGTTTTTGGACTCTTGTTTCCCGTTTTACACTTCCCGGTTTTGTTTTTCCATAGTAAGCCATTTGCCAAATATTCACAATCATTACGAGAGACAAGAAGACAAAACATTTTGTGTATTCAAACATGTAAAAATCAGCTCGTTCTTGGTGGCGAGCAATCAATTCTACCTTTCAATCACGTTTAGAAATAAGCTGGTGGTGGACGTTTTTCCCCCCCTGTTTATTTGGGTAAGCACTCCATTTATGTCGACATAGCAGGGCTCCAAGCTCCACATTTAAAGCCGCCAAAGTGACTTTTGTCATGCCTGTAATTCAGTTTTAAGTTTTTGGACTCTTGTTTCCCGTTTTACACTTCCCGGTTTTGTTTTTCCATAGTAACCCATTTGCCAAATATTCACAATCATTACGAGAGACAAGAAGACAAAACATGTTGTGTATTCAAACATGTAAAAATCAGCTCGTTCTTGGTGGCGAGCAATCAATTCTACCTTTCAATCACGTTTAAAAATAAGCTGGTGGTGGACGTTTTTCCCCCCCTGTTTATTTGGGTAAGCACTCCATTTATGTCGACATAGCAGGACTCCAAGCTCCACATTTAAAGCCGCCAAAGTGACTTTTGTCATGCTTGTAATTCAGTTTTAAGTTTTTGGACTCTTGTTTCCCGTTTTACACTTCCCGGTTTTGTTTTTCCATAGTAACCCATTTGCCAAATATTCACAATCATTACGAGAGACAAGAAGACAAAATATTCTGTGTATTCAAACATGTAAAAATCAGCTTGTTCTTGGTGGCAAGCAATCAATTCTACCTTTCATCACGTTTAAAAATAAGCTGGTGGTGGACGTTTTTCCCCCCCTGTTTATTTGGGTAAGCACTCCATTTATGTCGACATAGCAGGACTCCAAGCTCCACATTTAAAGCCGCCAAAGTGACTTTTGTCATGCCTGTAATTCAGTTTTAAGTTTTTGGACTCTTGTTTCCCGTTTTACACTTCCCGGTTTTGTTTTTCCATAGTAACCCATTTGCCAAACATTCACAATCATTACGAGAGACAAGAAGACAAAATATTCTGTGTATTCAAACATGTAAAAATCAGCTCGTTCTTGGTGGCGAGCAATCAATTCTACCTTTAATCACGTTTAAAAATAAGCTGGTGGTGGACGTTTTCCCCCCCCTGTTTATTTGGGTAAGCACTCCATTTATGTCGACATAGCAGGGCTCCAAGCTCCACATTTAAAGCCGCCAAAGTGACTTTTGTCATGCCTGTAATTCAGTTTTAAGTTTTTGGACTCTTGTTTCCCGTTTTACACTTCCCGGTTTTGTTTTTCCATAGTAACCCATTTGCCAAATATTCACAATCATTACGAGAGACAAGAAGACAAAACATGTTGTGTATTCAAACATGTAAAAATCAGCTCGTTCTTGGTGGCGAGCAATCAATTCTACCTTTAATCACGTTTAAAAATAAGCTGGTGGTGGACGTTTTCCCCCCCCTGTTTATTTGGGTAAGCACTCCATTTATGTCGACATAGCAGGGCTCCAAGCTCCACATTTAAAGCCGCCAAAGTGACTTTTGTCATGCCTGTAATTCAGTTTTAAGTTTTTGGACTCTTGTTTCCCGTTTTACACTTCCCGGTTTTGTTTTTCCATAGTAACCCATTTGCCAAATATTCACAATCATTACGAGAGACAAGAAGACAAAACATGTTGTGTATTCAAACATGTAAAAATCAGCTCGTTCTTGGTGGCGAGCAATCAATTCTACCTTTAATCACGTTTAAAAATAAGCTGGTGGTGGACGTTTTTCCCCCCCTGTTTATTTGGGTAAGCACTCCATTTATGTCGACATAGCAGGGCTCCAAGCTCCACATTTAAAGCCGCCAAAGTGACTTTTGTCATGCCTGTAATTTCAGTTTTAAGTTTTTGGACTCTTGTTTCCCGTTTTACACTTCCCGGTTTTGTTTTTCCATAGTAACCCATTTGCCAAATATTCACAATCATTACGAGAGACAAGAAGACAAACATTCTGTGTATTCAAACATGTAAAAATCAGCTCGTTCTTGGTGGCGAGCAATCAATTCTACCTTTAATCACGTTTAGAAATAAGTTGGTGGTGGACGTTTTTCCCCCCCTGTTTATTTGGGTAAGCACTCCATTTATGTCGACATAGCAGGGCTCCAAGCTCCACATTTAAAGCCGCCAAAGTGACTTTTGTCATGCCTGTAATTTCAGTTTTAAGTTTTTGGACTCTTGTTTCCCGTTTTACACTTCCCGGTTTTGTTTTTCCATAGTAACCCATTTGCCAAATATTCACAATCATTACGAGAGACAAGAAGACAAACATTCTGTGTATTCAAACATGTAAAAATCAGCTCGTTCTTGGTGGCGAGCAATCAATTCTACCTTTAATCACGTTTAGAAATAAGTTGGTGGTGGACGTTTTTCCCCCCCTGTTTATTTGCTAAATTTACCTTTAATATATATATATATGTATATATATATATATATATATATATATATATATATATATATATATATATATATATATACATATATACATATATACATATATACATATATAAAGGGTATTTCTGTCTGTCATTCCGTCTTACATTTTTTTTCCTTTTACGGAAGATTTTTTGTAGAGAATAAATGATGAAAAAAACACTTAATTGAACCGTTTAAAAGAGGAGAAAACACACAAAAAATGAAAATTTAATTTTGAAACAGTTTATCTTCAATTTCGACTCTTTAAAATTCAAAATTCAACCGAAAAAAAGATGAAAAAAAACTGGCTAATTTGAATCTTTTTGAAAAAATAAAAAAAATTATTTATGGAACATCATCAGTAATTTTTCCTGATTAAGATCAATTTTAGAATTTTGATGACAGTGTTTTCCATGCTTGTGTTGACATTTCTTTTTTCTGCCTTGATAGCTGAAATGTTTAAAAATGTTTACATTTCGTATATTTTTCCCGCCACTTTGTGGGCAATATCTTCATCAGTGGACAGTTGAATATGGAACAAGAATAACGAGCAAAATATGCAAATAAGTCTGAGCCTGGATCTGGACTGAACATGTTGGAGCAACAAGTTAATGATGCGATACTGCTCCGCTTCTCTTTGTTCACCTAATTGAGGCGCTGGAATAGCAGCCATGTAAAAATGATGATGTAGTGTTTGACTGATTAGACAAGCAATAAAATATCAGCGGCTAATGAGACGACCCAAGGATCAATGCATAGCGGGGAGAGCAGATCAATTTGTTGGACATGTTAGTCTCGTCTCAATATGATAAAATGTATTATGTTGCAACACAAATATCGATATCATCGGTACCAGTATCAGATCAATACTAGCACTTACTTTAACAGTGGTTTTGTTGTTAACGTTGTTACATTGTTAATAGTGTCATAATGATATATTGTAACAAGGCGGTTGGGTGATGGGGGGGGGTTCTTTTCACAATGCAGTGTGTTGAAAATTATGGAAAGTGCCACTCTACATAGTGACTTACGCTGTGATCAAAGTAAGAACTGCCACAAAACAAATTTTAAGATATTTAACACTCTTCTGCAGTCTGGCGGCTAAAGTAGCTAGCTAGCTAATTTGTCACATTTCATGTGTCAGGTAAACCGGGAGGAAAGGGGCCATATGAATCCCCTTCCGACTGTACTTCTGCGACTTTTGTCATTTTAAATGTGAATTTCAAGCACGGTATATAAACTTTTTAATTCATGTATATATTAGTAGAAGCATTACTGGATAATTGATAATCAATAAATCAATATATTCCATTTAACCAGGTAAAAACTCATTGAGATTCTAAGTTATTTTCCGAGAGTAACAAAGTTGCAAAAATACATGTAAAAACAACTCAAACAGCACACACCGCAATTAAAAAAAATAAATTAATGTGTTATATTAACATAAAAAAATTATAAAATGATTAATTAAAGCAACTTAAAGTATATTACCCAACAGAAACAGTTTCTCAATCCTTTAAAATGGCCAGAAATTCCCCCAAATTGACAGCAAAAACAGCAGCAGTCACACACCACATCTAAAAAAAATGTAATATTTACATGTATTAACATAAAAACATGTTATAGGTCCAAATAAAGTATAACATGTTTCAGTAAAAACAACTTAAAAAAGTGGAATACCCAACAGAAAGAGTTTTTCCATCCTTTAAAGTGGCTGGAAATTCCCCCAAAAGTGACAGCAAAAACAGCAGCAGTCACACACCTCAAATTTAAAATAAATTACTTACATATATTAACATAAAGACATGTGGTAGGTCATAAACATTTAGAAAATGTTCCGGTAAAAAACACTTAAAAAGTACAATACCCTACAGAAACAGTTTCTCGATCCTTTAAAATGGCCGGAAATTCCCCCAAAGTGACAGCAAAAACAGCAGCAGTCACACACCACAATTAAAAAAATAAAAATAAAAAAGTACATATAATAACATACACATATGTGACAGGTCAAAATAATGTATAAAACAATTCAATAAAAATAACTTAAAAAGTACAATACCCTACTGAAACAGTTTCTCAATCCTTTTAAAATGGCCTGAAATTCCCCCAAAGTGACAGCAAAAACAGCAGCAGTCACACACCACGATTAAAACATAAATTACTTACATACATTAACATAAACAAATTTAAAAGGTCAAAATAATGTATAAAATGTTTCAGTAAAAACAACTTAAAAAGTACAATGCCCAAACTTTTCTCGATTCTTTTAAATGGCCTGAAATTCCCCCAAAGTGACAGCAAAAACAGCAGCAGTCACACACCGCAATTAAAAAATAAATTACTGACATACATGAACATAAACACATTTAATAGGTCAAAATAATGTATAAAATGTTTCAGTAAAAACAACTTAAAAAGTACAATGCCCAAACTTTTCTCGATTCTTTTAAATGGCCAGAAATTCCCCCAAAGTGACAGCAAAAACAGCAGCAGTCAAACACCACAATTAAAACATAAATTACTTACATACATTAACATAAACACATTTAATAGGTCAAAATAATGTATAAAATGTTTCAGTAAAAACAACTTAAAAAGTACAATGCCAAACTTTTCTCAATCCTTTTAAATGGCCTGAAATTCCCCCAAAGTGACAGTAAAAACAGCAGCAGTCACACACCACAATTAAAAAATAAATTACTTACGAGTATTAACATAATATGTGATAGGAAAAAAAAAATATATATACAATGATTTAGTAAAAACAACTTAAAAAGTACAATACCCAAACTTTTCTCGATCCTTTTAAATGGCCTGAAATTCCCCCAAAGTGACAGCAGAAACAGCAGCAGTCACACACCGCAATTAAAATTTAAGTTACTTAAGAGTATTAACATAAAAATATGTGATAGGACAAAAAAATTTTATTAATTGTTTCAGTAAAAACAAGTACAATGCCCAACAGAAACAGTTTCTCTATCCTTTTAAAATGGCCAGAAATTCCCCCAAAGTGACAGCAAAAACTGCAGTGGTCATGAACCACAATTAAAAAATTAAAAAACTTACACATATTAACATAAAACATGTGAAAGGTCAAAAAAAATTACAAAATGTTTGAGTAAAAACAACCTAAAAAGTACAATAAAAACAGTTTTTCGATCCTTTAAAATGGACGGAAAGTCCCCTAAAGTAAATGTCAATGGTGGATTATTGGGATATATTTTGGTGTGTGTGTGTGTGTGTGTGTGTGTGTGTGTGTGTGTGTGTGTGTGTGTGTGTGTGTGTGTGTGTGTGTGTGTGTGTGTTCTGGCAATGCTGACTCACTGGGGACATCATTTACACAGTCACCTTTAGGGGACCTCTGACGGTATGGGGACAAAAAAACAGGTCCCCTAAAGGAAAACCTTTTTAAATGATAGTCGGATCTATTCTGAAGATACCTAAGTGATTTTTAAGCTTTGGCCCATAAAACGTGTTTTTTTTTTTTTTTTTTTATAAATGGTCCTCAG
The DNA here is from genome assembly GCF_033978795.1 of Nerophis ophidion. NCBI lineage: Eukaryota > Metazoa > Chordata > Actinopteri > Syngnathiformes > Syngnathidae > Nerophis > Nerophis ophidion. The sequence goes on along the minus strand of NC_084623.1, from coordinate 57,300,179 downwards.
TAGTCACGTACAAATGTGTGTGAATTATGCAAAACTATTTAAATTTGGTCCCCATCAACCATATTAACTCTTGTTCCCCAGGGTCCCCAGTAAGTATGATCAGCACATTACTTCATCAATCCAGAGATTTAAAGACATGTATGAGCTAACTGGGCAGTGGTCTTTTTACCATTTTTTTTTTATGCCTCCACAACCTGTAGAAAGGCTGGTCCTCAGAAGTTCTGATCAACAACTTGGTCCCCATTCCAACTGATAACCTGTGTGTGTGTGTGTGTGTGTGTGTGTGTGTGTGTGTGTGCGTGTGTGTGTGTTCTGGCAATGCTGACTTAATGGGGACATCATTTACACAGTCACCTTTAGGGGACCTCTGACGGTATGGGGACAAAAAAACAGGTCCCCTAAAGGGAAACCTTTTTAAATGATAGTCAGATCCATTCTGAAGATACTTAAGTGATTCTTAACCTTTGGCCCATAACACATGTTTTTTTATGTATATGGTCCTCAGTAGTCACGTACAAATGTGTGTGAATTATGCAAAACTATTTAAATTTGGTCCCCATGAACCATATTAATCTTTTTCACCAGGGTCCCCAGTAAGTATGATCAGCACATTACTTCATCAATCCAGAGATTTAAAGACGTGTATGAGCTAACTGGCCAGTGGACATTTTACCTCAATTTTTTATGCCTCCACAACCTGTAGAAAGGGTGGTCCCCACAAGTTCTGAACAACAACTTGGTCCCTGTTCCAAATGATAACCTGTGTGTGTATGTGTGTGTGTGTGTGTGTGTGTGTGTGTGTGTGTGTGTGTGTGTGTGTGTGTGTGAGTGTGTGTGTGTGTGTGTGTGTTCTAGCAATGCTGACTTAATGGGGACATCATTTACACAGTCACCTTTAGGGGACCTCTGACGGTATGGGGACAAAAAAAAAACAGGTCCCCTAAAGGGAAACCTTTTTAAATGATAGTCAGATCCATTCTGAAGATACTTAAGTGATTTTTAAGCTTTGGCCCATAAAACATGTTTTTTTTGTATATGGTCCTCAGTAGTCACGTACAAATGTGTATGAATTATGCAAAACTATTTAAATTTGGTCCCCATGAACCATATTAACTCTTGTTCCCCAGGGTCCCCAGTAAGTATGATCAGCACATTATTTCATCAATCCAGAGATTTAAAAACGTGTATGAGCTAACTGGACTGTGGTCATTTTACCTCATTTTTTTTATGCCTCCACAACCTGTAGAAAGGGTGGTCCCCACAAGTTCTGATCAACAACCTGTAGAAAGGGTGGTCCCCACAAGTTCTGATCAACAACCTGTAGAAAGGGTGGTCCCCACAAGTTCTGATCAACAACCTGTCCGTAGTGGTCCCCACAAGTTCTGATCAACAACCTGTAGAAAGGGTGGTCCCCACAAGTTCTGATCAACAACTTGGTCCCCATTCGAAATGATAACCTGTGTGTGTGTGTGTGTGTGTGTGTGTGTGTGTGTGTGTGTGTGTGTGTGTGTGTGTGTGTGTGTGTGTGTGTGTGTGTAACCAGGAATAGGGACAGTTGTGTGACACAGAACCTATTAGCCCAGTAGCCTAGTCAACTTTAAGCACCACTAACAGCAGCTCAAGTCCAGCGGGTCTCTCCTGTATAAGAACAGTCATTCATCACACACACACACACACACACACACACACACACACACACACACACACACACCTTGCTGATATCAAAACCATTCATCACTGCCGACAGGTGGATGGGGAATGAGTAGAGCGAGTGGTCTGCTACAGTATGTAGCTGGTCTGATACAGTTTGTAGCCGGTCTGATTTGATCCTCCTGTGACACGCGTTTCATTTGGCGTGCACTCGTGTCGTCTTGCATAAACCTCGCAGCATTCTCATCTTGTCAGCGCCACCAAGTCGTTAGCCTCAGGACCGTCGCGGCGCTTTGAAATCCCGGCTGGCATACACATAATGCGGAATAAAAGTGTGGCTTTTTACGCCTGTTACGTTACCGAGGTAATGTCACCACTCAGTGGTATCCGTCTGATACTAAGTCGATAAGGGCTTCTGTCGCCGATACTGATGCTGGAATTGACAGTTTGTTTGTTTAAGATTGCAATTAGCTGCTGCAAAACACTCAACTCTGGTCAATGAGCTGAATGGCAAACAGGAACCAAAGAAAATGTTCCTTATTTGCCGATATATGATCAAAATGTAACACACTTTGGAATTTTCGGACTGGGCTGGCTTAAGAAACATCCTGATCGGCAACTAGTCACTGGTGTTTTCTGGTTTCCAATCAGGGACAGATGTGTCCTGATTGCTAACCAAGTAATGGTGTGTCCTGATTGCTAACTAGGGACAGGCGTGTCCTGTTTGCTAACCATGGATAGCTGTGTTCTGATTGCCATCCAGAGACAAAAGTGCCCTGATTTCTAACCAGGGACAAGTGTTTGCTGATTTCCAACCAAGAAAAGGTGTGTCCTGATTGCCAACCAAGTAATGGTGTGTCCTAAATGCTAACTAGGGACAAGTGTATCATGTTCGCCCACAATGGACAGCTGTGTCTTGATTGCCAACCAGAGACAAAAGTGCCCTGATTTCTAACCAGGGGACAAGTGTTTGCTGATTTCCAACCAAGAAAAGGTGTGTCCTCATTGCCAACCAAGTAATGTTGTGTCCTGATTGCTAACCAGGAAAATGTGTGTCCTCACTGCCAACGAGGGACAAGTGCGTCCTGATTTTTACCCAGGGACAGGTGTTTCCTGATTTTCAACCAAGCACAGGTTTGTGCTGATTTAAAACCAAGGTCCAGTGTGTTCTAATTGACAACAATGAACAGGTGTGTCCTGATTGGTAACCAAGGTTTAAGTCTGTCCTGATTTTCAACTAGGGTCAGTTGTTTCTTGATTTCCAACAAAGGATAGGTTTGTCCTCATTTCAACCAGGGTCCAGCGTGTCCTAATTGACAACCATAGACAGGTGTGTCCTGATTGGCAACCAATGTTAAGTGTGCCCTGATTTTCAACCAGGGACTGGTGTTTCTTGATATCTACCCAACGACAGCTTTGTCCTGATTTCAAACCAGGGACCAGTGCGTCCTGATTTTTACCCAGGGACAGGTGTTTCCTGATTTTCAACCAAGCACAGGTGACCTCATTGCCAACGAGGGACAAGTGCGCCCCGATTTCTAACCAGGGACAGGTGTTTCCTGATTTTCAACCAAGCACAGGTTTGTGCTGATTTAGAACTAAGGTCCAGTGTGTTCTAATTGACAACAATGGACAGGTGTGTCCTGATTGGTAACCAAGGTTTAAGTGTGCCCTGATTTTCAACTAGGGTCAGTTGTTTCTTGGTTTCCAACAAAGTATAGGTTTGCCCTCATTCCAACCAGGGTCCAGCGTGTCCTAATTGACAACCGTAGACAAGTGTGTCCTGATTGGCAACCAATGTTAAGTGTGCCCTGATTTTCAACCAGGGATTGGTGTTTCTTGATATTTAACCAACGACAGCTTTGTCCTGATTTCAAACCAGGGACCAGTGCGTCCTGATTTTTACCCAGGGACAGGTGTTTCCTGATTTGCAACCAAGGACAGTTTTGTCCTGATTTCAAACCAGAGACCAGTGTGTCCTAATTGGCAACCAATGTTAAGTGTGCCCTGATTTTCAACTAGGGTCAGTTGTTTCTTGGTTTCCAACAAAGGATAGGTTTGTCCTCATTTCAACCAGGGTCCAGCATGTCCTAATTGACAACCATAAACAGGTGTGTCCTGATTGGCAACCAATGTTAAGTGTGCCCTGATTTTCAACCAGGGACTGGTGTTTCTTGATATCTAACCAACGACAGCTTTGTCTTGATTTCAAACCAGGGACCAGTGCGTCCTGATTTTTACCCAGGGACAGGTGTTTCCTGATTTGCAACCAAGGACAGTTTTGTCCTGATTTCAAACCTGAGACCAGTGTGTCCTGATTGGCAACCAATGTTAAGTGTGCCCTGATTTTCAACCAGGGACTGGTGTTTCTTGATATCTAACCAACGACAGCTTTGTCCTGATTTCAAACCAGGCACCAGTGCGTCCTGATTTTTACCCAGGGACAGGTGTTTCCTGATTTTCAACCAAGCACAGGTTTGTGCTGATTTAAAACCAAGGTCCAGTGTGTTCTAATTGACAACAATGAACAGGTGTGTCCTGATTGGTAACCAAGGTTTAAGTCTGCCCTGATTTTCAACTAGGGTCAGTTGTTTCTTGGTTTCCAACAAAGTATAGGTTTGCCCTCATTCCAACCAGGGTCCAGCGTGTCCTAATTGACAACCGTAGACAAGTGTGTCCTGATTGGCAACCAATGTTAAGTGTGCCCTGATTTTCAACCAGGGACTGGTGTTTCTTGATATCTAACCAACGACAGCTTTGTCCTGATTTCAAACCAGGGACCAGTGCGCCTTGATTTTTACCCAGGGACAGGTGTTTCCTGATTTGCAACCAAGGACAGTTTTGTCCTGATTTCAAACCAGAGACCAGTGTGTCCTGATTGGCAACCAATGTTAAGTGTGCCCTGATTTTCAACCAGGGCCTGGTGTTTCTTGATATCTAACCAACGACAGCTTTGTCCTGATTTCAAACCAGGGACCAGTGCGTCCTGATTTTTACCCAGGGACAGGTGTTTCCTGATTTTCAACCAAGCACAGGTTTGTGCTGATTTAAAACCAAGGTCCAGTGTGTTCTAATTGACAACAATTGACAGGTGTGTCCTGATTGGTAACCAAGGTTTAAGTTTGCCCTGATTTTCAACTAGGGTCAGTTGTTTCTTGATTTCCAACAAACGATAGGTTTGTCCTCATTTCAACCAGGGTCCAGCGTGTCCTAATTGACAACCATAGACAAGTGTGTCCTGATTGGCAACCAATGTTAAGTGTGCCCTGATTTTCAACCAGGGACTGGTGTTTCCTGATATCTAACCAACGACAGCTTTGTCCTGATTTCAAACCAGGGACCAGTGCGTCCGGATTTTTACCCAGGGACAGGTGTTTCCTGATTTGCAACCAAGGACAGTTTTGTCCTGATTTCAAACCAGGTACTAATGTGTTTTGATTGGCAACCACAGACAGGTGTGTCCTGACTGGCAACCAGGAAGAGGTGAGGGATTCAGAGATAGGCATTGATAGGCTGTTAGGAATGTCGTAGAGACATGAAACAAAGACCTCTATGTAGGTCTGACTTAGACCAGGGCTTGGCAGCGGCCAAAGGCGGACCATGCAGCGCTGAGGGCTTACATTATTATTATTATTATGATTATTATTATGATTATTGTCCAATGCCAGAGGAAGTGGCGCAGCTGCTCCTTCCTTCCTGGGTAAACACAACAGCTCACTTTATTGCATTCGGCTCGCTGCAATTTCAGGACGTAAATCAGACGGTGGAGGTCACTTCCTCCGTAAAGCGGTCTCGTCAAAAGTTGTGGGTTGTGAGAGAGATTGGTGCGTTACATCATCATTCTGTGTCTGCGTGTCCTTCCGGGAGCTGGCGGAATGTTCCGTCATAGATGTCCATAATCATGCTGGCCTGGGAAAACAAATATGAAATTAATATTTCACTCCATTTGGTTTACAGAGCTGGGTGTCGTCTTTTAGAACTCCTTAAGAAGGCAACTGTCCATGAGTTTATTCATTTATATCTGCTATAAAAATATTTAGTTTTCAAATGATCTGTTAAGATCCGCCGCCCGGATCATACATTAATTTGGTTTTTGAGTCCTTTTGTGTTTCTCGTTAGTTTTTTGGACTCTTCCAGATCCGAGTTGTGCACTTCTTTGGTTTCGTATTTGTTCCACCTGCTACTTTCGGTTGACGCGCACCTGTGTTTTGATTTCTGCCTCTATTTAAGCCTGCCTTCTCCCTTTGTTCAGTCTGGATCCTTTGTTTGCTCCATGCAACACTCACGTTTTTATATCTTCGATGTAAATACTTGTGCTAAGTTACGCCTTAGCTTCTCGTGCGCTCGGCACGTCATTTTTGGACTTGCTACGTTTAGCGTTAGCTTCCCGTGCGTAGGCACGCACTTTCTTTTGTTCATTTTTGTGCCAGTGTTATCATTATTTTTGTATTAAAACAAGCTCTTATCTGCAATTCCTGCCTGTCTGGTCCTAGTGCATCTTGGGGGTAAATCTACGCACATCCAATATGCGTGCACTGCTTGACATGATCATCCAATCTATAACTAATATCGCTAGATTGATGCACACATTTACAAATCGTCAGTACATAATATCGTTGAAGTCTTGCGGTCTGAAAAAAGTAATTTAAAAGATGTAAGGCTTTACTTCCAACGTTGACAAAAGCTCCAGGCACCAAGCCGTTTGCAGTGGCCGGATATATGGCTCTCCCTCGGGGTAAAGAGAGGGGCGAAGAGCATGGAGGTCACAAAATATTAGATAGTCAAAGTCTCGTATATCAACACAAGTTCACAATAATCATTAATGCATGTAAACATTTTCAAATAACACGCACATGAGATAGGCTCCAGCACCTCTCATGACCTCAAAAGGGACAAGCAGTAGAAAATGAATGGATGGATGCACATGTATTAAAAAAACAGCCTATAACTAATATCGCTACATTGATGCACACATTTACAAACCACCATTACATAATTAAGTTAACGCTTTGGGGTCAACAAAAAAGTAATTTAAAAGATGTAAGGCTTTACTTCCAACGTTGAAAAAAGCTCCAGGCACCAAGCTGTTTGCGATGCCCGAATATATGGCTCTCCCTCGGGGTAAAAAGAGGGGCGAAGAGCATGGAGGTCACTAAAAATTAGATAATCAAAGTCTCGTATATCTACACAAGATCACAATAATCATTAATGCATGTAAACATTTTCCAATAACACGCACATGAGATAGGCTCCAGCACCGCCCGTGACCCCAAAAGGGACAAGCGGTAGGAAATGGATGGATAGATGCACATGTACACAAAAAAAACCAACAACTAATATCGCTACATTGATGCACACATTTACAAACCGCCATTACATAATTAACGCCTTGCAGTCTACAAAAAAGTAATTTAAAAGATGTAAGGCTTTACTTCCAACGTTGAAAAAAGCTCCAGGCACCAAGCCGTTTGCAGTGGCCGGATATATGGCTCTCCCTCGGGGTAAGGAGAGGGGCGAAGAGCATGGAGGTCACTAAAAATTAGATAATCAAAGTCTCGTATATCTACACAAGATCACAATAATCATTAATGCATGTAAACATTTTCCAATAACACGCACATGAGATAGGCTCCAGCACCGCCCGTGACCCCAAAAGGGACAAGCGGTAGGAAATGGATGGATAGATGCACATGTACACAAAAAAAAACAACAACTAATATCGCTACATTGATGCACACATTTACAAACCGCCATTACATAATTAACGCCTTGCAGTCTACAAAAAAGTAATTTAAAAGATGTAAGGCTTTACTTCCAACGTTGAAAAAAGCTCCAGGCACCAAGCCGTTTGCGATGGCCGAATATATGGCTCTCCCTCGGGGTAAAGAGAGGGCCAGAGAGCATGGAGGTCACTCAACATTACGATAGTCAAAGTCTCGTATATGACAAATGATAAATGGGTTGTACTTGTATAGCGCTTTTCTACCTTCAAGGTACTCAAAGCGCTTTGACACTACTTCCACATTTACCCATTCACACACACATTCACACACTGATGGAGGGAGCTGCCATGCAAGGCGCTAACCATCATCCATCAGGAGCAAGGGTGAAGTGTCTTGCTCAGGACACTACGGACGTAACGAGGTTTGTACTAGGTGGGGATTGAACCAGGGACCTTTGGGTTCCATCTATACAGTTAAAATGTAATAATCGCTGATTTTTCTGTTTTTTGGATACCTTACATAAGTTTTGGGTAATATTACCAATTTAGGTACGGATTTAATAGTAGTTACGGGAGCAGTATTGGCCATACCAATAATGATAATTAAATGTTTTAAATTCAATGAATTATTCACATTTTGTATCACAATTTTAATCAGATAAAAACCCAGAATGGCAGTGTAGGAATATTAAGTACATGTTGTAATGTTTCCGAATTCCTTTTTATTACATACAATATTTTGAGTAAAATAAAGTCAATAAAAGTCAATACTGCAAAATAACATGAAATAAGCCCAAACTATTGACTTAGATTTAAATCCTTAGATTTTTACTCTTGAAGTATGCCTGTGTCCAGGGACTTATATCCTTAAGTTACTAAAAATGACAAAAACGAGAAAAAAAAAGATTTTATATCAACACAAGATCACAATAATCATTAATGCATGTAAACATTTTCAAATAACACGCACCCCTCGCTACCCCAAAAGGGACAAGCGGTAGGAAATGGATGGATAGATGCACATGTACACAAAAAAAAACAATAACTAATATATCGCTACATTGATGCACACATTTACAAACCGTCATTACATAATTAAGTTAACGCTTTGCGGTCTACAAAAAAAGTAATTTAAAAGATGTAAGGCTTTACTTCCAACGTTGAAAAAAGCTCCAGGCACCAAGCTGTTTGCAGTGGCCGAATATATGGCTCTCCCTCGGGGTAAAGAGAGGGGCGAAGAGCATGGAGGTCACTAAATATTAGATAGTCAAAGTCTCGTATATCAACACAAGTTCACAATAATCATTAATGCATGTAAACATTTTCAAAAAACACGCACATGAGATAGGCTCCAGCACCCCCCGCGACACCAAAAGGGACAAGCAGTAGAAAATGAATGGATGGATGCACATGTATTAAAAAAACAGCCTATAACTAATATCGCTACATTGATGCACACATTTACAAACCGCCGTTACATAATTAAGATAACGCCTTGCGGTCCACAAAAAAGTAATTTAAAAGATGTAAGGCTTTACTTCCAACGTTGAAAAAAGCTCCAGGCACCAAGCCGTTTGCAGTGGCCGGATATATGGCTCTCCCTCGGGGTGAAGAGAGGGGCGAAGAGCATGGAGGTCACTAAATATTAGATAGTCGAAGTCTTGTATATCAACACAAGATCACAATAATCATTAATGCATGTAAACATTTTCCAATAACACGCACATGAGAAAGGCTCCAGGACCTCTCATGACCTCAAAAGGGACAAGCAGTAGAAAATGGATGGATGGATGAATAGATGTGGCTACCAGGAGCATTTTTAAAAAGGATACAAAATAGAAAAAGATGAGGGGAAAAATAGGTCTTTTTGTATGTTTTTTGATTGAAGACAAAAATAACACAAACCTTCACAATTGTAAGAAAGCCCACTCTTTAATATGTGTATGATTCCCTGATGACACTATTTGCTCAACATGGTTTTGTCCCACTAATTTCACTGGTTTTTGAACTCACCATAGCGCTGAGTGTGATGCAACAGTTTGTTTACATGTAAACCTTCCTTGTCTCATTTTGTCCACCAAAAGTTTTATGCTGTGCGTGAATGCACAGAGGTGCACTATGTTGATGTTATAAGTCTAAAGTTAAAGTACCAATGATAGTCACACACAGACTAGGTGGGACAAAATTATTCTCTGCATTTGACCCATCACCCTTGATCAAGTGAGGGGAGCAGTGAGCAGCAGCGGTGGTCACGCCCAGGAATAAATTTCGGTGATTTAACCACCTAATTCCAACCCTTGATGCTGAGTGCCAAGCAGGGAGGTATGAGTCCCATTTTTATAGTCTCCGGTATGACTCGGCCGGGATTTGAACTCACAACCTATTTAGGCCAGCTGCATGTAAATAATGCATCAGTATGCCTCGTTTGTAGGAATATTTGAGGTAATTTAATATCCTTTACTTTTATCCTATTTGTATATCATTTAGTTTTGCATGTCTGTATGTAATATTGGCTGCATTTCAGATACTTGTCTGTGTGCCATGTTGTTCCAGACCACAGCAAACGTTACCTAGCTTGCCAAAGATTGTGATAAATCCATCGGAAGAAGGCAGCCTGCCGTTGACTTTAACTTGGCGACATACATCTAATCCTTTGGCCAAATAAAAGCCAGTAATTTCCAGGAGTTAGCTCCTCTTCTGAGTAGTGTCTGATTTATTAATGGTCTCTAATGTTGTAAAAATGTGTAGAATAAATATTACATTTCAACATTTCTGTCAACGAAGATTTTGCTTCAGCCTGCGACACAGTCATTTTGATAGTAGGCTAATATAGACACTTATGTCATGTGTTGCCGTCATTTTAACACTTATATAAGACTTTTAAAATAATTTTATATAGTAGGCTATTAGATGTAATATAGACACTTTAGTCATGTGTTGTCTTGATTATAACACTTATATAAGACTTTTAAAGTCATTTTGATAGTAGGCTATTATAGCTAATATAGACACTTTAGTCATTTGTTGTCTTCATTATAACACTTATATAAAACTTTTAAAGTCATTTTGATAGTAGGCTAATATAGACACTTAAATCATGTGTTGCCGTCATTATAACACTTATATAAGACTTTTAAAATATTTTTGATAGTAGGCTAATATAGACACTTACGTCATGTGTTGTCTTCAATTTACCACTTATACAAGACCTTTAAAGTAATTTTGATAGTAGGCTATTATAGCTAGTATAGACACTTTAGTCATTTGTTGTCTTCATTATAACACTTATATAAGACTTTTAAAATATTTTTGATAGTAGGCTATAATGGCTAATATAGACACTTACGTCATGTTTTGTCTTCAATTTACCACGTATACAAGACCTTTAAAGTCATTTTGATAGTAGGCTATTATAGCTAATATAGACACTTTAGTCATTTGTTGTCTTCATTATAACACTTATATAAGACATTTAAAGTCATTTTGATAGTAGGCTAATATAGACACTTATGTCATGTGGTGCCTTCATTATAACACTTATACAAGACTTTTGAAGTCATTTTGATAGTAGGCTAATATAGACACTTATGTCATGTGGTGCCTTCATTTTAACACTTATAAAATACTTTTGAATTCATTTTGATAATAGGCTAATATAGACACTTACATCATGTATTGCCTTCATTATAACACTTTTATAAGACTTTTAAAGTCATTTTCATAGTAGGCTAATATAGACACTTACATCATGTGTTGCCATCATTATAACACTTATATAAGACTTTTAAAATAATTTTCATTGCAGGCTTTTAAATGTAACGTAGACACATCATGTGTTGTCTTGATTATAACACTTATATAAAACTTTTAAAGTCATTTTGATAGTAGGCTAATATAGACACTTACGTCATGTGTTGCCGTCATTATAACACTTATATAAGACTTTTAAAATAATTTTGATAGTAGGCTATAATGGCTAATATAGACACTGACGTCATGTGTTGTCTTCAATTTACCACTTATACAAGACCTTTAAAGTAATTTTGATAGTAGGCTAATATAGACACTTACATCATGTGTTGTCTTCATTATAACACTTATATAAGACTTTTAAAGTCATTTTGATAGTAGGTTAATATAGACACTTACATCATGTGTTGCCTTCATTATAACACTTTTATAAGACTTTTAAAGTCATTTTCATAGTAGGCTAATATAGACACTTACGTCATGTGTTGCCATCATTATAACACTTATATAAGACTTTTAAAATAATTTTCATTGCAGGCTTTTAAATGTAACGTAGACACATCATGTGTTGTCTTGATTATAACACTTATATAAAACTTTTAAAGTCATTTTGATAGTAGGCTAATATAGACACTTACGTCATGTGTTGCCGTCATTATAACACTTATATAAGACTTTTAAAATATGTTTGATAGTAAGCTTTTAAATGTAATATAGACACTTACATCATGTGTTGCCTTCATTATAACACTTATATAAGACTTTTAAAATAATTTTGATAGTAGGCTATAATGGCTAATATAGACACTTAAGTCATGTGTTGCCTTCATTATAACACTTATAAAATACTTTTAAAGTCATTTTGATAGTAGGATAATATAGACACTTACATCATGTGTTGTCTTCATAATAACACTTTTATAAGACTTTTAAAGTCATTTTCATAGTAGGCTAATATAGCTAATATAGACACTTACGTCATGTGTTGCCGTCATTATAACACTTATATAAGACTTTTAAAATAATTTTCATAGTAGGCTTTTAAATGTAATATAGACACACCATGTGTTCTCTTGATTATAACACTTATATAAGACTTTTAAAGTCATTTTGATAGTAGGCTAATATAGACACTTACATCATGTGTTGCCTTCATTATAACACTTATATAAGACTTTTAAAGTCATTTTGATAGTGGGCTAATATAGACACTTACGTCATGTGTTGCCGTCATTATAACACTTATATAAGACTTTTAAAATAATTTTGATAGTAGGCTATAATGGCTAATATAGACACTTACGTCATGTGTTGTCTGCAATATAGCACTTATACAAGACCTTTAAAGTCATTTTGATAGTAGGCTAATATAGACACTTACATCATATGTTGCCTTCATACCGTGTTTCCAGCGGATGCATAAGGGCTGCCAAAGGGTATCCGGGCAATCCCCCGGTAGCACGGACTTTCACAAGATCTGGTGACGTCCACAGCAGTTGACATGCCAGCACGGCCGTAGTCCTCCGGGGCAAATCCCACTGACAATAGACAAATTACGATAATTGGCCGAACTGTGCGCAAAATTGCAAGAATGGGACAAAGTTGCCGTTTGCGAAGAATATTTGAATTTAATTATACAAATATGCCTCCGGACTAGATGTTATCTTGACCTCGTATCATAACAGCAACCGTAAATGTTGTAGACCTTTTTGGGCAGAGAAAAGTGCGTAGCAAGACTCTGTAGTAGTCACACAATTAGGGGATGAGTACCGATTGTGTTCATAAATTGTATGGACAGAATCTCTAGGCGCAGTCAAGGCGTTGAGGTTGATCCGGTTTGGTGGCTACAGGATTAGGTCTCTGCTTTTTGCAGATGATGTGGTCCTGATGGCTTCATCTGGCCAGGATCTTCAGCTCTCACTGGATCGGCTCGCAGCCGAGTGTGAAGCGACCGGGATGAGAATCAGCACCTCCAAGTCCGAGTCTATGGATCTTGCCCGGGAAAGGATGGAGTGCCATCTCCGGGTTGGGGAAAGAGATCTTGCCCCAAAAGGAGGAGTTCAAGTACCTAGGAGTCTTGTTCACGAGTGAGGGGAGAGTTCAGTAATACGGACGCTGTATCGATCCGTTGTGGTGAAGATAGGAGCTGAGCCGGAAGGAAGGCAAAGCTCTCAATTTACCGGTCGATCTACGTTCCCATCCTCCCCTATGGTCATGAGCTTTGGGTTATGACCGAAAGGACAAGATCACGGGTACAAGTGGCCCGAAAGGAGGCTGGTGGAGAAGCAGGGACCGGAGTACCTACAGAGAAGCAAAGTACCACTTCAACAGGGAAGTGGAGAAAGCTAAATCTGTGTACTCTAACCGTCTACAGGAACAGTTCCGCTCCAGTGATTCTGCGGCCGTTTGGAGAGGGCTAAGGGCCCTTACGAACTATAAGCCCCCCAAGCCCTGAATGACCGAACTCTCGTTCAGGGCCTCAACATACATTACTGTCGTCATGAACGGCTTTCAGCTCATCAAAGCTCTGCTTCCCCCACCATCACCCTACCCACCAATGCCAACACTCCAGTAAAGGATTTAAAGGACTCACAGGACATCACAGGACTCTAAGAACATCACAGGACCTTAAAGGCCCTGTCCATCTTGGAGGATGATGTACGCCGGCATTTCTTGAAGCATAACACACGGAAGGCCCCCGGGCCGGATGGTGTCTCCCCCTCTGCCTTCAGACACGAATCCACCAGCTGATCCCCGCTGATCCACCCTATTTCCCTTAGAGATAGAGTGAGAAGCTCTGCCATCCGGGGGGAGCTCAAAGAAAAGCCGCTGCTCCTCCACAAGGAGGGGGAGCCAGATGAGGTGATCAGGATCTGGTCAGGATGCCACCCAAACGTCTCCCTAGGGCAAGTCCAACCGGAAGGAGGCCACGGGGAAGACCCAGGACAAGTTGGGAAGACTATGTCTCCCAGCTCTGCCATCCGGGGGGAGCTAGAAGAAAAGCCGCTGCTCCTCCACAAGGAGGGGGAGCCAGATGAGGTGGTCAGGATCTGGTCAGGATGCCACCCAAACGTCTCCCGAGGGCACGTCCAACCGGAAGGAGGCCACGGGGAAGACCCAGAACAAGTTGGGAAGACTATGTCTCCCAGCTCTGCCATCCGGGGGGAGCTCAAAGAAAAGCCGCTGCTCCTCCACAAGGAGGGGGAGCCAGATGAGGTGGTCAGGATCTGGTCAGGATGCCACCCAAACGTCTCCCGAGGGCACGTCCAACCGGAAGGAGGCCACGGGGAAGACCCAGAACAAGTTGGGAAGAGTATGTCTCCCAGCTCTGCCATCCGGGGGGAGCTCAAAGAAAAGCCGCTGCTCCTCCACAAGGATGGGGAGCCAGATGAGGTGGTCAGGATCTGGTCAGGATGCCACCCAAACGTCTCCCTAGGGCACGTCCAACCGGAAGGAGGCCACGGGGAAGACCCAGGACAAGTTGGGAAGACTATGTCTCCCGGCTGGCGCCTCAGGATCCCTAGAGAATAGCTGGACGAAGTGGCTGGGGAGAGGAAAGTGTGGGCTTCCCCGCTTAGGCTGCTGCCCCCGCAACCCGGTCTGGGATAAGCGGAGGAAGATGGATGGATGCATACCGAATCCGGAACTTTTTTTTGGCATTACCGAATTCCGTCTGTACTACTGTACGTATAATCCAGCTAAAGTGTATTACAGTGACGCCACACACTTTGGCACTTGGTGATCACTCCAGCAGCACTGAGGGCGGACTCGGACAACTAGCGCTAGGTTACGTTAGCGATTCTCAAACTGTGGTACGTGGGCTCCATTTAGTGGCGCGCCCAATATTTATTTCAATTATTCAGGTAGTGTTTTTCATTTTTCTGTATTCAAACTGAGAGTCCCGTATTTCCTTGAATTGCCGCCGGGTATATAGTATGCGCCTGACTAGAATTACTGCCGGGTCAAACTCGTTTTGCAAAATATTATTTTCATTAGCGCATGTCTAGAATTTCCGCCGGGTCAAACTCGTTTCGCCAAATAATTAGCATGTGCCTAGAATTTCCACCGGGTCAAACTCGTCACGTCACGAGTGACACTTCACCTGTCATCATTTTCAAAATGGAGGAGGCTGATTTCAATCATTTGGAATCGCATAAAGGGAAGAAGATTAAGAGCTATTCAGTAGGATTTAAGGTCCAAGCTATTGAATATGCTAAAAAGAACAATAAGCAGCTATGTTTTATTAATATACCGTAGCTGCGTGTGTCAAATATGAGTCATTAAATGACTCCCGCCTCCTGGTGGTAGAGGGCGCTAGTGATCCTTCTTGCGACTACTCGGCTGCAGAAGAAGTGACAACAAGCAGCGATCGTTTAGTTTTTCCTCTCGCTTGCACTTTTAACATGGAGGATTACATATCTAAAATAAAACCGTTTTCTAAACTGGACTTTCAATGGAAGCAGGAGGTAATAAAGGAAGATCTCCATCGAGACAGAGAGACTTTTAAAACTGAAGAAAGATAAGGAAGACTTCTATAAACAAGTTATCGATGCTTTTGATCAGAAGGAGCTGAGCATGGACTTCATTTATAAGTAAAGGTAAGACCATAATAATGTTTTTATTTTATTAAATGTGCTTTTCATGATGGTATCCTTACATCACACTCAAATTTATAAGCGCAGGCCTAAATTTACCGCATGCCTTTGGTAAGCGCCGGAGTGAGAAGAGGTTTTAAATTAATTAGCGCCCCGGCGGCAATTCAAGGAAACACGGTAATGTCACAGTATCCAAAACAAAATATATATACACGATTTTATTTTGATATTGGTCATTGGTTCATTTTTAAATATCCCAACCAAAAAAAATACGTGTTATGATCCAAAACAACTAATCTCATTTAACACAGTGGTGCCCAACCACCGGGCCGCGGCCCGGTACCATGGCCCGATTGGTACCGGGCCGCAGAATCATTTTTTATTTAAAAAAAATAAATAAATAAATAAAAATATATAAAAGTCTGTGTTTTCATTTCGGGCTCCAGTACTCTGGAATGCCCTCCCGGTAACAGTTCGAGATGCTACCTCGGTAGAAGCATTTAAGTCTCACCTTAAAACTCATTTGTATACTCTAGCCTTTAAATAGACTCCCTTTTTAGACCAGTTGATCTGCCGTTTCTTTTCTTTTTCTCCTATGTCCCACTCTCCCTTGTCGAGGGGGTCCGGTCCGATCCGGTGGCCATGTACTGCTCGCCTGTGTATCGGCTGGGGACGTCTCTGCGCTGCTGATCCGCCTCCGCTTGGGATGGTTTCCTGCTGGCTCCGCTGTGAACGGGACTCTCGCTGCTGTGTTGGATCCGCTTTGGACTGGACTCTCGCGACTGTGTCGGATCCATTATGGATTGAACTTTCACAGTATCATGTTAGACCCGCTCGACATCCATTGCTTTCCTCCTCTCCAAGGTTCTCATAGTCATCATTGTCACCGACGTCCCACTGGGTGTGAGTTTTCCTTGCCCTTATGTGGGCCTACCGAGGATATCGTAGTGGTTTGTGCAGCCCTTTGAGACATTAGTGATTTAGGGCTATATAAGTAAACATTGATTGATTGATTGAAAAGTAGCACAAATTGATACTGTTGAGTAGCGGTATCGGTACTGTATCAGTTCAAACGTGAACACTACCCAGCCATACACACAACACACAACAACATACATGACGGGCCAGGATTTACAGAGCAGCTGCAGGGTTGGAGCAGACCTCTCCTTCATCCTCGTCATCCATCATCAAAAGTCTGTTCACATTTCTCCACGCCGAGGAGTGTAGTTACACTCTCTGCGCCAGTGGGAATACACACACACACACACACACACTGCGGGGCAGTAACGCACGGAACGGTCAGTTCTTGCCCCAAGCGGCGAGTCAACCGCTGCTGATGAATACTAATCACATTCCAATTAATTTCACCCCACAAAGTACAATCCTATAACTCTGGCTCTGCGGTTATTAAAAAAGACAGAAATACTACTGACTCAAAACATGTCCCGTTAATTCTAAAGGATACTTTAAAGGGGTCAATATTGGGAGTAGGGCTGGGCGATAAACAGAATATACTCGATATACCTTGGGTTTGCAGTTTTTACCCCGGAATATTTGTTAGTTAAGGCGGTGTCTCTCCAGGGGGAAGGAGAACATACTGTGGTGAAGTAGGCCGGCTTCGTCGCATGAAAAAGCCTACAATTTTTTCGTTGTGTATGCTGAATGGCAATATACAATATATATCCATCCATCCATCCATTTTCTACCGCTTATTCCCTTTTGGGGTCGCGGGGGGCGCTGGCGCCTATCTCAGCTACAATCAGGCAGAAGGCGGGGTACACCCTGGACAAGTCGCCACCTCATCGCAGGGCCAACACAGATAGACGGACAACATTCAAACACTAGTGCCAATTTAGTGTTGCCAATCAACCTATCCCATATATATATATATATATATATATATATATATATATATATATATATATATATATATATATATATATATATATATATATATTTTTTTTTTTTTTTTTTTCCGTAAAGTAAAAACAAAACACAAAACAGTCCTGGTTACCTGAGATGCTAAGATGGTTGTGTGGGCGGGACAATGCTGGGTGCTGCAGCAGAGACGCACTGACAGAGGCAGAGGCGGTACGAAGCGTAGCTGCTTGTTAAGACTTTACGTTAGCACCGAATGATAATACAAATATGTTTCATAAAGTCAAATACACTTATATACTTGTCTTTTGTACAGTAAATCTCATATGGGCATTTACATCAACTATATGATTTGCCTGAGAAGCTGGACAGGACAAAAAAAAACTATATATATATATATATATATATATATACGTACATTTATATATATATATACGTACTTTTATATATATATAAATGTACAAACATACATATACACATACTTTAAATATACATTCACTGTACAAAATACATATAAACATACATATACATTCACTGTACAAAAATACATATAAACATACATATACATTCACTGTACAAACATACATATACACATACTGTACATATACATATAAACATACATATACATTTACTGTACAAACATATATATAAACATACTGTACATATACATATAAACATACATATACATTCACTGTACAAAAATACATATAAACATACTGTACATATACATATAAACATACATATACATTCACTGTACAAAAATACATATAAACATACATATACATTCACTGTACAAACATACATATACATTCACTGTACAAAAATACATATAAACATACATATACATTCACTGTACAAACATACATATACACATACTGTACATATACATATAAACATACATATACATTTACTGTACAAACAAATATATAAACATACTGTACATATACATATAAACATACATATACATTCACTGTACAAAAATACATATAAAAATACATATACATTCACTGTACAAACATACATATAAACATACTGTACATATACATATAAACATACATATACATTTACTGTACAAACATACATATAAACATAATGTACATATACATATAAACATACATTTACTGTACAAACATACATATAAACATACTGTACATATACATATAAACATACATTTACTGTACAAACATACATATAAACATACTGTACATATACATATAAACATACATATACATTCACTGTACAAACATACATATACACAAACTGTACATATATAAGTACAACTACATACATACACTCATGCACATATTCACGTTTCATTGTTGTGCCCTAGGGAAAACAGGGTAACAAATGGCATACTGACTAAGCTTAAAGGGGAACATTATCACAATTTCAAAAGGGTTAAAAACAATAAAAATCAGTTCCCAGTGGCTTGTTGTATTTTTTTCAAGTTTTTTTCAAAATTTTACCGGTCCCGGAATATCCCTAAAAAAAGCTTTAAAGTGCCTTATTTTCGCTCTCTGCCAAGACACTGTTCATTTCCCTGTGACGTCACACAGTGCTGCCAATGTAAACAAACAACAGCGAATAGCACAGCAAGATATAGCGACATTAGCTCGGATTCAGACTCGGATTTCAGCAGTTTAAGCGATTCAACAGATTACGCATGTATCGAAACAGATGGTTGGAGTATGAAAGTATTGAAGAAGAAACTGAAGCTACTGACGCTATTCATAGCCATAGCATGGCCGAATAGCTGCGTTAGCATCGCCGGTAAAATGTGCGGACCAAACAATCAGGACTTTCGCATCTTTTGACCCTGGAGCAACTTAAATCCGTCGATTGGTAAGTGTTTGTTTCGCATTAAATGTGGGTGGAAGGAAACCTAATATAGTTGCAAATGCATCTACAGGTTATCCATACATCTCTGTGCCATGTCTGCTTTAGCACCGCCGGTAAATAGCATGTTAGCATCGATTAGCTGGCAGTCAACATCAACAAAACTCACCTTTGTGATTTCTGTGACTTTATCGTTGCAAATGCATCTGCAGGTTATCCATACATCTCTGTGCCATGTCTGCTTCAGCACCGCCGGTAAATAGCATGTTAGCGTCGATTAGCGTAGCATGTTAGCATCGATTAGCTGGCAGTCACGCCGCGACTAAATATGTCTGATTAGCAAATAAGTCAACATCAACAAAACTCACCCTTGTGATTTCGTTGACTTTATGGTTGCAAATGCATCTGCAGGTTATCCATACATCTCTGTGCCATGTCTGTCAACGCCGGAAAAATTTGGAGCCACTTTGGTACATTCAATGGGGGTCTGGCGGCAGACACTTTGGCATCTTGGGGCCAGTGGTGCAACTTGAATCCCTCCCTGTTAGTGTTGTTACACCCTCCGACAACACACCATCGAGGCGTGATGTCTCCAAGGTTCCAAAAAATTGTGGAAAAAACGGAAAATAACAGAGCTGAGACCCAATGTTTACAATGGGTTGAAAATGAAAATGGTGGGTGTGTTACCTCGGCGACGTCACATTCTGACGTCATCCCCTCCAGAGCGATAAACAGAAAGGTGTTTAATTCGCCAAAATTCACCCATTTAGAGTTCGGAAATCGGTTAAAAAAAATATATCGTCTTTTTTCTGCACCATCAAGGTATATATTGACGCTTACATAGGTCTGCTGATAATGTTCCCCTTTAACTTATTGTTAGTATAACAATCTACAAGGTTAATATAGGCTGCTTCTCTTTCTTCTCCATTTTTCTGCATTCTTTAGTATCTCTAGTTATCATGAGGTGTATGTATTGTTGCATTTGAACAACTGCATTGTTGATAATCGAGGTAAATTATTGGTATTGTTCATTATCAATAGCCCAATTTTTATCGGTGTTTGTATCGCTCCATTTATAGTGTAATAATGCTCATTGTCATTTTTGTATTATTATTTATATCGCTAACTGCTATCACTTACCATCATATTTGTACATATCGTATTTGCTGATGTTGCTCTATAGTTGTTGTTATTTTCATTCTGGACTGCATTGTGCCGAGTGTGAAATTTGTTGGAGGAGGAATTATGGTGTGGGGTTGTTTTTTCAGGAGTTGGGCTTGGTCCCCTTAGTTCCAGTGAAATTAAGTTTTGAATGCTCCAGGATACCAAAACCTTTTGGACGATTCCATGGGTCGGCACCTGAAGTTCATATGTGAGTAAAGGCAGGTGGAAAAAATACTTTTAGCAATATTGTCAGAAAAATTGTATGTAAATTATCAAACAACTTTCCGTTCTCTGAGTTCCCAGTGAACAGACAAGAGGCTGTCTTTGTTGCACCAAGCCAAAGGCTTGGAAAATTCCATTTTGTACCATGGGAGGAGACGGGAGAGGGTTTATCTATTGTGATCCAAAACTTGCCCAAGCTGAATCCAGGACCAGCCCAAGCCCGAGGCATCTTTTTCTTTTGTGTTAATGTGAAGGAAAACAATGGCTCTTTACAGTTTCCCTATTCCTTTATGTAAACAGGGAAAGTTTTGTCCTCAATTGAGCCAAATTCAATTATGTCTCTGTTTAATTCCTTGCTTCTTGTCTTGTTTAATAGTCATCGATGTTTAACCTGACAAATATAATGTATTCCCCATCAATATTCAAGGTCAAACAGTTATTCCGGATTTCACCATCAACGGTCTGTAAAATCATCAAAAGGGTCAGAGAATCCTGGAGAAATCACACCGGTGTGTAAAGGATATCGCCACATGTGCGACATTTTGAATTGTTTTTGGAAACTTGTGGACCTTGTGTCCAACGGAAAATATAATTAATCTGTTTGTGGCAGCATCAGAAAAAGCTATGCGTAAGTTTCACTTTTGCATCTGATAACACATAACTGTGCAGCCCTTTGAGACACTAGTGATTTACAGTTTCCCTATTCCTTTATGTAAACAGGGAAAGTCCAAATAAAAAGAGGTGGCGTACAATCATGCTGGAAACTATACAAGAGTACAGACCGGCGGTATAGCTCGGTTGGTAGAGCGGCCGTGCCAGCAACTTGAGGGTTGCAGGTTCGATCCCCGCTTCAGCCACCCTAGTCACTGCCGTTGTGTCCTTGGGCAAGACACTTTACCCACCTGCTCCCAGTGCCACCCACACTGGTTTAAATGTAAAAATTAGGTATTGGGTTTTACTTCAGCCTTGCTCCTGATGGGTGCTGGTTAGCGCCTTGCATGGCAGCTCCCTCCATCAGTGTGTTAATGTGTGTGTGAATGGGTAAATGTGGAAGTAGTGTCAAAGCGCTTTGAGTACCTTGAAGGTAGAAAAGCACTATACAAGTACAACCCCTTTACCTTTACTATGTAAAGCGCTTTGAGTCACTAGAGAAAAAGCGCTATATAAATATAATTCACTTCACTTCACCAGACGTTTTGTCCTCAATTGAGCCAAATTCAATTATGTCTCTGTTTAATTCCTTGCTTCTTGTCTTGTTTAATAGATGTCATCGGTGTTTAACCTGGCAAATATAATGTATTCTCCATCAATATTCAAGGTCAAACAGTTATTCTGGTCGCGTTTCTGGTCAAATAAGACATAAAAAAATGTCAAAGCACACCAATAAGGGGTAACAACGTGTTGCACGAGGAGACGCGGACTAGACAGGGCAGCGAGTACAGGTGTGGGTTGACGACGGTGATGAGTAGTGCTCCAACGTCTCTTTATGACAGCCACTTTGGAGATGCCCTTGAACACGGCACTCAGAGTTTTATCGGAAAGAGACAACCGTACAGAGAGGCCATGTCCGAATGAACAAAAAATAATAATAAAACGTTACCTGCGTGAATTGCCATTGCGGGAACTGGCACTGCTGGAATGTATCAAGCAAACAAGATACAGGTATGGGTTCTTAGATGCATCACAATGAGGACGAGTCCGAATTGATGGACAAACGTCCACATTTTGATTAAATAGTAAAAAAAGTAGTGCAGGGAGAGGTGATGGAAAAAGTCATTCACAAACAAGGAGGGGCCGAGGGTCACCACTTTTGTGAACGAATGTGTGAGCAAATTGCCCGACGGTTTAGGAACAACATTTCTGAACCAGCTCTTGCAAGGAATTAAGGGATTTCACCATCCGCGGTCTGCAATATCATCAAAAGGGTCAGAGAATCCTGGAGAAATCACACCGGTGTGTAAAGGATATCGCCACATGTGCGACATTTTAAATTGTTTTTGGAAACTTGTGGACCTTGTGTCCAACGGAAAATATAATTAATCTGTTTCTGGCAGCATCAGAAAAAGCTATGCTTAAGTTTCACTTTTGCATCTGATAACACATAACTGTGCAGCCCTTTGAGACACTAGTGATTTAGGGCTATATAAGTAAACATTGATCGATTGATTGAACTGTGATGCATTCAAAAAAAACTGAAAAGTTAGAAACGGTGACATCACTAGGGATGGGTACAGAGTCTGGTACTTTTTCCCCGTTTCCCCGCCGGTCCTACGTAAAATTCGACGTAGACGGACTCTCACAATATTATAGGGTTTCTCATAGTCCCATTCAGGTTGAGTTTTTCCTTGCCCTGATGTAGGATCTGAACCAAGGATGTTGTTGTGGCTTGTACAGCCCTTTGAGACACTCCTGATTTAGGGCTATTTGAATAAACATTGATTGATTAGCATGCCTGGGGTTGGCTATCACTCCAGCAGCACTGAGAGCGGACTCAGCCAAACCACCTTGAGGCAACGGTGCAATTTCCCATGCCGACAAAGAAATTGTCTTTAAAAACAACAATACAATAGAATGTAGTATAAACAAGTACGGGTGTTTTATTAAGGGATGAAGAGTGGACTCTTTGGTGTGCTTCTCCGCCAAACACACCATCTGCAGCTTCTCCATATTTTCATGGATAAATGTCCAATTTTGTATATAGACTGTAACAATCTCGGCGAGCGTTGTGGACTCGTTCCACTTTCAGTACGGTGCAGACTAGCAGTGTTACGCTTCAGCTAAGCTAGCTATCTGCAAGCTCTGTCATGTTTCTGGTGATTTCTTTCTTTAATTCTCACTCACTCTCTTTCTTCCCGTGCTTGGAAAAACAACGTTGTGTTCATCTCCAGCTATAGCTTTGAGAGTAAGTGTCAGGACTAGGACTTGGGCGTGGATTGTTTTCTCGAGGTGCAAAGCGAATGGAGTGGAAACGGCGTGAAGGTAGAGACATCTTTTTATTTTGACACGATAACTTAAAAAACAGGAACAAACAAAAGGCGCGCACAATGGCGGAGAACAAACTTGACTATGAAAACAAAAACTAGCACTAATGAATGAATAAACAAAAACTTACTTTGAACAAGAAAGTAACCTGGATAACCGGCATGGAAGGCATAGAAGGCGATAGATGGTGTGAAGGAGGTGATGTTGCCAGGACGAACAACAGAAACAGACAGGCTTAAATAGCATTGACATGATAAGTGAAAACAGGTGTGCGACTGCAAAACGTGAGACGGGTGAAAACTAATGGGTAGTCATGGTAACAAAACAAACCAGGAAGTGCAAAAACAGGAACTGATTGTCCAAAAAACTAAACATAATCACACAGACATGACAGTAAGACACGTAAAGCTATGAATATTTCCTATAAAATGGGTTTTGTGTTTGTATTTTTGGGTGTCTGGCACGTATTAAATGTATTTACATGAGTTGTTTTGTTTAAAAAAATAAAATTGCAATGCGATGCTGGTATTCATGGGACTTTTTGGATGGTTTTCCTAAGAAAACCTGTCATGATCCGTGTCTTATTCTGGTTTTGTTCCGTCTTCGTATCGTATTCTGTTGGTATTTGACTTCCTTAGTTCCTGGTGGCACTTCCTTTTTGTACTGTTGCCATAGTCACGCACTAGTGTCCCCCGCCTCTTGTTTTTGACGCGCACCTGCCTCGTGATTACCACCTTTATTTAAGCCTGCCTTTTTTGTTCATTCGATCTCGTTTCCTAGTTTCTGTTCCATGCAACAGGTGACGACGCTGATTCCCGACTCTGGTAAAACTGTTTTTGTACTTGCTAGCTTCCGCGCTGTGCTTCGTGTGTTCTAGCTCCCATGCTAGCTCTTTGCTTTGCCTTTTTGTGCATAGTGCAAGTTTTCTGTTCTTAGTCTGTTTTTAGTGTAAATAAATCATTTCTTACCTTTGTTTTTTAGTGTAAATAAATCATTTCTTACCTTCACGCTGTGAATATTTCCAATAAAATGGGTTTTGTGTTCGTATTTTTGGGTGTCTGGCACATATTAAATGTATTTACATGAGTTGTTTTGATTAAAAAAATAAAATTGCAATGCGATGCTGGTATTCATGGGACTTTTTGGAGGATATTCCTAAGAAAACCTGTCATGATCCGCTGCCCGGATCATGTCTTATTCTGGTTTTGTTCCGTCTTCGTATCGTATTCTGTTGGTATTTGACTTCCTTAGTTCCTGGTGGCACTTCCTGTTTGTATTGTTGTCATAGTCACGCATTAGTGTCACCTTGTTTTTGACGCGCACCTGCCTGGTGATTACCACCTTTATTTAAGCCTGCCTTTTCTGTTCATTCGATCTCGTTTCCTAGTTTCTGTTCCATGCAACAGGTGACGACGCCGAGTCCCGACTCTGGTAAAACTGTTTTTGTACTTGCTAGCTTCCATGCCGTGCTTCGTGTTTTCTAGCTCCCATGCTAGCTCTTTGCTTTGCCTTTTTGTGCCTGGTGCAAGTTTTCTGTTCTTAGTTTGTTTTTTAGTGTAAATAAATCATTTCTTACCTTTGTTTTTTAGTGTAAATAAATCATTTCTTACCTTCACGCTGTGAATATTTCCAATAAAAAGGGTTTTGTGTTTGTATTTTTAGGTGTCTGGCACATATTAAATGTATTTACATGAGTTGTTTTGATTAAAAAAATAAAATTGCAATGCGATGCTGGTCTTCATGGGACTTTTTGGAGGATGTTCCTAAGAAAACCTGTCATGATCCGCTGCCCGGATCATGTCTTATTCTGGTTTTGTTCCGTCTTCGTATCGTATTCTGTTGGTATTTGACTTCCTTAGTTCCTGGTGGCACTTCCTGTTTGTTCTGTTGCCATAGTCACGCATTAGTGTCACCTGCTTCGTGATTACCACCTTTATTTACGCCTGCCTTTTTTGTTCATTCGATCTTGTTTCCTAGTTTATGTTCCATGCAACAGGTGACGACGCTGATTCCTGACTCTGGTAAAACTGTTTTTGTACTTGCTAGCTTCCGCGCTATGCTTTGTGTTTTCTAGCTCCCATGCTAGCTCTTTGCTTTGCCTTTTTGTGCCTAGTGCAAGTTTTCTGTTCTTAGTCTGTTTTTAGTGTAAATAAATCATTTCTTACCTTTGTTTTTTAGTGTAAATAAATCATTTCTTACCTTCACGCTGTGAATATTTCCAATAAAATGGGTTTTGTGTTCGTATTTTTGGGTGTCTGGCACATATTAAATGTATTTACATGAGTTGTTTTGATTAAAAAAATAAAATTGCAATGCGATGCTGGTCTTCATGGGACTTTTTGGAGGATATTCCTAAGAAAACCTGTCATGATCCGCTGCCCGGATCATGTCTTATCCTAGTTTTGTTCCGTCTTCGTATCGTATTCTGTTGGTATTTGACTTCCTTAGTTCCTGGTGGCACTTCCTGTTTGTTCTGTTGCCATAGTCACGCATTAGTGTCACCTGCCTCCTGTTTTTGACGCGCACCTGCCTGGTGATTACCACCTTTATTTAAGCCTGCCTTTTTTGTTCATTCGATCTCGTTTCCTAGTTTATGTTCCATGCAACAGGTGACAACGCTGATTCCCGACTCTGGTAAAACTGTTTTTGTACTTGCTAGCTTCCACGCTATGCTTCGTGTTTTCTAGCTCCCATGCTAGCTCTTTGCTTTGCCTTTTTGTGCCCAGTGCAAGTTTTCTGTTCTTAGTTTGTTTTTTAGTGTAAATAAATCATTTCTTACCTTTGTTTTTTAGTGTAAATAAATCATTTCTTACCTTCACGCTGTGAATATTTCCAATAAAATGGGTTTTGTGTTCGTATTTTTGGGTGTCTGGCACGTATTAAATGTATTTACATGAGTTGTTTTGATTAAAAAAATAAAATTGCAATGCGATGCTGGTATTCATGGAACTTTTTGGAGGATATTCCTAAGAAAACCTGTCATGATCCGCTGCCCGGATCATGTCTTATTCTGGTTTTGTTCCGTCTTCGTATCGTATTCTGTTGGTATTTGATTTCCTTAGTTCCTGGTGGCACTTCCTGTTTGTATTGTTGTCATAGTCACGCATTAGTGTCACCTTGTTTTTGACGCGCACCTGCCTGGTGATTACCACCTTTATTTAAGCCTGCCTTTTCTGTTCATTCGATCTCGTTTCCTAGTTTCTGTTCCATGCAACAGGTGACGACGCCGATTCCCGACTCTGGTAAAACTGTTTTTGTACTTGCTAGCTTCCACGCTATGCTTCGTGTTTTCTAGCTCCCATGCTAGCTCTTTGCTTTGCCTTTTTGTGCCTAGTGCAAGTTTTCTTTTCTTGGTCTGTTTTTTAGTGTAAATAAATAATTTCTTACCTTTGTTTTTTAGTGTAAATAAATAATTTCTTACCTTCACGCTGTGAATATTTCCAATAAAATGGGTTTTGTGTTCGTATTTTTGGGTGTCTGGCACGTATTAAATGTATTTACATGAGTTGTTTTGATTAAAAAAATAAAATTGCAATGCAATGCTTCGTGTTTTCTAGCTCCCATGCTAGCTCTTTGCTTTGCCTTTTTGTGCCTAGTGCAAGTTTTCTTTTCTTGGTCTGTTTTTTAGTGTAAATAAATCATTTCTTACCTTCACGCTGTGTCCAAATCCGACTGCCTCAT
>NC_084623.1:57202699-57267699 GCF_033978795.1 Nerophis ophidion | reverse complement strand
ATATATATATATATATATATATATATATATATATATATATATATATATATATATATACACGGGGCGGCGTGGCGCAGTGGGGAGAGTGGCCGTGCACAACCCGAGCGTCCCTGGTTCAATTCCCACCTAGTACCAACCTCGTCACGTCCGTTGTGTCCTGAGCAAGACACCTCACCCTTGCTCCTGATGGGTGCTGGTTTGCGCCTTGCATGGCAGCTCCCTCCATCAGTGTGTGAATGTGTGTGTGAATGGGTAAATGTGGAAGTAGTGTCAAAGCGCTTTGAGTACCTTGAAGGTAGAAACGCGCTATACAAGTACAACCCATTTATCATTTATATATATATGTATATATGTATGTTTATATATATATATATATATATATATGTATGTATGTATATGTATGTTTATATATATATGTATGTATGTATCTATATGTATGTTTATATATATATATGTGTGTATGTATGTATATATATGTATGTATATGTATGTTTATATATATATATATGTATGTATATGTATGTTTATATATATATATATATATATGTATGTATGTATATATATGTATGTTTATATATATGTATGTATGTATATGTATGTTTATATATATATATATATGTATGTATGTATGTATGTTTATATGTATATATATATATGTATATATATATATATATATATATATATGTATGTATATATGTATGTTTATATGTATATGTATGTATATATGTATGTTTATATATATATGTATGTATATATGTATATGTATATATATATGTATATGTATATGTATGTATATATATATATATGTATATGCATGTATGTATATATCTGTGTGTAGAACAAAAAAAAACGGTGAACGCAAACGCTGCGAGAACAAGGAGATGCGTTGTGTTGGTTGTGATGACACCTCGCTCTTTGAAGGCCGCTGCCAGAAGACTGCCCGCCACGTTGCGGCGCTGCAAAAAAGCGAGCGAAACGCCATTACTGCCAGCGTGCGTATTAAAATGCTACCTCTGCTCCTGCACGTATCGGATGTTACACGGAGGCAAACATCATTCCGCGCCGGCGCTCGATAGGGAGTTGAAGACGGCATCTAGGCCAGTCGCTTCCACAAAAGTTTCCACAAAATGTCAGAGCCCGGCTGGGGAGCGGCGGTCCTGAGAGAAGCACGCAGAGTTTCTCCTCCGAAGTTTCTCCCCGCAAAGCTGTCGTAAAAATGGCGACATAAACTATATTGCCAAAAGTATTTGGCCACCCATCCAAATGATGACAATCAGGTGTCCTAATCACTTGGCCCGGTGTATCAAATCCAGCACTTAGGCACCTAGACTGTTTCTACAAACATTTGTGAAAGAACGGACCACTTTCAGTGATTTCCAGCGTGGAACTGTCATAGGAAGCCACCTGTGCAACAAATCCAGTCGTGAAATCCCCTCGCTCCTAAATATTCCAAGTCAACTTTATTATAAGAAAAATGAAGAGTTTTGGGAACAACAGCAACCAAGTGGTGGGCCACGTAAACTCACCAAGAGGGGTCGGCGGATGCTGAAGCGCATACCGCAAAGATTTCCTGCACAGTCAGTTGCTACAGAGCTCCGAACTTCATGTGACCTTCAAAATTAGCCCACGTACAGTATGCAGAGAGCTTCATGGAATGGCTTTCCATGGCCGAGCAGCTGCATCTAAGGCATAAATCACCAAGTGTGGGATGCAGTGGTGTAAAGCAGTGGTCCCCGACCACCGATTGGTACCGGGCCACGGAAAAATTTTTTACTTTTGTATTCATTTATTTATTTATTTATTTTATTAACTCAACATAAAAACACAAGATACATTTACAATTAGTGCATCAATCCAAAAAAACTCCCTTTTTCATGAAAAAAAGAAAGAAAAAAAAATCACCACCCCGCCGGGCCGCGGGACAAATTATCAAGCGTTGACCGGTCCGCAGCTACAAAAGTGAAGTGAAGTGAATTATATTTATATAGCGCTTTTTCTCTAGTGACTCAAAGCGCTTTACATAGTGAAACCCAATATCTAATTTGTACATTTAAAGCAGAGTGGGTGGCACTGGGAGCCGGTGGGTCAAGTGTCTTACCCAAGGACACAACGGCAGTGTCTAGGATGGCGGAAGCGGGGATCGAACCTGCAACCCTCAAGTTGCTGGCACAGCCGCTCTACCAACCTTAGCTATTCCGCCCCCAAGTGGGGTAGATTTTTTTATTTATTTTTTTGTCATGAAAAAAGTAGGTTTTTTGGGGGGTTGGTGCACTAATTGCAAGTGTATTTTGTGTTTTTTATGTTGATTTGATAAAAAAATACATAAATAACATTTTGAAAAAAAAAAATACAAATAAAAGATTATTTGTTTTTGCCGGCTCTGCTACTCCTTCCTCGATCTCTCCTCCTTCTCCCTTTTTATACACTGGGAGGAGATAAGTTGATTGTTTCCTCGCACCTGAACTCGCTCGTAGCGTCGCTCCCGGCACGCCCCGCCTCCCCGCTCGCTCGTCGTCCCCGCCTCCTTGCCGCCATCTTCGCTTGTGTCAGGCTTGCCACTGACAGTTTGTTTGTGTTTTAGTTTTTCCTCTGTGTGTGTTTAGTATTTCCTGTCTTTAGTTCCTTTCAAGTGCTCTTATTTTGTCTGTTTCCTGTTTTTTTTTCATTGTGCGCTGTTTTTCCCTCAGCTGCGTCTGATTGGCACCTGGCACCTGGCCACACCTGGTGTCAATCAGCCCGCTCCTATTTGTACCTGCTATTTGTACCTGCTTTGTTCGTCCAGTCAGTGCTGGATTATTGATTTGTCGATGTGATGTCACTTCTGTAGCGGTAAGCTATATTTCGGTAGCTGTTTGTAGCTCACTGTTTTTTGTTCCCTACTTCGTTTGTTTTCATATTACAAGTAACGACTTCTGTTTCCTGCTCGTTATCTTCTAACTCTTTTAGTTTGTTATCCGCCTCGTCCGCGCCGTTTGTTAGTACCCTTTTTGTTTGTTCTTGTCCTAGTATTTTAATCAAATCACGTTTCCTTACTCAATGCCTGCCTCCTTCTCTGCATATTGGGGTCCGTCAACAACAAAATCTGACATGATAATTGTGAACGACTTTCACTGTCGTTGCTCGGGTTCCACCGACCACCCGGGAAGGACATCTCTTTTGCAGGTTTGACGTCTTTATTTTTCAATAAAGCTTTAGTGTAGGTCAGGTCGCTTTTCAGCTCCTTCTTCCACTGCTCATTCATGGTCTGCTTTTCAGTCGTCCTCGTCTGCTCTTGGGCGCTCTTGCTTCTCAGTCGCTGCTGCCGGCTCTCCTACTCCTTCCTCGATCTCTCCTCCTTCTCCCCTTTTATACACTGGGAGGAGATAAGTTGATCGTTTCCCGATGTGCGAGTCACGCACCTGATCTCGCTCGTATCGTCGCTCCCGTCACGCTCCGCCTCTCCGCTCGGTCGTCGTCTCCGCCTCCTTGCCGCCTCCGCCTCTCTACAATAATAAACCCCAAATCCTCCACACGACACCTCCGCTCCATACAGGCTAACGTCCTCCAACCTCCACGGACAAAGCTACGAACAATGGGAGACCGGGCTTTTTGCTCCGCTGCTCCCAGTCTGTGGAACGCTCTCCCTGACCACCTGAGGGCACCTCAGACTGTGGATGCTTTTAAAAGAGGCTTAAAGGGGAACATTATCAGCAGACCTATGTAAGCGTCAATATATACCTTGATGTTGCAGAAAAAAGACCATGTATTTCATTAACCGATTTCTGAACTCTAAATGGGTGAATTTTGGCAAATTAAACGCCTTTCTGTTTATCGGTCTTTTAGCGATGACGTCAGAACGTGACGTCACCGAGGTAACACAGTCGCCATTTTCATTTTCAACACATTACAAACACCGGGTCTCAGCTCTGTTATTTTCCGTTTTTCCGACTATTTTTTGGAACCTTGGAGACATCATGCCTCGTGGGAGTGTTGTCGGAGGGTGTAACAACACTAACAGGGAGGGATTCAAGTTGCACCACCGGCAAGAAATCTGCCGCCAGACCCCCATTGAATGTACCAAAGTGTCTCCACATTTGACCGGCGATGCTAAGACAGACATGGCACAGAGATGTATGGATAACCTGCAGATGCATTTGCAACAATAACGTCAACGAAATCACAAAGGTGAGTTTTGTTGATGTTGTTGACTTATGTGCTAATCAGACATATTTGGTCACGGCATGACTGCCAGCTAATCGATGCTAACATGCTACGCTAATCGATGCTAACATGCTATTTACGCTAGCTGTATGTACATTTGAATCTATATACCCACATTTAATGCGAAACAAACACTTACCAATCGACGGATTTAAGTTGCTCCAGTGTCTACAAGATGCGAAAGTCCTGATCGTTTGGTCCGCACATTTTACCGGCGATGCTAATAAGGCGGCCATGCTACGGGCCACTTCATTAGGTACACCCACGCTATGGCCGAATAGCGTCAATAGCTATTCGCTCAATAGCTTCAATTTCTTCTTTAATTTCGTTTTCGCTATCTGCCTCTATACTCCGACCAATGTCGCTATATCTTGCTGTGGTAACTGCCATGTTTGTTTGTATTGGCAGGGAAATGGATAGTGGTTTCGAAGATAGCGAAAATCAATAACTTTTAAGCTTTTTTTAGGGATATTCCGGGAGGTGTAAAATTAATTTAAAAAAAACTTCGAAAAATAAAACAAGCCACTGGGAACTGATTTTTATTGTTTTTAACCCTTTTGAAATTGTGATAATGTTCCCCTTTAAAAACTCATCTTTTTTTTTTTTTTAAAAAGCCTTTCTATAGACATGCATGCTGGTTCTCGCTATTGGGCTGTTTCTAGTTTTATATTTTATTTATTTTTATTATCTTTTTACTATTATTATTATTAATATTATTAATATTTTTTTTACACCGTGGCACTTTGAGGTTGTTTGCTCAACGTAAAGTGCTTTTTTACAAATAAAATCTATTATTATTATTATTATTATTATTATTATTATTAATACTACCACCACCGTGCTTGGCGGTAGGCATCATGTTCCTGGGATTAACGTGGACCTCCCTTTTCTCCTCCAAACAGCTCCATTTTTCTGTTTCATTGACTACAGAACTGGGCTTCACGGTGGCAGAGGGGTTAGTGCGTCTGCCTCACAATACGAAGGTCCTGGAGTCCTGGGTTCAAATCCAGGCTCGGGATCTTTCTGTGTGGAGTTTGCATGTTCTCCCCGTGACTGCGTGGGTTCCCTCCGGATACTCCGGCTTCCTCCCACCTCCAAAGACATGCACCTGGGGATAGGTTGATTGGCAACACTAAAATGGTCCTAGTGTGTGAATGTTGTCTGTTTATCTGTGTTGGCCCTGCGATGAGGTGGCGACTTGTCCAGGGTGTACCCCGCCTTCTGCCCGATTGTAGCTGAGATAGGCGCCAGCGCCCCCCGCGACCCCGAAAGGGAATAAGCAGTAGGAAATGGATGGATGGATTATTATTATTAATACTACCACCACCGTGCTTGACGGTAGGCATCATGTTCCTGGGATTAACTTGGAGCTCCATTTTCTCCTCCAAACAGCTCCATTTTTTTGTTTCATTGACTACAGAACTTTCCTCCAGAAAGTCTTATCTTTGTCCATGCGATGGGGACAGTTTTCAATCAATCAATCAATGTTTATTTATATAGCCCTAAATCACAAAAGTCTCAAAGGACTGCACAAATCATTACGACTACGACATCCTCGGAAGAACCCACAAAAGGGCAAGGAAAACTCACACCCAGTGGGCAGGGAGAATTCACATCCAGTGGGACGCCAGTGACAATGCTGACTATGAGAAACCTTGGAGAGGACCTCAGATGTGGGCAACCCCTTCCCCTTCTCTAGGGGACCGAAAGCAATGGATGTCGAGCGGGTCTAACATGATACTGTGAAAGTTCAATCCATAGTGGCTCCAACACAGCCGCGAGAGTTCAGTTCAAAGCGGATCCAAGACAGCAGCGAGAGTCCCGTCCACAGGAAACCATCCCAAGCGGAGGCAGATCAGCAGCGTAGAGATGTCCCCAACCGATACACAGGCGAGCGGTCCATCCTGGGTCTCGACTCTGGACAGCCAGTACTTCATCCATAGTTATCGGACCGGACCCCCTCCACAAGGGAGGGGGGGGACATAGGAGAAAAAAGAAAAAAAGCGGCAGATCAACTGGTCTAAAAAGGAGGTCTATATAAAGGCTAGAGTATACAGATGAGTTTTAAGGTGAGACTTAAATGCTTCTACTGAGGTAGCATCTCAAACTGTTACCGGGAGGGCATTCCAGAGTACTGGAGCCCGAACGGAAAATGCTCTACAGCCCGCAGACTTTTTTGGGGCTCTAGGAATCACTAATAAGCCAGAGTCTTTTGAACGCAGATTTCTTGCCGGGACATATGGTACTGGAGCTAGACCGTGTAGTATTTTATACGTAATTAGTAAAACCTTAAAGTCACATCTTAAGTGCACAGGAAGCCAGTGCAGGTGAGCCAGTATAGGTATATATGTATGTATATATGTATATAAAGGTATATACAGTATAGGTATATATGTATATAAAGGTATATACAGTATAGGTATATATGTATATAAAGGTATATACAGTATAGGTATACATGTATGTATATATGTATATAAAGGTATATGCAGTATAGGTATATATGTATGTATATATGTATATAAAGGTATATACAGTACAGGCGTAATGTGATCAAACTTTCTTGTTCTTGTCAAAAGTCTAGCAGCCGCATTTTGTACCAACTGTAATCTTTTAATGCTAGACATGGGGAGACCCGAAAATAATACGTTACAGTAATCGAGACGAGGCGTAACAAACGCATGGATAATGATCTCGGCGTCTTTAGTGGACAAAATGGAGCGAATTTTAGCGATACTACGGAGATGAAAGAAGGCCGTTTTAGTAACGCTTTTAATGTGTGACTCAAAGGAGAGAGTTGGGTCGAAGATAATACCCAGATTTTTTTACCGAGTCACCTTGTTTTATTATTTGGTTGTCAAATGTTAAAGTTCCATCCATCCATCCATCCATCATCTTCCGCTTATCCGAGGTCGGGTCGCGGGGGCAACAGCCTAAGCAGGGAAACCCAGACTTCCCTCTCCCCAGCCACTTCGTCTAGCTCTTCCCGGGGGATCCCGAGGCGTTCCCAGGCCAGCCGGGAGACATAGTCTTCCCAACGTGTCCTGGGTCTTCCCCGTGGCCTCCTACCGGTTGGACGTGCCCTAAACACCTCCCTAGGGAGGCGTTCGGGTGGCATCCTGACCAGATGCCCGAACCACCTCATCTGGCTCCTCTCCATGTGGAGGAGCAGCGGCTTTACTTTGAGTTCCTCCCGGATGGCAGAGCTTCTCACCCTATCTCTAAGGGAGAGCCCCGCCACCCGGCGGAGGAAACTCATTTCGGCCGCTTGTACCCGTGATCTTATCCTTTCGGTCATGACCCAAAGCTCATGACCATAGGTGAGGATGGGAACGTAGATCGACCGGAAAAATTGAGAGCTTTGCCTTCCGGCTCAGCTCCTTCTTCACCACAACGGATCGGTACAACGTCCGCATTACTGAAGACGCCGCACCGATCCGCCTGTCGATCTCACGATCCACTCTTCCCTCACTCGTGAACAAGACTCCTAGGTACTTGAACTCCTCCACTTGGGGCAGGGTCTCCTCCCCAACCCGGAGATGGCACTCCAACCTTTTCCGGGCGAGAACCATGGACTCGGACTTGGAGGTGCTGATTCTCATTCCGGTCGCTTCACACTCGGCTGCGAACCGAGTTAAAGTTGTATTATTAAATAGAGGTCGGTGTCTAGCAGGACCGATAATCAGCATTTCCGTTTTTTGGGCGTTTAGTTGCAAAAAATTAGCGGACATCCATTGTTTGATTTCATTAAGACACGCCTCCAGCTGACTACAATCCGGCGTGTTGGTCAGCTTTAGGCGCAGAACGTCCGGCCGACCGGATTGATTTTGCCCGGGTCTCATTTAAAAGGACACGATGACTCAGCTTGACGCCTTCCAAGGGTGTTTAATGCAATTCGCCCGAATTGAAGACGTTTAACTAGCGTCATAATCAAAGACTAAATCCCCGCCTTATCGCCGGCCGGGTGCAGAGGTCTCAGCCTTGTCTAATTGCCACAAGGCGAGGCGTCAAAGCCGCGTGTCCCTCACTGTTTACCCCCGCTGAGGCTTAGCGCTGATAATGGAATTACTGCGAGTCCCAGGAGGAGGCGGGCGTGGAGCGAGAGAGCACATTAAAACCGAGGGAGAGGGAGAGGATGGAGGGGGAGAAGACGGAAGATGAAGTGGTCGCTTGTTGCCAGCAGCAAAGTCTGCAGACTCACTGTTTACTCCAAAGTGATGTATCATAAGGTGGCCGCTGAGTTATGGCGCCGGATGCTGCTCAAGTCTGGACTTGGGATCATAAACAAACCCCACCGGGCGAAGAAAACGTGGGAGACTCCACTCTGTGTTTGTGTGTTTTCTGCATGCTCAGCGATAACTCATCGTCGAGCGCCATGGAGTATTTGGTGGCGTCGCACAGTCACAAACACAAACTGCAGGACATCCAAACCGGAGCCAGAAGATACCAAACCGGGAATTGGGTACCTATCGAATCCCGCCTGGTCCGCGTAAAATCCAACGGAGCCCTGTTCCAGTACCTCGGTCACGTTGCAATTTTCAATGCTAGCAAATAAATCCACTCAAAAGTCAAGCCAAGCCCCAGTTAACCAAAAATTTGCTGGCTATATATATACTGTATATATCTGTGTGTTTATCCATCCATCCATTTTCTACCGCTTTTCAAACGTTGCTCGTGGCAACGAATGAAGAAAAAATTTATTTTTACGACACTTTTGCTTCCGGTTGAAAGCCCACTCTAAATAGAAGGGCAATGCAGCCAAAAGATGTGAAGTGAATTATATTTATATAGCGCTTTTCTCCAGTGACTCAAAGCACTTTACATAGTGACACCCAATATCTAAGTTACATTTAAAGCAGTGTGGGTGGCAGGTGGGTAAAGTGTCTTGCCCAAGGACACAACGGCAGTGACTAGGATGGCAGAAGCGGGAATCGAACCTGCAACCCTCAGGTTGCTGGCACAGCCACTCTACCAACCAAGTTTTATTTTCCTGTTTTTTTTTGTTTTTTTTAACTACTTGCATTCTGGCTGTCAGCGAAGAAAAATCTGTAAATTAGCCGCGCCTTTTTATAAGCCGCAGGGATCAAAGGTTAGGGAAAAGTGTATTTGCATCTGTTTGTTTATTTTTATTTTTTTGAACATTTGTAGTATGGCCGTCAGTGAGAAAAAATCCATAAATTAGCCGCACCGTTTTATAAGCCACTGGGATCAAAGTTTAGGGTAAATTGTATTTGCATGTGTATTTTTTGTTTGTTTTTTAACTATTTGCAGTATGGCCGTCAGCGAAGAAAAATCTGTAAATTAGTTGCGCCGTTAAATAAGCCGCTGGGATCAAAGGTTTGGGTGAAGTGTATTTGCATGTGTTTTTTTTGTTTTTGTTTTGTTTTTTAACTATTTGCAGTATGGCCGTCAGCGAAGAAAAATCTGTGAATTAGCCGCGCCGTTTTATAAGCCGCAGGGATCAAAGGTTAGGGAAAAGTGTATTTGCATGTGTTTTTTGTTTTTGTTTTGTTTTTTAACTAATTGCAGTATGGCCGTCAGCGAAGAAAAATCCGTAAATTAGCCGCGCCGTTTTATAAACCGCAGGGATCAAAGGTTAGGGTAAAGTGTATTTGCATGTGTTTTTTGTTTTGTTTTTTAACTATTTGCAGTATGGCCGTCAGCGAAGAAAAATCCGGAAATTAGCCGCGCCGTTTTTTAAGCCGCAGGGATCAAAGGTTAGGGAAAAGTGTATTTGCATGTGTTTTTTGTTTGTTTATTTTTTTTTAACATTTGTAGTATGGCCGTCAGCAAAGAAAAATCCTTAAATTAGTCGCGCCGTTTTATAAGCCGCTGGGATCAAAGGTTAGGGAAAAGTGTATTTGCATGTGTTTTTTGTTTTTGTTTGTTTTTTAACTATTTGCAGTATGGCCGTCAGCGAAGAAAAATCCGTAAATTAGCCGCGTCGTTTTATAAGCCGCAGGGATCAAAGGTTAGGGAAAATTGTATTTGCATGTGTTTTTTTTGTTTCTTAACTATTTGCAGTATGGCCGTCAGCGACGAAAAATCCGTAAATTAGCCGCTCCGTTTTATAAGCCGCAGGGATCAAAGGTTAGGGAAAAGTGTATTTGTATGTGTTTTTTTTTGTTTTTTTGTTTTTTTGTTTTTTAACTATTTGCAATATGGCCGTCAGCGAAGAAAAATCCGTAAATTAGCCGCGCCGTTTTATAAGCCGCAGGGATCAAAGGTTACGGAAAAGTGTATTTGCATGTGTTTTTTTTTTTTTAACTATTTGCAGTATGGCCGTCAGCGAAGAAAAATCTGTGAATTAGTCGCGCCGTTTTATAAGCCGCAGGGTTCAAAGGTTAGGGAAAAGTGTATTTGCATGTGTTTTTTGTTTTTGTTTTTTTTAACTATTTGCATTATGGCCGTCAGCGAAGAAAAATCCGTAAATTAGTCGCGCCATTTTATAAGCCGCAGGGTTCAAAGGTTAGGGAAAAGTGTATTTGCATGTGTTTTTTGTTTTTGTTTTTTTTAACTATTTGCATTATGGCCGTCAGCGAAGAAAAATCCGTAAATTAGTCGCGCCATTTTATAAGCCGCAGGGTTCAAAGGTTAGGGAAAAGTGTATTTGCATGTGTTTTTTTTGTTTTTGTTTTGTTTTTTTAACTATTTGCAGTATGGCCGTCAGCGAAGAAAAATCCGTAAATTAGCCGCGCCGTTTTATAAGCCGCAGGAATCAAAGGTTAGGGAAAAGTGTATTTGCATGTGTTTTTTTGTTTTTTAACTATTTGCAGTATGGCCGTCAGCAAAGAAAAATCCTTAAATTAGTCGCGTCGTTTTATAAGCCGCAGGAATCAAAGGTTAGGGAAAAGTGTATTTGCATGTGTTTTTTGTTTGTTTGTTTTTTAACTATTTGTAGTATGGCCGTCAGCGAAGAAAAATCCGTAAATTAGTCGCGCCGTTTTATAAGCCGCAGGGATCAAAAGTTAGGGAAAAGTGTATTTGCATGTGTTTTTTGTTTTTGTTATTTTTCACTATTTGCATTATGGCCGTCAGCGAAGAAAAATCCGTAAATTAGCCGCACCGTTTTATAAGCCGCGGGGATCAAAGGTTAGGGAAAAGTGTATTTGCATGTGTTTTTTGTTTTTGTTTTGTTTTTTAACTATTTGCAGT
Organism: Nerophis ophidion; assembly: GCF_033978795.1. Taxonomy (NCBI): domain Eukaryota; kingdom Metazoa; phylum Chordata; class Actinopteri; order Syngnathiformes; family Syngnathidae; genus Nerophis; species Nerophis ophidion. The sequence goes on along the minus strand of NC_084623.1, from coordinate 57,256,344 downwards.
ATGGCTGTCAGCGAAGAAAAATCCGTAAATTAGCCGCGCCGTTTTATAAGCCGCGGGGATCAAAGGTTAGGGAAAAGTGTATTTGCATGTGTTTTTTGTTTTTGTTTTGTTTTTTAACTATTTGCAGTATGGCTGTCAGCGAAGAAAAATCCATAAATTAGCCGCGCCGTTTTATAAGCCGCGGGGATCAAAGGTTAGGGTAAAGTGTATTTGCATGTGTTTTTTTTTTTTCGTTTGTTTGTTTTTTAACTATTTGCAGTATGGCCGTCAGCGACGAAAAATCCGTAAATTAGCCGCGCCGTTTTATAAGCCGCTGGGGTCAAAGGTTAGGGAAAAGTGTATTTGCATGTGTTTTTTGTTTTTGTTTTGTTTTTTAACTATTTGCAGTATGGCGATCAGCGAAGAAAAATCCGTAAATTAGCCGCGCCGTTTTATAAGCCGCAGGGATCAAAGGTTAGGGTAAAGTGTATTTGCATGTGTTTTTTGTTTTTGTTTTGTTTTTTAACTATTTGCATTATGGCCGTCAGCGAAGAAAAATCCGTAAATTAGTCGCGCCGTTTTATAAGCCGCTAGGATCAAAGGTTAGGGAAAAGTGTATTTGCATGTGTTTTTTTTTTTTTTTACTATTTGCAATATGGCCGTCAGCAAAGAAAAATCCTTAAATTAGCCGCGCCGTTTTATAAACCGCAGGGATCAAAGGTTAGGGTAAAGTGTATTTGCATGTGTTTTTTGTTTTTGTTTGTTTGTTTTTTAACTATTCGCAGTATGGCCGTCAGCGAAGAAAAATCCGTAAATTAGTCGCACCGTTTTATAAGCCGCAGGGATCAAAGGTTAGGGAAAGTGTATTTGCATGTGTTTATTTATTTATTTTTTTGGAACATTTGCAGTATGGCCGTCAGCGAAGAAAAATCCATAAATTAGCCGCGCCGTTTTATAAACCGCAGGGATTATAGGTTAGGGAAAAGTGTATTTGCATGTGTTTTTTTTGTTTTTTAACTATTCCCAATATGGCCGTCAGCGAAGAAAAATCCTTAAATTAGCCGCGCCGTTTTATAAGCCGCAGGGATCAAAGGTTAGGGAAAAGTGTATTTGCATGTGTTTTTTTTTTGTTTGTTTGTTTTTTAACTATTTGTAGTATGGCCGTCAGCGAAAAAAAATCCGTGAATTAGCCGCGCCGTTTTATAAGCCGCTGGGATCAAAGGTTAGGGAAAAGTGTATTTGTATGTGTTTTTTTTTGTTTGTTTGTTTTTTAACTATTTGCAGTATGGCCGTCAGCGAAGAAAAATCCGTAAAATAGCCGCGCCGTTTTATAAGCCGCTGGGATCAAAGTTTAGGGAAAAGTGTATTTGCATGTGTTTTTTTGTTTTGTTTTTTAACTATTTGCAGTATGGCCGTCAGCGAAGAAAAATCCGTAAGTTAGCCGCGCCGTTTTATAAGCCGCAGGGATCAAAGGTTAGGGAAAAGTGTATTTGCATGTGTTTTTTGTTTTTGTTTTTGTTTTTTTTAACTATTTGCATTATGGCCGTCAGCGACGAAAAATCCGTAAATTAGCCGCGCCGTTTTATAAACCGCAGGGGTCAAAGGTTAGGGAAAAGTGTATTTGCATGTGGTTATTTTTGTTTGTTTGTTTTTTAACTATTTGCAGTATGGCCGTCAGCGAAGAAAAATCCGTAAATTATTCGCTCCATTTTATAAGCCGCAGGGATCAAAGGTTAGGGAAAATTGTATTTGCATGTGTTTTTGTTTTGTTTTTTAACTATTTGCAATATGGCCGTCAGCGAAGAAAAATCCGTAAATTAGCCGCGCCGTTCTATAAGCCGCTGGGATCAAAGGTTAGGGAAAAGTGTATTTGCATGTGTTTTTTTGTTTTTGTTTTGTTTTTTAACTATTTGCAATATGGCCGTCAGCGAAGAAAAATCCGTAAATTAGCCGCGCCGTTTTATAAGCCGCAGGGATCAAAGGTTAGGGTAAAGTGTATTTGCATGTGTTTTTTGTTTTTGTTTGTTTGTTTTTTAACTATTCGCAGTATGGCCGTCAGCGAAGAAAAATCCGCAAATTAGTCGCACCGTTTTATAAGCCGCAGGGATCAAAGGTTAGGGAAAAGCGTATTTGCATGTGTTTTTTTTGTTGTTTTTTTTAACTATTTGCATTATGGCCGTCAGCGACGAAAAATCCGTAAATTAGCCGCGCCGTTTTATAAACCGCAGGGGTCAAAGGTTAGGGTAAAGTGTATTTGCATGTGGTTATTTTTGTTTGTTTGTTTTTTAACTATTTGCAGTATGGCCGTCAGCGAAGAAAAATCCGTAAGTTAGTCGCGCCGTTTTATAAACCGCAGGGGTCAAAGGTTAGGGTAAAGTGTATTTGCATGTCTTTTTTTGTTTTTGTTTTGTTTTTTAACTATTTGCAGTATGGCCGTCAGCGAAGAAAAATCCTTAAATTAGTCGCGCCGTTTTATAAACCGCAGGGATCAAAGGTTAGGGTAAAGTGTATTTGCATGTGTTTTCTGTTTTTGTTTTGTTTTTTAACTATTTGCAGTATGGCCGTCAGCGAAGAAAAATCCGTAAATTAGTCGCGCCGTTTTATAAGCCGCTGGGATCAAAGGTTAGGGAAAAGTGTATTTGTATGTGTTTTTTTTTTGTTTTTTTGTTTTTTAACTATTTGCAGTATGGCCGTCAGCGAAAAAAAATCCGTAAGTTAGCCGCGCCTTTTTATAAGCCGCAGGGATCAAAGGTTAGGGAAAAGTGTATTTGCATGTGTTTTTTGTTTTTTTGTTTTTTAACTATTTGCAGTATGGCCGTCAGCGAAAAAAAATCCGTAAGTTAGCCGCGCCTTTTTATAAGCCGCAGGGATCAAAGGTTAGGTAAAAGTGTATTTGCATGTGGTTTTTTTTTGTTTTTTAACTATTTGCAGTATGGCCGTCAGCGAAGAAAAATCCATAAATTAGTCGCGCCGTTTTATAAGCCGCTGGGATCAAAGGTTAGGGAAAAGTGTATTTGCATGTGTTTTTTTTGTTGTTTTTTTTAACTATTTGCATTATGGCCGTCAGCGAAGAAAAATCCGAAAATTAGCCGCGCCGTTTTATAAGCCGCAGGGATTAAAGGTTAGGGAAAAGTGTATTTGCATGTGTTTTTTTTGTTGTTTTTTTTAACTATTTGCATTATGGCCGTCAGCGAAGAAAAATCCGTAAATTAGTCGCGCCGTTTTATACGCCGCAGGGATCAAAGGTTAGGGAAAAGTGTATTTGCATGTGTTTTTTTTGTTGTTTTTTTTAACTATTTGCATTATGGCCGTCAGCGAAGAAAAATCCGTAAATTAGCCGCGCCGTTTTATAAGCCGCAGGGATCAAAGGTTAGGGTAAAGTGTATTTGCATGTGTTTTTTGTTTTTGTTTGTTTGTTTTTTAACTATTCGCAGTATGGCCGTCAGCGAAGAAAAATCCGTAAATTAGTCGCGCCGTTTTATAAGCCGCAGGGATCAAAGGTTAGGGAAAAGCGTATTTGCATGTGTTTTTTTTGTTGTTTTTTTTAACTATTTGCATTATGGCCGTCAGCGACGAAAAATCCGTAAATTAGCCGCGCCGTTTTATAAACCGCAGGGGTCAAAGGTTAGGGTAAAGTGTATTTGCATGTGGTTATTTTTGTTTGTTTGTTTTTTAACTATTTGCAGTATGGCCGTCAGCGAAGAAAAATCCGTAAGTTAGTCGCGCCGTTTTATAAACCGCAGGGGTCAAAGGTTAGGGTAAAGTGTATTTGCATGTCTTTTTTTGTTTTTGTTTTGTTTTTTAACTATTTGCAGTATGGCCGTCAGCGAAGAAAAATCCTTAAATTAGTCGCGCCGTTTTATAAACCGCAGGGATCAAAGGTTAGGGTAAAGTGTATTTGCATGTGTTTTCTGTTTTTGTTTTGTTTTTTAACTATTTGCAGTATGGCCGTCAGCGAAGAAAAATCCGTAAATTAGTCGCGCCGTTTTATAAGCCGCTGGGATCAAAGGTTAGGGAAAAGTGTATTTGTATGTGTTTTTTTTTTGTTTTTTTGTTTTTTAACTATTTGCAGTATGGCCGTCAGCGAAAAAAAATCCGTAAGTTAGCCGCGCCTTTTTATAAGCCGCAGGGATCAAAGGTTAGGGAAAAGTGTATTTGCATGTGTTTTTTGTTTTTTTGTTTTTTAACTATTTGCAGTATGGCCGTCAGCGAAAAAAAATCCGTAAGTTAGCCGCGCCTTTTTATAAGCCGCAGGGATCAAAGGTTAGGTAAAAGTGTATTTGCATGTGGTTTTTTTTTGTTTTTTAACTATTTGCAGTATGGCCGTCAGCGAAGAAAAATCCATAAATTAGTCGCGCCGTTTTATAAGCCGCTGGGATCAAAGGTTAGGGAAAAGTGTATTTGCATGTGTTTTTTTTGTTGTTTTTTTTAACTATTTGCATTATGGCCGTCAGCGAAGAAAAATCCGAAAATTAGCCGCGCCGTTTTATAAGCCGCAGGGATTAAAGGTTAGGGAAAAGTGTATTTGCATGTGTTTTTTTTGTTGTTTTTTTTAACTATTTGCATTATGGCCGTCAGCGAAGAAAAATCCGTAAATTAGTCGCGCCGTTTTATACGCCGCAGGGATCAAAGGTTAGGGAAAAGTGTATTTGCATGTGTTTTTTTTGTTGTTTTTTTTAACTATTTGCATTATGGCCGTCAGCGAAGAAAAATCCGTAAATTAGCCGCGCCGTTTTATAAGCCGCAGGGATCAAAGGTTACGGTAAAGTGTATTTGCATGTGTTTTTTTTGTTGTTTTTTTTAACTATTTGCATTATGGCCGTCAGCGAAGAAAAATCCGTAAATTAGCCGCGCCGTTTTATAAGCCGCAGGGATCAAAGGTTACGGTAAAGTGTATTTGCATGTGTTTTTTTTGTTGTTTTTTTTAACTATTTGCATTATGGCCGTCAGCGAAGAAAAATCCGTAAATTAGCCGCGCCGTTTTATAAGCCGCAGGGATTAAAGGTTAGGGAAAAGTGTATTTGCATGTGTTTTTTTTGTTGTTTTTTTTAACTATTTGCATTATGGCCGTCAGCGAAGAAAAATCCGTAAATTAGTCGCGCCGTTTTATACGCCGCAGGGATCAAAGGTTAGGGAAAAGTGTATTTGCATGTGTTTTTTTTGTTGTTTTTTTTAACTATTTGCATTATGGCCGTCAGCGAAGAAAAATCCGTAAATTAGTCGCGCCGTTTTATACGCCGCAGGGATCAAAGGTTAGGGAAAAGTGTATTTGCATGTGTTTTTTTTGTTGTTTTTTTTAACTATTTGCATTATGGCCGTCAGCGAAGAAAAATCCGTAAATTAGCCGCGCCGTTTTATAAGCCGCTGGGATCAAAGGTTACGGTAAAGTGTATTTGCATGTGTTTTTTTTGTTGTTTTTTTTAACTATTTGCATTATGGCCGTCAGCGAAGAAAAATCCGTAAATTAGCCGCGCCGTTTTATAAGCCGCTGGGATCAAAGGTTACGGTAAAGTGTATTTGCATGTGTTTTTTTTGTTGTTTTTTTTAACTATTTGCATTATGGCCGTCAGCGAAGAAAAATCCGTAAATTAGCCGCGCCGTTTTATAAGCCGCTGGGATCAAAGGTTACGGTAAAGTGTATTTGCATGTGTTTTTTTTGTTGTTTTTTTTAACTATTTGCATTATGGCCGTCAGCGAAGAAAAATCCGTAAATTAGTCGCGCCGTTTTATACGCCGCAGGGATCAAAGGTTAGGGAAAAGTGTATTTGCATGTTTTTTTTGTTTTTGTTTTGTTTTTTAACTATTTGCAGTATGGCCGTCAGCGAAGAAAAATCCGTAAATTAGCCGCGCCGTTTTATAAGCCGCCGGGATCAAAGGTTAGGGAAAAGTGTATTTGCATGTGTTTTTTTTTTTTGTTTTTTTTAACTATTTGCATTATGGCCGTCAGCGAAGAAAAATCCGTAAATTAGCCGCGCCATTTTATAAGCCGCTGGGATCAAAGGTTAGGGAAAAGTGTATTTGCATGTGTTTTTTTTGTTTGTTTGTTTTTTAACTATTTGCATTATGGCCGTCAGCGAAAAAAAATCCGTAAATTAGTCGCGTCGTTTTATAAGCCGCTGGGATCAAAGTTTAGGGAAAAGTGTATTAGCATGTGTTTTTTTGTTTTTGTTTTTTTTAACTATTTGCAGTATGGCCGTCAGCGAAGAAAAATCCGTAAATTAGCCGCGCCGTTTTATAAGCCGCTGGGATCAAAGGTTAGGGTAAAGTGTATTTGCATGTGTTTTTTTGTTTTTGTTTTTTTTAACTATTTGCAGTATGGCCGTCAGCGAAGAAAAATCCGTAAATTAGCCGCGCCGTTTTATAAGCCGCTGGGATCAAAGGTTAGGGTAAAGTGTATTTGCATGTGTTTTTTTTTTGTTTGTTTGTTTTTTAACTATTTGCAGAATGGCCGTCAGCGAAGAAAAATCCTTAAATTAGTCGCGCCGTTTTATAAGCCGCAGGGATCAAAGGTTAGGGTAAAGTGTATTTGCATGTGTTTTTTTGTTTTTGTTTTTTTTAACTATTTGCATTATGGCCGTCAGCGAAGAGAAATCCGTAAATTAGTCGCGCCGTTTTATAAGCCGCAGGGATCAAAGGTTAGGGAAAAATGTATTTGCTTGTGTTTTTTTTTTGTTTGTTTGTTTTTTAACTATTTGCAGTGTGGCCGTCAGCGAAGAAAAATCCATAAATTAGTCGCGCCGTTTTATAAGCCGCAGGGTTTAAAGCTTAGGGAAAAGTGTATTTGCATGTGTTTATTTTTTCTTTTTTCTTTAACATTTGCAGTATGGCCGTCAGCGAGGAAAAATCCTTAAATTAGTCGCGCCGTTTTATAAACCGCAGGGTTTAAAGCTTAGGGAAAAGTGTATTTGCATGTGTTTTTTTTGTTTTTTAACTATTTGCAGTATGGCGATCAGCGAAGAAAAATCCTTAAATTAGTCGCGCCGTTTTATAAGCCGCATGGATCAAAGGTTAGGGAAAAGTGTATTTGCATTTGTTTTTTTTTGTTTGTTTGTTTTTTAACTATTTGCATTATGACTGTCAGCGAGGAAAAATCCGTAAATTAGCCGCGCCGTTTTATAAGCCGCAGGGATCAAAGGTTAGGGAAAAGTGTATTTGCATGTGTTTTTTGTTTTTGTTTTTTTTAACTATTTGCATTATGGCCGTCAGCGAAGAAAAATCCGTAAATTAGCCGCGCCGTTTTATAAGCCGCTGGGATCAAAGGTTAGGGAAAAGTGTATTTGCATGTGTTTTTTGTTTTTGTTTTTTTTAACTATTTGCAGTATGGCCGTCAGCAAAGAAAAATCTGTAAATTAGTCGCGCCGTTTTATAAGCCGCAGGGATCAAAGGTTACGGAAAAGTGTATTTGTATGTGTTTTTTTGTTTGTTTGTTTGTTTTTTAACTATTTGCAGTATGGCCGTCAGTGAAGAAAAATCCGTAAATTAGCCGCGCCGTTTTATAAGCCGCTGGGATCAAAGGTTAGGGAAAAGTGTATTTGCATGTGTTTTTTGTTTTTGTTTTGTTTTTTAACTATTTGCAGTATGGCCGTCAGCGAAGAAAAATCCGCAAATTAGCCGCGCCGTTTTATAAGCCGCAGGGATCAAAGGTTAGGGTAAAGTGTATTTGCATGTGTTTTTTTTTTTTGTTTGTTTGTTTTTTAACTATTTGCATTATGGCCGTCAGCGAAGAAAAATCCGTAAATTAGTCGCGCCGTTTTATAAGCCGCTGGGATCAAAGGTTAGGGAAAAGTGTATTTGCATGTGTTTTTTGTTTTTGTTTTGTTTTTTAACTATTTGCAGTATGGCCGTCAGCGAAGAAAAATCCGTAAATTAGCCGCGCCGTTTTATAAGCCGCTGGGATCAAAGGTTAGGGAAAAGTGTATTTGCATGTGTTTTTTGTTTGTTTTTTAACTATTTGCAGTATGGCCGTTAGCGAAGAAAAATCCGTAAATTAGTCGCACCATTTTATAAGCCGCAGGGTTCAAAGGTTATGGGAAAGTGTATTTGCATGTGTTTATTTATTTATTTTTTTGGAACATTTGCAGTATGGCCGTCAGCGAAGAAAAATCCATAAATTAGCCGCGCCGTTTTATAAGCCGCAGGGATTATAGGTTAGGGAAAAGTGTATTTGCATGTGTTTTTTTTGTTTTTTAACTATCCCAATATGGCCGTCAGCAAAGAAAAATCCTTAAATTAGTCGCGCCGTTTTATAAGCCGCTGGGATCAAAGGTTAGGGGGGGGAAAAGTAGCAAAATTCACGTTAACACCTCAGTTAACACTGAACAATATTATCTCTGAAATATTTAGTTCAACTTTCTGTATCGTGGAAATCAAAGTTCTTTGAAAGCCCCCCGGAGAGGAATATATCAATAATGTATGCCTCACTAATAGAAAATACTTACAAGCATGTTTGCAGCTTGTTTTTAGGAAGGTTACCGTCAAATAACCCCACTGGCTTACAGCTTCAAATCCTTCAGATCCATCTCGCACACACACACACACACACACACACACACACACACACACACACACACACACACACACACACACAACCACACACACACACACACACACACACACACACACACACGACTGCAGGGCTTACTTCCTATTTGAAAGTAATTTTCTTGTTAAATACAAATCAATGCAGGAAAAATGCAGCGCTTGTCAAATGAAAATCCTCTATAACGGTGTCAATAAAATAACAAAACAAGAACGTTAAAAGTAAAGGAGCTGATTAAAAATACCCCAAAAAAAGTGCTAAATACAGTGTGAAAACTATAAAGGTGTGTGTACTATTGTGGGTGTGCGTGTGGTTGATAACAAGTACAAAAGTGGTGCAGAGCGTTATTTTAAAAAATGAGGATTTTGTGTGTGCTGCCAACTGTGACCATGGAGACACTCATTTACCTCCGAGTTCATGATGTCAGCGGTGGTGCTTTATGTTGTTGAACAAAAAATCATTGCCACGTTCTATGCAAAATAGAAGTACCGCCTGGAAAAAAATTAAAAAAAATTTAAATATTTTTTTGCGCGCCCAAGGTGCTCTCTGGGAAGACCGTACGACCAGTGTTTTAGGCACTACAATGGCGACTAACCAGGGGCAGGAAAACGTTGTTGTTAAATCGGAGAAATATGTGAAATAAATGAGGAAGGATTGACTGCATTACAGTTTTTAGTCAACATTTTTTTTTGGCGTTTTTTAAAAACCTGTTGTTGAATTTATCATTTTACTGCAGTTTTTGACACTTTTTTTAATCGTCTCGTACATGTCACATTTTGCAGTGACTGTAAGCATCAATATATTTATTTATTGATTCTATTAAAAGGAAATAGGTAATAAAAAATGCACAAATCAGCTCTGTCAGCTCAAAAAGTTTATTACTGGACCGACAATATCCCTAAAACCGTTTGTGCTTAACTGTGCCAGTTTGTGCTGTCATGTGTCATCATCCTACACTCAAACCTTGTGTAGGTCATACCCTAAATGGTTTTAGTTTTAGTTTTAACAGGAGTGCCCAATGCTATGACCTAAAACCGCATTTTATGCTTTTAATGTTATTTTTTTGTGCTTTTTATTTGGTTTTCGATGTTATTTCATGGCCTAAAATCTATATCGCAACATACAGTTTATTGCAGTCTCCTGCTATAACCATAAATATACCAGAATATATTATTAGCCTTATTAATTATAACGTAATTATTTGTGTGTGTGTATGTATGTATGTATGTGTATATATATATATATATATATATATATATATATATATATATATATATATATATATATATATGTGTATATATATAGATATATATATACGTATATATATATATATATATATATATATACATATATACATATTTATATATATGTATATGTGTATATATATAGATATATATACACATATATACATATATATATACACATATATATATATATATATATGTGTATATATATATAGAAATATATACGTATATACATATATATATACACATATATACATATATATATATATATATATATGTGTATATATATATATATGTATATATATATATATACACATATATACATATAAATATATACATATATATATATATATAGCGCACATATATGCCCATGAATGCAGCTGAAATAGGCTCCAGCACCCCCCACGACCCCAAAGGGGACAAGCGGTAGAAAATGGATGGATATATATATATATATGTGTGTTTGTCTTTGTTTCCTGTCAGCGCTCTTATTTTGTCCGTTTCCTGTTTGTCTCCCTGAGTGCTGTGTCTCCCCAGCTGTGGCTGATTGGCACCTGGCCACACCTGGTGTCAATCAGCCCGATTACTATTTAAAGCTGCATTCCTCTCCAGTCAGTGCTGGATTATTGTCACCACTACCTGTCACATTGTAGCTGTGTCTATTTCTGTTCACTCCGCTCATGTCACAGTTCCTTCGTGTAACATTAAGTGTTTTTGCTTCTAGTCCACAGTTAGCCTTTGCGCTAGTTTTTGTTCTCCGCCTTGTGCGCGCCTTTTGTTTGTTCTTGTTTTAGTGTTAAATTAAATCATGTTTACCTGCCGCCTTCTCTGCATCTTGGGGTTCTTCAACAACAACACGTGACATTTATAGCCCATATATGTGTACATATTATATTAAAATAATGGATTTATAATTCATATTATAATCAATAAGAAATATCCAAAAGCTAAAATACGCCAAACATGGAAAAGTGTGGAGAGTGTTTTGCGTTTTTCCCATCATGCTTTGTAATTAATGTAAAATGGTTGTAAGTTGGAATTTTTGGTGGTGAATGGATGTTTGTTTTATAACGGGGTGGTTTAGCTCGGGTTGGTAGAGCGGCCGTGCCAGCAACTCGAGGGTTGCAGGTTCGATTCCCGCTTCTGCCAACCTAGTCACTGCCGTTGTGTCCTCGGGCAAGGCACGTTTACCCACCTGCTCCCAGTGCCACCCACACTGGTTTGAATGTAACTTAGATATTGGGTTTCACTATGTAAAAGCGCTTTGATTCACTTGAGAAAAAGCGCTATATAAATATAATTCACTTCACAATTCACTTCACTAATAGTTTAGTGACCATGTTTGTTGACTTTTTGTGTCGGTTGGATTTTTTTTTTTTTTGCACCATGACTAGGGAAGGTTGTTTGCATTATGTTATATAAATAGTGCAGAGTTGTTTATTGTATTAAAAGTTTACTGTATTAAAACTAGCTGGACTTTTAAAAAGTATTGCAATCTCCCTGTGGGGAAGACTTCTTACTAAACATTACTTTCCATTTTTGAATGTTCTTTGTACATGTTTCAAAATGCTGCGAGGCCCCTAATGTGTTTCTCCTCTTGTTGATGGTGAATGGATGTTTGTTTTATAATGGGGGCGGCATAGCTCGGTTGGTAGAGCGGCCGTGCCAGCAACTTGAGGGTTGCAGGTTCGATTCCCGTTTCTGCCAACCTACTCACTGCCGTTGTGTCCTTGGGCAAGACACTTTACCCACCTGCCCCCAGTGCCACCCACACTGGTTTGAATGTAACTTAGATATTGGGTTTCACTATGTAAAAGCGCTTTGATTCACTTGAGAAAAAGCGCTATATAAATATAATTCACTTCACAATTCACTTCACTAATAGTTTAGTGACCATGTTTGTTGACTTTTTGTGTCGGTTGGATTATTTTTTTTTCCACCATGACTAGGGAAGGTTGTTTGCATTATGTTATATAAATAGTGCAGAGTTGTTTATTGTATTAAAAGTTTATTGTATTAAAACTAGCTGGACTTTTAAAAAGTATTGCAATCTCCCTGTGGGGAAGACTTCTTACTAAACATTACTTTCCATTTTTGAATGTTCTTTGGACATGTTTTAAATGCTGTGAGGCCCCTAATGTGTTTCTCCTCTTGTTGATGGTGAATGGATGTTTGTTTTATAGCTCGGTTGGTAGAGCGGCCGTGCCAGCAACTTGAGGGTTGCAGGTTCGATTCCCGCTTCTGCCAACCTAGTCACTGCCGTTGTGTCCTCGGGCAAGACACTTTTACCCACCTGCTCCCAGTGCCACCCACACTGGTTTGAATGTAACTTAGATATTGGGTTTCACTATGTAAAAGCGCTTTGATTCACTTGAGAAAAAGCGCTATATAAATATAATTCACTTCACAATTCACTTCACTAATATCCACAAAGTTTAGTGACCATGTTTGTTGACTTTTTGTGTCGGTTGGATTTTTTTTTTTTTTCACCATGACTAGGGAAGGTTGTTTGCATTATGTTATATAAATAGTGCAGAGTTGTTTATTGTATAAAAACTAGCTGGACTTTTAAAAAGTATTGCAATCTCCCTGTGGGGAAGACTTCTTACTAAACATTACTTTCCATTTTTGAATGTTCTTTGTACATGTTTCAAAATGCTGCGAGGCCCCTAATGTGTTTCTCCTCTTCCTTCCTCTCTCCCCCCCCCACCTCTGGATCATTCCACGGCCCTCCCGCCAGTCTGCTCTCAGTATTCCAGGGGAGTCTTCGCCATCTTCGGCCTTTACGACAAGCGCTCGGTCAACACGCTGACGTCCTTCTGCGGGGCGCTGCACATCAGCCTGGTGACCCCCAGTTTCCCCACGGAGGGCGAGGCTCAGTTCACGCTGCAGCTGCGGCCGTCCATCAGGGGCGCTCTGCTGTCGCTGCTGGATCACTACGACTGGAGTCGCTTCGTCTTCCTCTACGACACAGACCGAGGTAAGCTCCGCGCCGAAGTGCGGTACCAGGGAAGGGATGATACAGCAAGTCCATGACGATCCTTAAGGGGGGGCGAGTCGAGTCAGACTCCATTCAACACGATTCTCCATACAAACCATTTCTTGAGATGTATTAAAGTCCTACTGAAAGCCACTACTACCGACCACGCAGTCTGATAGTTTATATATCAATGATGAAATATTAACACAGTATTATGGACATCTGTGTTGCTGAATCTTTTGCAATTTGTTCAATGAATAATGGAGACGTCAAAGAAGAAAGCTGTAGGTGGGAAGCGGTGTATTGCGGCCTCCTTTGGCAACACAAACACAGCCGGTGTTTCTTTGTTTACATTCCCAAAAGGAGACGATGAAGCTTTACTATGGAACAGAGCGGTCAAGCGAACATGGTTCCCTACCCGGTGGCAGAGGGGTTAGTGCGTCCGCCTCACAATACGAAGGTCCTGCAGTCCTGGGTTCGAATCCAGGCTCGGGATCTTTCTGTGTGGAGTTTGCATGTTCTCCCCGTGAATGCGTGGGTTCCCTGCGGGTACTCCGGCTTCCTCCCACTTCCAAAGACATGCACCTGGGGATAGGCCCCTCCCACCTCCAAAGACATGCACCTGGGGATAGGCCCCTCCCACTACCAAAGACATGCACCTGAGGATAGGTTGATTGGCAACACTAAATTGGCCCAAGTGTGTGAATGTTGTCTGTGAATGTTGTCTGTCTATCTGTGTTGGCCCTGCGATGAGCTGGCGACTTGTCCAGGGTGTACCCCGCCTTCCGCCCGATTGTAGCTGAGATAGGCGCCAGCACCCCCCGCATCCCCGAAAGGGAATAAGCGGTAGAAAATGGATGGATGGGGATGGGTTCCCTACCACATGTCAACCGGCAGACTCCGGTGAGAAAGTGGTGGTAATAAGTCGGCTCTTACCGTAGACTTGAGCGTCGTTCCTCCCGCGCCTGTCAAAGAGGCAGCTGCGGACTCTCTTGCCTCCTCCCACCGGCCACCCCCGACCATGAATTCCACGTTTCTCGCCTCGTCGAGAAACGTGGCTTCCCTCAGAGACACTGGCGGTCACCAAACCCGTGGCCGCACTCCTCCGACTTTCAGGTTGTACAGGTACGACCATATAATCTCACTAAAACACTAGCAAATAAATAAATGATAAATGGGTTGTACTTGTATAGCGCTTTTCTACCTTCAAGGTACTCAAAGCGCTTTAACACAATAAGCAGATAAGGGATTTTCCAGAATTATCCCAGTAAAGTTGTCTAATAACATCTAGTCTAGTTTTTTTATTTTTTTTTTTTTTTTTTTTTTCTAGTCCTTCACTCTTACTTTCCTCATCCACGAATCCTTCATTCTCGCTCAAATCAATGGGGGAATAGGGACGGCGTGGCGCGGTGGGGAGAGTGGCGGTGCGCAACCCGAGGGTCCCTGGTTCAATCCCCACCTTGTACCAACTTCGTCACGTCCGTTGTGTCCTATATATATACAGAGTATATGTATGTATGTATGTATATGAATAAAACATTTTAAAAAAAAAATATATATATATATAGCTTGTATAGATAAAGATTTTTTTATGTCGACGGCTAATTTAAAGAATGTGGCCATATATATATATACATACATATATATATACATATATATATATATATATATATATATATATATATATATATGTATGTGTGTATATATATATATATATATATATGTATATGTATGTATATATATATATGTATATATATATATATATATATGTATATGTATATGTATGTATATATATATATGTATGTATGTATATATATATATATATATTTTTTTTTTTAAAAGGTGGCCATTCCAAGATGAAAGGTATATACATATATATATATATATATATATATATATATATATATATATATATATATATATATATATATATATATATATATATATATATATATGTATATATGTATATTCCTTTCATCTTGGAATGGCCACCTTTTGCAAAGTCGACATACAAAATCTTTTCTTTATTTATACGAGCCATATATTTTTTTCAATCAACCGTCGACATAACGCAGCCAAAAGTTCAGTTGGCAAAGTTTTCTTTTTTTTCTGTCACACGACTCTGGAGGGATCCCCAACCACAGTGAGGGAAGAAAGGTCAGACATGATCCACTGTCCCACGGTATAGACGTGCGTCTAGTGTGTGTGTGTGTGTGTGTGTGTGTGTGTGTGTGTGTGTGTCTGGGTTAATACCCCGGGCGACGGGCGATAAATGCGTAGCGAGAGGAGGAAGAGATGAGTCAGTCAAGTGGGCGAGAGAAGAGGATCAGGAAGGACAGGTGTGAGTCCAGGGAGGAAGGTGTGAGTCCAGGGAGGAAGGGGACAAACAAGGTGACAGAGGCCAGACAAGACAACGGAAATAGTGGCGGCGGGGCTGGAAATAGGAGGGGAAACAAACAAATAGGATCACGAGCATCGAGGGACATCTGGTAGATGGAGAGAACCAGGAGCGAGGGTAGAGTTTTGGCCTCATTATCATCCCAGACCCTTATTAGACTCTGCTGGTACTATGTGGGACATGAGAAGTACCTTTCATTTCTGTTACACACACTGGACTCTTCATTAGGTACACCCGCACAACCACTTCGTGGATGCACACACTACCAATCAGCAGGATTGCAGGTAAGAATACGTTTTAATATAATAAAACAAAAGAACACAGGTGCAAAAAAGGGGAAAAACAAAGCGCGTGCCAATGCACGGAAAGCTAATGCTAAAAACGTAGCAGGAAACGGAAAACATTAAACGGCGTGCCGCACGCACGTGAAGCTAAGGCGGAACTTAGCACAAAATAATCGAGGGCACAAGGATACAAAACGTGTTGCGAAAAACAAGTAATGGACCGAGGACGAACTAAGGAACCAGGTGGGCTTAAATACACAAATAATTATTAGAAACAGGTGTGTGACAGGAGCCCGTGAGGAGGAACACAATACGTTGCCATGGTGACTAACACAAACAAGGAAGTGCTCAAACAAGGATCGGCAGAGTCCAGAAACAAAACATGAACAAAGACATAAATAGGGCAAAACCATTAACGATCCGAGTCACGGATCGTGACAGATACCAATATTTTGATACCGGTACCAAAACGTATTTTGATACTTTTCGATGTTTTTTTAAATAAAGGGGACCACAAAAAAATGGCATTATTGGCTTTATTTTAACAAAAAAAATATTAGGGTACATTAAACATGTATTTATAATTGCAATTTAGTCCTTAAAGGGGAACATTATCAGCAGACCTATGTAAGCGTCAATATATACCTTGATGGTGCAGAAAAAAGACCATATATTTTTTTAACCGATTTCCGAACTCTAAATGGGTGAATTTTGGCGAATTAAACGCCTTTCTGTCAACACATTACAAACACCGGGTCTCAGCTCTGTTATTTTCCGTTTTTTTGACTATTTTTTGGAACCTTGGAGACATCATGCCTCGTCGGTGTGTTGTCGGAGGGTGTAACAACACTAACAGGGAGGGATTCAAGTTGCACCACTGGCCCCAAGATGCCAAAGTGTCTGCCGCCAGACCCCCATTGAATGTACCAAAGTGGCTCCACATTTGACCAAAGTGTCTGCCGCCAGACCCCCATTGAATGTTCCAGATTGTCTCCACATTTGACCAAAGTGTCTGCCGCCAGACCCCCATTGAATGTGCCGGAGTGTCTCCACATTTTACCGGCGATGCTAAGACAGACATGGCACAGAGATGTATGGATAACTTGCAGATGCATTTGTAACGATAAAGTCACAGAAATCACAAAGGTGAGTTTTGTTGACGTTGACTGCCAGCTAATTGATGCTAACATGCTACGCTAATCGATGCTATCATGCTATTTACCGGTGGTGCCAAAGCAGACATGGCACAGAGATGTATGGATAACCTGCAGATGCATTTGCAACTATATCACGTTTCCTTCCACCCACATTTAATGCGAAACAAACACTTACCAATCGACGGATTTAAGTTGCTCCAGTGTCAAAAGATGCGAAAGTCCTGATCGTTTGGTCCGCACATTTTACCGGCGATGCTAACGCAGCTATTCGGCCATGCTATGGCTATGAATAGCGTCAATAGCTATAGTTTCTTCTTCAATATTTTCATACCCCAACCATCCGTTTCAATACATGCGTAATCTGTTGAATGGCTTAAGTCGCTGAAATCCGAGTTTGAATCCGAGCTAATGTCGCTATATCTTGCTGTGGTATTCCCAGTGTTTTACATTGGCAGCACTGTGTGACGTCACAGGGAAATGGCCAGTGTCTTCGCAGAGAGCGAAAATAAGGCACTTTAAAGCTTTATTTAAGGATATTCCGAGACCGGTAAAATTTTGAAAAAAACTTCAAAAAATACAACAAGCCACTGGGAACTGATTTTTATTGTTTTTAACCCTTTTTGGAATTGTGATAATGTTCCCCTTTAAATAAAATAGTGAACTTACTAGACAACTTGTCTTTTAGTAGTAAGTAAACAAACAAAGACTCCTAGTCTGCAGTAACATATTGTATCATTTATACACCTATTATTTTGTACAGATTATAAAGCAGTGGTCCCCAACCACCGGGCCGTGGCCAGACCGATTGGTACAAGAAATAAAAAAAATGTTAAATAAAAATTATTAAATCAACATTAAAAACACAATATATACATTAAATATAAATATAGATCAATACAGTTTGCAGGGTTACAGTCCGTAAGCACACTTGATTGTATTTCTTTATGAACACATTCGGAGCCAGGGGCCGGGCCCCTTAGACCCCCGACAAGAAGCTCATCATAACATGATTGTACGACGTACACGTGCCTGCAGCCCAGGGGCCAACATGCTTCAGGACCACGGAGAGCGGCCGGGAAGTCCTTCAAACAGACATGCAGTCAGTTCAGCACCATGGACAGCGAACATTTTAACTGCTGTTTTTCAACCACGGAGAGCGCAGCAGTAGCTAATATGAATGCTATATAGTTGAGTAAGGTACAAACACAATTTCAACATGAATTTAGGCCAACTCATGACTAGCCTAACAAATCACTGTAGCAACATGTACCGTATTTCCTTGAATTGCCGCCGGGTATATAGTATGCACCTGCCTAGAATTACTGCCGGGTCAAACTCGTTTGCAAAATATTATTTTTATTAGCGCGTGTCAAGAATTTCCGCCGGGTCAAACTTGTTTCGACAAATAATTAGCATATGCCTGGAATTTCCACCGGGTCAAACTCGTCACGTCACGAGTGACACTTCACCTGTCATCGTTTTCAAAATGGAGGAGGCTGATTTCAATCATTTCAAATCGCATAAAGGGAAGAAGATTAAGAGCTATTCAGTAGGATTTAAGGTCCAAGCTATTGAATATGCTAAAAAGAACAGTAAGCAGATATATTTTATTAATATACCGTAGCTGCGTGTGTCAAATATGAGTCATTAGAGGGCGCTAGTGATCCTTCTCGCGACTACTCGGCTGCAGAGGAAGTGACAACAAGCAGCAAGAGTGAGCAGCGATCGTTTATTTTTTCCTCTCGCTTGCACTTTTAACATGGAGGATTACATATCCAAAATAAAACGTTTTTCTAAACTGGACTTTCAATGGAAGCAGGAGGTAATCAAAGGAAGATCTCCATCGAGACAGAGAGATGTTTAAAACTGAAGAAAGATAAGGGCGGCATAGCTCGGTTGGTAGAGCGGCCGTACCAGCAACTTGAGGGTTGCAGGTTCGATTCCCGCTTCCGCCATCCTAGTCACTGCCGTTGTGTCCTTGGGCCGGACACTTGACCCACCTGCTCCCAGTGCCACCCACACTGGTTTAAATGTAACTTAGATATTGGGTTTCACTATGTAAAAGCGCTTTGAGTCACTAGAGAAAAGCGCTATATAAATATAATTCACTTAGTGTACAAGAGTTTTAAAGAAAAGAAGGAAAAAAGGAAGACTTCTATAAACAAGTTATCGATGCTTTTGATCAGAATTAGCTGCGCATGGACGTCATTTATAAGTAAAGGTAAGACCATAATAACGTTTTTGTTGTATTAAATGTGCTTTTCATGATGTATCCTTACATCACACTCAAATTTTTAAGCGCAGGCCTAAATTTGCCACATGCCTTTGGTAAGAGGTTTTAAAATAATTAGCGCATGCTTGCCTTTACCGCATTCCTTTGGTAAGCGCCGGAGTGAGAAGAGGTTTTAAATTAATTAGGAACTACGTTAAGTCCACATACTGTACGTACAACTCTTTAATTGGTGAGACTAGAAATAACCTGAGACAGGTACCTCCTGAAGCTCCGCCCCTGGTAGGTCTCGCTTGTATCCTATTGCAAAATGAGTTGTACTCGTATAGCGTTTTTCTACCTTCAAGGTACTCAAAGCGCTTTGACACTACTTCCACATTCACACACACATTCACACACTGATGGAGGGAGCTGCCATGCAAGGCCCTAACCAGCACCCATCAGGAGCAAGGGTGAAGTGTCTTGCTCAAGGACACAACAGACGTGGCGAGGTTGGTACTAGGTGGGCATTGAACCAGGAACCCTCAAGTTGCTTGCATGTCCCCAACTTCGCCACACCATCCTCAGCTTTAGCTTTAGTGTAGCTTGTTTACTTTTTGTAAATGACATGACTAAATGTATTAATTGTATTATTATTTTTTTTAAACCTTTTTTTAATGTTTAGTTTTTTTATAATCCAAAAAATTATATATATATTCTTTTTTTGTTTTTGTTTTTTCTTTATTTTTTTTAGATCATTATTATTTTATTTTTTTTCAACTATGTTTACCTTTTAAAAATGACTGTAGGGAACGTGTGTGTTTATTGGAGGATATTTCAAACAATCAATCAATCAATCAATGTTTACTTATATAGCCCTAAATCACTAGTGTCTCAAAGGGCTGCACAAACCACTACCACATCCTCGGTAGGCCCACATAAGGGCAAGGAAAACTAACACCCAGTGGGACGTCAGTGACAATGCTGACTATGAGAAATCTTGGAGAGGACCTCAGATGTGGGCATGATATCACACACAAGTAAAAACACTGCAGGGTCGCTCGTATCGCACATGATATCACACACAAGTAAAAACACTGCAGGGTCGCTCGTATCGCACATGATATCACACACAAGTAAACACACTGCCCGACCGCTTGTATCGCACATGATATCACACACAAGTAAACACACTGCAGGACCGCTTGTATCGCACATGATATCACACACAAGTAAACACACTGCAGGACCGCTTGTATCGCACATGATATCACACACAAGTAAACACACTGCAGGACCGCTTGTATCGCACATGATATCACACACAAGTAAACACACTGCAGGACCGCTTGTATCGCACATGATATCACACACAAGTAAACACACTGCAGGACCGCTTGTATCGCACATGATATCACACATAAGTAAACATACTGCGGGACAGCTCGTATCGCACATGATATCACACACAAGTACACATACTGCAGGACTGCTTGTATCGCGCATGATATCACACACAAGTGAACATACTGCAGGACCGCTTGTATCGCACATGATATCACACACAAGGAAACCTACTGCATGACCGCTTGTATCGCACATGATATCACATACAAGGAAACCTACTGGATGACCGCTTGTATCGCACATGATATCACACATAAGTAAACATACTGCGGGACCGCTTGTATCGCGCATGATATCACACACAAGTAAACATACTGCAGGATAGCTCGTATTGCACATGTCTTCACACACAAGGAAACCTACTGCATGACCGCTTGTATCGCACATGATATCACACATAAGTAAACATACTGCGGGACAGCTCGTATCGCACATGATATCACACACAAGTACACATACTGCAGGACTGCTTGTATCGCGCATGATATCACACACAAGTGAACATACTGCAGGACCGCTTGTATCGCACATGATATCACACACAAGGAAACCTACTGCATGACCGCTTGTATCGCACATGATATCACATACAAGGAAACCTACTGGATGACCGCTTGTATCGCACATGATATCACACACAAGTAAACATACTGCAGGACAGCTCGTATTGTACATGACTTCACACAAGTACACATACTGCATGACCGCTTGTACTGCACATGATATCACACACAAGTAAACATACTGCAGGGCCACTCGTATCGCACATGATGTATCACACACAAGTAAAAACACTGCACGGTCGCTAGTATCACACATGATATCACACACAAGTAAACACACTGCAGGACAGCTCGTATTGTACATGACTTCACACACAAGTACACATACTGCAGGGCCGCTTGTATCGCACATATCACACACAAGTCAACACACTGCAGGACCGCTTGTATCGCACATGATATCACACATAAGTACACATACTGCAGGACCGCTTGTATCGCGCATGATATCACACAAGTAAACACGCTGCAGGAACGCTTGTATCGCACATGATATCACACACAAGTGAACACACTGCATGGCCGCTTGTATCGCACATGATATCACACACAAGTGAACATACTGCAGGACCGCTTGTATCGCACATGATATCACACAAAAGTAAACATACTGCAGGACCGCTTCTATCACACATGATATCCCACACAAGTAAACACGCTACATGACCGCTTGTATCGCACATGATATCACACACAAGTAAACATACTCCAGGAGAGCTCGTATTGCACATATCACACACAAGCAAACAATTCTTAATAAATTTAAAAAATATATATATTTTATTAATGAAAAAAAAATATATATATATATATAGATACATTTTTAAAAAATATGCATATTTAAAAATATATATATATATATTGTATTTATTTGAAACAATAGCAGTTAAATATATTAAACAAAACCAGTTTTCTTTTATGTAATCTAGAAATTGATGATACCTGTTTATCTACTTCATGGATAAATGTAGTTAATCATAGAACTGGCACGCAAATGTTATTAAAAACGTGTTGATTTTGACTCCAGGATGGGTTCTGAATGGAATGATTACCCTCAGGAATCAAATCCTGTGCTCCCCAAACATTCCCAGCACTAATAATTACATCATGGCCGCTACAATCTTGTCTTGTTTTTCCTCTTTTTTTTTTCTAGGTTACGCAATCCTGCAGGCAATCATGGAGAGAGCCGGGCAAAACGGCTGGCAGGTAAGCAAACACACACACACACACACACACACACACACACACACACACACACCTGGAAACAGGCCAACATAAACACACAATAAAATGCAGCATGTTTTAAAAAAAACAACTATTTTAACGCAGGTGAGCGCAATCTGCGTGGAGAGTTTCAACGAAGCCGGGTATCGGCGACTCCTGGAAGACCTGGATCGACGTCAGGAGAGGAAGTTTGTGATCGACCTGGAACTGGAGCGGCTGCAGAGCATGCTGGAGCAGGTACTGGCTTCTCCGTTTCACTTCCTGCCGCTTCACACCTAAAAATAGTGCAAACCACAAAATACATTTTTTTGGTATCATTTTCAGTATCGCTTCAACCGTGCAAGATACCGCTAAATTACAACTCAACCAGGGGTGTCCAAACGTTTTCCACTGAGGGCCACACATGTAAAAGTTAACCCTTGTATTATGTTGGAAAAAATGACATTGATTATGTTGCGGGTCGTTTTGACCCGCACTGTGTAAATGCACTCAAAACAGTCAAGAAAACAGATTAAACCAATTACAATTTTATTTTAGGTTATATAAACATTTAGAAAAGTGACATACAATACACTTTGTATTCCAATTGTATTATGTTAAGGGTCAATTTGACCCATTTCAGTTTTTGTCTTGATCAAAGTACTGGTTATCCTTTCTTTTTCTTGCTGAAATCTGGTGACTTTTCCTCATCCAGGGTCATGAACTGGTGTGTAAATCTGGACACTTTGTTGTGTAGTGGAATGTTTGTGCAGAGTTTGTATAAAAAGATGATGTTGCGGGTCATTTTGACCCAGGCGCTTTAATGTGGGTAAATAGCTGTTCAGATCCAAAAATAAACATGTCTCCTTGATGTACTTTTTACTTTGATGTACAATTGTTTGTATTTTGATTGTCTCTGAGACCCAGAGCCAGGTGTGTGAAGACAGGGAACTTTCTCACACTTGTCCTTGTCTCCTCAGATGTCATCCTTCTGGAGCTCATTTTTGGTGAGTTTGTCAAAGAGATGACATGAGAACAGTGACAAGGACACGTTTGAGAAAGTTCTGGGTCTCAGAGGCAACCAAAATACAAACAATTGTACATCAAAGTAAAAAGTACATCAAAGAGACTTGTTTATTTTGGCCATTTACCCACATTAAAGCGTCTGGGTCAAAATGACCCGCAACATCATATTTGTATACAAACTCTGCAAGACATTCCACTACTCAACAAAGTGTCCAGATTTTACACACCAGTTCATGACCCTAGATTGGGAAAAGTAACCAAATTTCAGCAAGAAAAAGAAAGGATAACCAGTACTTTGATCAACACAAAAACTGAAATGGGTCAAATTGACCCTCAACATAATAGAAGGGTTAACGCATGCGGGGCCATTTTGATATTTTTTATTTTGAAACCATAACAAAATGTATGGATTTTTAATTAGATTACAATCATGACGCAGAACATTGAATAATGCGGACACGTTTGTTACTGGATACTTTTTTAATACTGTCTTGGAGATTATATGTGTGAGTAAAATGCAGCTTTATAACTATTTGGTACTTGTTTATGTTGACAAATGTGCAATATTGTTCGCTATTTATTACGGAAGTCTCACTAGCGGAACAAACAATGACAACAACAAACAAGGGAAATTTGTCCTTTTCCTTCATCTTTGTGCCGGCACGGCATCCCCGGCGCTTTTTTTCAGAGTTCCACGGGAATGTCAACCTAAATGTCTTTAAAGTTGAAGTGGAGTGGGGTTTTTTTTTTGGCGAGACAATATTTAGATTACAATCATGACGCAGAACATTGAATAATGCGGACACGTTTGTTACTGGATACTTTTTTTAATACTGCCTTGGAGATTATATGTGTGAGTAAAATGCAACTATATAACTATTTGGTACTTGTTTATGTTGACAAATTTATTGAACATCAAGTAACATCAAGTTATATACATTCAAACTCAATAACATAAAATAACATCAAGTTCAATAATAAATAAAATAACTGTGCATCAAGTTCAATAATAAATTAAATAACTGTGCATCAAGTTCAATAATAAATGAAATAACTTGCATCAAGTTCAATAATAAATCAAAAAAAGTATTATAACTTGCGTCAAGTTCAATAATAAATAAAACAAAAGTGTTATAACTTGCATCAAGTTCAATAATAAATCAAAAAAAGGATTATAACTTGCATCAAGTTCAATAATAAATAAAACAAAAGTGTTATAACTTGCATCAAGTTCAATAATAAATCAAAAAAAGTATTATAACTTGCATCAAGTTCAATAATAAATCAAAAAAAGTATTATAACTTGCATCAAGTTCAATAATAAATCAAAAAAGTATTATAACTTGCATCAAGTTCAATAATAAATAAAACAAAAGTGTTATAACTTGCATCAAGTTCAATAATAAATCAAAAAAAGTATTATAACTTGCATCAAGTTCAATAATAAATAAAAGAAAAGTATTATAACTTGCGTCAAGTTCAATAATAAATAAAACAAAAGTGTTATAACTTGCATCAAGTTCAATAATAAATCAAAAAAAGTATTATAACTTGCATCAAGTTCAATAATAAATAAAACAAAAGTGTTATAACTTGCATCAAGTTCAATAATAAATCAAAAAAAGTGTTATAACTTGCATCAAGTTCAATAATAAATCAAAAAAAGTGTTATAACTTGCGTCAAGTTCAATAATAAATAAAACAAAAGTGTTATAACTTGCATCAAGTTCAATAATAAATTAAAAAAAAAGTGTTATAACTTGCATCAAGTTCAATAATAAATCAAAAAAAGTATTATAACTTGCATCAAGTTCAATGATAAATTAAAAAAAAGTGTTATAACTTGCATCAAGTAAATAATAAATAAAACAAAAGTGTTATAACTTGCATCAAGTTCAATAATAAATCAAAAAAAGTATTATTACTTGCATCAAGTTCAATAATAAATCAAAAAAAGTATTATAACTTGCATCAAGTTCAATAATAAATCAAAAAAGTATTATAACTTGCGTCAAGTTCAATAATAAATCAAAAAAAGTATTATAACTTGCATCAAGTTCAATAATAAATAAAACAAAAGTGTTATAACTTGCATCAAGTTCAATAATAAATAAAACAAAAGTGTTATAACTTGCATCAAGTTCAATAATAAATCAAAAAAAGTGTTATAACTTGCATCAAGTTCAATAATAAATAAAACAAAAGTGTTATAACTTGCATCAAGTTCAATAATAAATAAAACAAAAGTGTTATAACTTGCATCAAGTTCAATAATAAATCAAAAAAAGTATTATAACTTGCATCAAGTTCAATAATAAATCAAAAAAAGTGTTATAACTTGCATCAAGTTCAATAATAAATAAAACAAAAGTGTTATAACTTGCATCAAGTTCAATAATAAATCAAAAAAGTATTATAACTTGCGTCAAGTTCAATAATAAATAAAACAAAAGTGTTATAACTTGCATCAAGTTCAATAATAAATCAAAAAAAGTGTTATAACTTGCATCAAGTTCAATAATAAATCAAAAAAAGTGTTATAACTTGCATCAAGTTCAATAATAAATCAAAAAAAGTATTATAACTTGCATCAAGTTCAATAATAAATAAAACAAAAGTGTTATAACTTGCATCAAGTTCAATAATAAATAAAACAAAAGTGTTATAACTTGCATCAAGTTCAATAATAAATCAAAAAAAGTATTATAACTTGCATCAAGTTCAATAATAAATCAAAAAAAGTGTTATAACTTGCATCAAGTTCAATAATAAATCAAAAAAAGTATTATAACTTGCATCAAGTTCAATAATAAATAAAACAAAAGTGTTATAACTTGCATCAAGTTCAATAATAAATAAAACAAAAGTGTTATAACTTGCATCAAGTTCAATAATAAATCAAAAAAAGTATTATAACTTGCATCAAGTTCAATAATAAATCAAAAAAAGTGTTATAACTTGCATCAAGTTCAATAATAAATAAAACAAAAGTGTTATAACTTGCATCAAGTTCAATAATAAATCAAAAAAAGTGTTATAACTTGCATCAAGTTCAATAATAAATAAAACAAAAGTGTTATAACTTGCATCAAGTTCAATAATAAATAAAACAAAAGTGTTATAACTTGCATCAAGTTCAATAATAAATCAAAAAAAGTATTATAACTTGCATCAAGTTCAATAATAAATAAAAAAAAGTATTATAACTTGCATCAAGTTCAATAATAAATCAAAAAAAGTATTATAACTTGCATCAAGTTCAATAATAAATCAAAAAAAGTATTATAACTTGCATCAAGTTCAATAATAAATCAAAAAAAGTATTATAACTTGCATCAAGTTCAATAATAAATCAAAAAAAGTGTTATAACTTGCATCAAGTTCAATAATAAATAAAACAAAAGTGTTATAACTTGCATCAAGTTCAATAATAAATAAAACAAAAGTGTTATAACTTGCATCAAGTTCAATAATAAATCAAAAAAAGTATTATAACTTGCATCAAGTTCAATAATAAATCAAAAAAAGTATTATAACTTGCATCAAGTTCAATAATAAATCAAAAAAAGTATTATAACTTGCATCAAGTTCAATAATAAATCAAAAAAAGTATTATAACTTGCATCAAGTTCAATAATAAATCAAAAAAAGTATTATAACTTGCATCAAGTTCAATAATAAATAAAAAAAAGTATTTTAACTTGCATCAAGTTCAATAATAAATCAAAAAAAGTATTATAACTTGCATCAAGTTCAATAATAAATCAAAAAAAGTATTATAACTTGCATCAAGTTCAATAATAAATCAAAAAAAGTGTTATAACTTGCACCAAGTTCAATAATAAATCAAATAACTTGCATCAAGTTCAATAGTAAATAAATTAAAAGTGCCACTTTTTTCGCGTTTTAATAAAATTTACCGCGCTCACAACATCTGTTAAAACCTCATTGAGTTCGGGGCTGAGCTGCCTTGACGCGAGTGTCCAATGTGCATTTGGCGCAACCCTCTTTATTAGAGCCTGCAGCCCGTTTTTTGACCCCGCCATGGTCTGTGCGCCATCAGAGCAAAAGCCCACACGGTTTTCCCATTTAAGGTCGTGTTCTTTGAGGAAACTGTCCATTATCTTGAACAGCTCATCAGCGGTGGCTCTATTTTTTTTATGTATTTGCAAAACAGCAAATCCTCGCACAGTGACTCGCCATTCACAAAGCGGACGTATGCGATGAACAGGCAGTCTTTATTGCTGTCAGTAGCTTGGTCCACTTGTAAAGCAAAACAACTTTCTTTTAATTTCTCTACGCCTTGTTCCTCAAGATCACTTGCGATGTCGCGGATACGTCTCGCAACTGTCGTTTGACAATTTCGCTGCGCTTGTCTCGTCAAGCATGACTGACACCATGTCTATTGCAGCGGGGAGAATTAGCTGCTCGGCCATTGTTTGTGTTTTTTTTTCGCATTGAGCAATTCTGCATGCAACTCTACATGAAGCCAATTTATCCATTTTGTGTGATTGTGGTCCACACATTAGCCTGCTACCCATCCGCGCGAAAGTTTCTTCTGCTTAGCCCCGCCCCCATTAGTTACATGTTGCGTCCGTCAATCTTTAAAGCCTACAGGACAAATAATTTACATTAATTTATATAGCGGATTTCACAGACAGAATCACAAAGTGATTTAAAGTTTGTATAGAAAATGGGGTTGTAAAAAAAAATATAAGAACATAATAAAAAAAATAAAAAATTTCCTCCCGTTCCTCACGCCCCACGTGTCATGTCTCTATTCCCCACCAGTGGGGGGCGCCCCACACTTTGAGAAACGATACACTAGCGGAACAAACAATGACAACAACAAACAAGGGAAATTGGTCCTTTTCCTTCATCTTTGTGCCGGCACGGCATCCCCGGCGCTTTTTTTTCCGTCGTAATAATGACTCAAAACAGCGCGACATTTGTCCACAACTTTCCGAAAAAACGACAAATTGCATGCCGGGTGTAACTCTGGAAGCAAATAACGACGTAATCCCGTCTAAAAAGGAGAATTTAATGA
This sequence comes from Nerophis ophidion, assembly GCF_033978795.1. NCBI lineage: Eukaryota > Metazoa > Chordata > Actinopteri > Syngnathiformes > Syngnathidae > Nerophis > Nerophis ophidion. The sequence goes on along the minus strand of NC_084623.1, from coordinate 57,228,308 downwards.
ATGAAATTAATTATTTGCCTCTGTTATTGCATTATTTTTAATCGCTCTAATAAAAAGGCTTCCCCCCTCCCCACACACACACACACACACACACACACACACACACACAGAGCGCAGCTGGCAGACACAGACAAACAGAGTAGTGTGTGTGTGTCTCCTCAAAGGGACGCCGGCCAAAACAGACACTGTAGAGCTCACTGTGACACCAGTTAGTGTGTGTTGTAAACACTAATGTGCGTGTGTGTGTGTGTGTGTGTGTGTGTGTGTGTGTGTGTGTGTGTGTGTGTGTGTGTGTGTGTGTGTGTGTGTGTGTGTGTGGCTCCTCACTCACCACAGTGGCCAATTAAGATGCAGTCTGTCAGTCTGGGATGGGGCCACTGGAGTGTGTGTTTCAGTCGGTGCATGCATTTCAAGTGTGTGTGTGTGGTGTGTGTGTGTGTAACATTTTCAATACGTACCCTGAATTGTGGTGTCGTCGGCCGCCTCGTGGTTTTGTGTGTGTGTCAAGGAGGATGAGCGTGATGACAGATGACAGAGTTGCAAATCGGTACTTTAACTTTTTTAATTTTAAATTCAAACGAGCTGCCATGGCCATGGAAACACTCATTTACCGCGCGTTCGCGCGGTTGTGCTCGCCAGCGTGTGTGCGACGTTGTCGAACACGCGGCACACGTCTACAAAAAAAACAAACACATTAAAAAAAAAATCAAAAAGTGAATTTGTTTTTATTAGCAGCTGTTTTATTTATTTATTTATTTTTTGGGATGCGCCTGAAAGAGTGGCGCTAGCTCCTTCGACTTCCTTCATTCGACCTAATTTTTGGTATTATTCTCAACTTTTCTTGCATTATTTCTACATCTAATCTTTTTCATAAACCCCTAATTATAGTTATTGGGCGCTTTTGTGCGTTTTCGTTACTTTACTTCTTCTTTCCGGGGCCGTTTAGTGTTGGGCTTTGATCAGTTGAGCAGCCGGCCCTTTGTTTACACACGCGAGGAGCTGTTTGAGCGCTTCTTGCCAGCGCTATGAGGTTTGGCGTGGAACTATGGGAAAAAAGCGCCGGGGATGCCGTGCCGGCACAAAGTTAAAGGAAAAGGACCGATTTCCCTTGCGGATCAGTACATTTTTTCAATGTCGGGGGTTTAAAGGGCCCAGACTGGCTCCAAATTTGTTCCGCTAGTGAGACATAACATATAATCAATTTTCTCAATGTTTTTTTTAAGTGTTCCTCGTAACCTTGACCTAAAAAAAAATATAATAATAAGTACGGTACTTACAGTACAAACACTTTGTGGGGCGCAACATAACATATTCAGCTTCCTGGAAAAGGCCTACTTCCTACTTAGGCAACATACAGCCTACACAGTACTGCCGTTTAATGTCTTGGAAAGTTTCAGACAAATGTAGAAAAATACTGTATTGATGTTTCACTTGTTTTATGTTACTTAAAGGTAAACACTAGGTGGCGGTAAAAGCACATTGTTAAATTACAAATAATCAAAAATTGTAATAATTTGACAGCCCAACTTTTCGGTACTTCTATAAAAACAGCTGGTGTGTAATACTTACAGTACAAACATGTCATAGGGCGCAACATAACTTCCTGGAAAAAAAAACTTGCAATGTTTTGAGTCATTATTTTCTATTTATTTTTTATGAATTTTCTCAATGTTTTTTTTTTTAAGTGTTCCTCGTAACTTTGACCTGAAAAAAATATATAATAAGTACAATACTTACAGTGCAAACACTTTGTAGGGCGCAACATAACACATTCAGATTCCTGGAAAAAGCTGCTTCCTACTAAGGCAACATACCACAAATAGCCTACACAGTTTTGTCATTTAATGTCTTGGAAAGTTTCAGAAAAATTTTGAAAAATACTGTATTGATGTTTCACTTGTTTTATACGACTTGAGGGTAAACACTGGGTGGCGGTAAAAGCACATTGTCAAATTACTAATAATCAAAAATTGTAATAATTTGACAGCCCAACTTCTATAAAAACAGCTGGTGTGTAATAAGTACGATACTTACAGTACAAACATGTTGTAGGGCGCAACATAACTTCCTGGAAAAAAACTTGCAATGTTTTGAGTCATTATTTTCTATTTATTTTTTATGAATTTTCTCAGTTTTTTTTTTTAAGTGTTCCTCATAAACCTGACCTAATAATAAGTACAATACTTACAGTGCAAACACTTTGTAGGGCGCAACATAACACATTCAGATTCCTGGAAAAAGCTACTTCCTACTAAGGCAACATACCACAAATAGCCTACACAGTTTTGTCATTTAATGTCTCGGAAAGTTTGAGAAACATTTTGAAAAATACTGTATTGATGTTTCACTTGTTTTATACGACTTAAAAGTAAACACTAGATGGCGGTAAAAGCACATTGTTAAATTACAAATAATCAAACATTTAAATAATTAATGTTGAGGTTGCGTACCGAGTTCGGTACTTCTATAAAAACAGCTGGTGTGTAATAAGTACGATACTAACAGTATAAACACTCTTTAGGGCGCAACATAACACGTTTAGATTACCGGAAAAAGCTACTTCCTACTAAGGCAACGTACCACAAATAGCCTACACAGTTTTGTCATTTAACGTCTTGGAAAGTTTGAGAAAAATTTTGAAAAATACTGTATTGATGTTTCATTTGTTTTATACGACTTAAAAGTAAACACTAGATGGCGGTAAAAGCACATTGTTAAATTACAAATAATCAAAAATGTAAATAATTTCACAGGCAACTTAATGTTAGGGTTGCGTACCGAGTTCGGTACTTCTATAAAAACAGCTTGTGTGTAATAAGTACGATACTTACAGTATAAACACTCTTTAGGGCGCAACATAACACGTTTAGATTACCGGAAAAAGCTACTTCCTACTAAGGCAACATACCACAAATAGCTTACACAGTTTTGCCATTTAATGTCTCGAAAAGTTCGAGAAACATTTTGAAAAATACTGTATTGATGTTTCACTTGTTTTATACGACTTAAAAGTAAACACTAGATGGCGGTAAAAGCACATTGTCAAATTACAAATAATCAAAAATTTAAATAATTAATGTTAGGGTTGCGTACCGAGTTCGGTACTTCTATAAAAACAGCTGGTGTGTAATAAGTATGATACTTACAGTATAAACATGTTGTAGGGCGTAACATAACACATTCAGATTCCTGGAAAAAGCTACTTCCTACTAAGGCAACGTACCACAAATAGCTTACACAGTTTTGCCATTTAATGTCTCGGAAAGTTTGAGAAACATTTTGAAAAATACTGTATTGATGTTTCACTTGTTTTATACGACTTAAAAGTAAACACTGGATGGCGGTAAAAGGACATTGTTAAATTACAAATAATCAAAAATTTAAATAATTAATGTTGAGGTTGCGTACCGAGTTCGGTACTTCTATAAAAACAGCTGGTGTGTAATAAGTACGATACTTACAGTATAAACATGTTGTAGGGCGTAACATAACACATTCAGATTCCTGGAAAAAGCTACTTCCTACTAAGGCAACATACCACAAATAGCCTACACAGTTTTGTCATTTAATGTCTCGGAAAGTTTGAGAAACATTTTGAAAAATACTGTATTGATGTTTCACTTGTTTTATACGACTTAAAAGTAAACACTAGATGGCGGTAAAAGCACATTGTTAAATTACAAATAATCAGAAATTTAAATAATTTCACAGGCCAACTTAATGTTAGGGTTGCGTACCGAGTTCGGTACTTCTATAAAAACAGCTGGTGTGTAATAAGTACGATACTTACAGTACAAACATGTTGTAGGGCGTAACATAACACATTCAGATTCTTGGAAAAAGCTACTTCCTACTAAGGCAACATACCACAAATAGCTTACACAGTTTTGTCATTTAATGTCTCGGAAAGTTTGAGAAACATTTTGAAAAATACTGTATTGATGTTTCACTTGTTTTATACGACTTAAAAGTAAACACTAGATGGCGGTAAAAGCACATTGTTAAATTACAAATAATCAAAAATTTAAATAATTAATGTTAGGGTTGCGTACCGAGTTCGGTACTTCTATAAAAACAGCTGGTGTGTTATAAGTACGATACTTACAGTATAAACATGTTGTAGGGCGTAACATAACACATTCAGATTCTTGTAAAAAGCTACTTCCTACTAAGGCAACATACCACAAATAGCCTACACAGTTTTGTCATTTAATGTCTCGGAAAGTTTGAGAAACATTTTGAAAAATACTGTATTGATGTTTCACTTGTTTTATACGACTTAAAAGTAAACACTAGATGGCGGTAAAAGGACATTGTTAAATCACAAATAATCAAAAATTTAAATAATTTCACAGGCCAATTTAATGTTAGGGTTGCGTACCGAGTTCGGTACTTCTATAAAAACAGCTGGTGTGTAATAAGTACGATACTTACAGTATAAACACTTTTTAGGGCGCAACATAACACATTCAGATTCCTGGAAAAAGCTACTTCCTACTAAGGCAACGTACCACAAATAGCCTACACGGTTTTGTCATTTAATGTCTCGGAAAGTTTGAGAAACATTTTTAAAAATACTGTATTGATGTTTCACTTGTTTTATACGACTTAAAAGTAAACACTAGGTGGCGGTAAAAGCACATTGTTAAATTACAAATAATCACAAATTTAAATAATTTCACAGGCCAACTTAATGTTAGGGTTGCATACCGAGTTCGGTACTTCTATAAAAACAGCTGGTGTGTAATAAGTACGATACTTACAGTACAAACATGTTGTAGGGCGCAACATAACTTCCTGGAAAAAAACTTGCAATGTTTTGAGTCACTATTTTCTATTTCTTTTTTATGAATTTTCTCAATGTTTTTTTTTAAATGTTCCTCGTATCCTTGACCTAAAAAAATATAATAATAAGTACAATAATTACAGTGCAAACACTTTGTAGGGCGCAACATAACACATTCAGATTCCTGGAAAAAGCTACTTTCTACTAAGGCAACATACCACAAATAGCCTACACAGTTTTGTCATTTAATGTCTCGGAAAGTTTGAGAAACATTTTGAAAAATACTGTATTGATGTTTCACTTGTTTTATACGACTTAAAAGTAAACACTAGATGGCGGTAAAAGCACATTGTTAAATTACAAATAATCAAAAATTGTAATAATTAATGTTAGGGTTGCGTACCGAGTTCGGTACTTCTATAAAAAACAGCTGGTGTGTAATAAGTACGATACTTACAGTATAAACATGTTGTAGGGCGTAACATAACACATTTAGCTTCCTGGGGAAAAACGTGCAATGTTTTCAGTTATTTTTATTGAATTCACATCAACACAATGTGAATTAGTTTTCTTTTTATCAGGGGCTGAGTAAAAATTCAAGTTTTGAGCATAACAATCGTTTCTTTATCCCCGAGCCAAAGACGCGGGTTTGCAATCACGCCTAATATCCACGATTAAAATGATCGGTTTTATGTCGAAAGCAGGAATTTGCTGAAAGAGAATGTCTAATTTGTCGTGGCTGATTGGGAAATCACACTGCCAGTTACTGGCAACGAGTTCTTTGTCCCCTTTTCAGCACTCGAAGGAAATTGTTTACGCTCTTTAGATCCTTTCGGCGGCTCCAAGGGCCTCCAAACAACAAGTGCTATAAGACTTAGGGCTGGGAATATTTGGGCGCCACACCATTGGATTTTTCAGGGGTAACCATTCGATTCAGAATTGATTCTTGATTCAATGGGATTCGCTATTTAAAATCAATATTTCTTTTAATAACATTGGGTGCCTGTTCTATGATGAACTACATTTCTCTATAAAAAGATATATATATATACATATAGATATACAAATGTTAGTATAATAAATAGGATAGTGTTTGTTAAGCTCACTTGATCAAACCTAGCACACCACTAAATGATCCAGGTACCTGCTCATATCACATCGGCTCAGTATTGGTATCAAATTAGAAGTTAAAAATTGTTGTGGTTTTTTTAATGTCGTACTATAAATTTTGTGTTTCAACGCGATGCACTCTGTTTTTTTCTTGCAGGCCGTCAGCGTGGGAAAACACGTCAAAGGCTACCATTACATCGTCGCAAACCTGGTAAGACCTCTTGTTCGCCTGTAAAAGTCTTCTGCGGGCCGGGCGATAAGACGATATCAGTATATATCGTGAGAGACGGATAATCGATATCAATAAAACTACTCCGGTAACCTCAACGCCTTGACTGCGCCTAGAAATTCTGTCCATAAAAGTTATGAACAGAATGGGTGACAAAGGGCAGCCTTGGCGGAAGTCCAACCCTCACTGGAAACGGGTCCGACTTACTGCCGGCGATGCGGACCGAGCTCTGAAACTGATCATACAGGGAGTGGACCACCACAGTTAGGCAGTCCAATACCCCATACACTCTGAGCACTCCCCCCAAGACTTCCCAATGGACACGGTTGAATGCCACAAAGCACATGTAGACTGGTTGGGCAAACTCCCACGCACCCCCAAGGACCCTGCCCAGAGTAAAGAGTTGGTCCACAGTTCCACAACTAGGATGAAAACCACACTGCTTCCGAGGTTTGATCATCCGACGTAGCCTCCTCTCCAGTACACCTGAATAGACCTTGCCAGGAAGGCTTAGAAATGTAATCTCACCCCAGTCTGCCAATCCAGAGGCACCGCCCCAGATGTCCACGCAATGCTGCAGAGTCTTGTAAACCAAGACAGCCCCACAGCATCCAGAGCCTTAAGAAATTTCAGGCAAATCTCATCCACCGAGGACCTTCTTAACTACCTCGGCAAGTTCAGCCCTAGAAATTGGAGAGCCCTCCGTGGAGTTCCCCAGGCACTGATTCCTCACTGGAAGACATTTAGGTGGGATTGAGGATGTCTTCCAAGTATTCATTCCACCGATCCACAACATCTCCAGTGGAAGTCAGCAGCACACCCTTCCTCACCATACACGGTGTTGACAGTGCACTGCTCCCCCTCCTAAAGCAGAATTGCTTTGAAGCCATCTGGAAGTCGTTCTCCATGGCTTCTCAGAACTCCTCCCATGTCCGAGTTTTTACCTCTGCAACGGCCAAAGCCGCACACGCCTTGGCCTGTCGGTACCTGTCCACAGCCAAAAGAAACCAGTAGGACTCCTTCTTCAGCTTGACGGCATCCCTCACCGTCAGTGTCCACCAGCGGGTTCTGGGTTTACCGCCACTGCACACGCCTTGGCCTGTCGTTACCTGTCCACAGCCAAAAGAAACCAATAGGACTCCTTCTTCAGCTTGACGGCATCCCTCACCGTTGGTATCCACCAGCTGGTTCTGGGACTACCGCCAGGGCACACGCCTTGGCCTGTCGTTACCTGTCCACAGCCAAAAGAAACCAGTAGGACTCCTTCTTCAGCTTGACGGCATCCCTCACCGTCGGTGTCCACCAGCGGGTTCTGGGTTTACCGCCACTGCACACGCCTTGGCCTGTCGTTACCTGTCCACAGCCAAAAGAAACCAATAGGACTCCTTCTTCAGCTTGACGGCATCCCTCACCGTTGGTGTCCACCAGCGGGTTCTGGGACTACCGCCATGGCAGGCACCGACCACCTTGCAGCCACAGCTCCGATCGGCTAACACGACAATACAGGCACGGAACATGGTCCACTCGGACTCAATATCCAACGTCTCCCCACTAACATGTTCGAGGATCTTAACTGAAGACTCTCTCTGACGAGAGACTCCATCAGACATTCCAAACAGACCCTCACTACACGTTTGGCCCTGCCAGGTTTGTCCGGCATCCTCCCCCACCATCGGAGCCAACTCACCGCCAGGTGGTGATCACCCTGAGTCTTCAAAACACGAGACTGCAAATCCGATGATACAACCACTGTGGCCTAGTGTCTCCTAGTACCAAGTGCACATATGGACACCCTTATATTTGAACATTGAGTTTGTCATGGACAATCTGTGACGAGCAAAGTCCAATAACAAAACACCACTCTGGTTTTTCTCCAGGTCTCACTGTCGCTGCCAACGTGAACGTTGAAGTCCCACAGTAGAACAAGGGAATCCCCAAAGGGACCACTCGCTAGAGACTCCCTCCGGAGTCTCCAAAAAGCTTATCTTTGTATCTCCAAATATGATCTGATTCATCCATGAGTGAGATTCCACATTTTATGACCTACAAAGAACGCAGATGTGAAAGAGTCGTTTCAGCGACGCTTCATCTTTGATCTCTCAGACATTCCCGCCGGGACAAAAAGGCGGAGAAGATGAGGTCGTTCTGCAATTCCTTTTCATCAGTCAAGGATCAGACTCGCACGTTTCTACTTGGCACTCTGGCGGCTTTCCCAATGAATCACTTTGAGAGTTAACAGATTCACGCGGACTCAACTCTGCATGATGCTCCACGTGATTTGTCGGAACTAAGTACTGCTAACAGTCTGGTCAACTGAGAGGGTTCGGACTCATGCGGACTCAACTCTGCATGAGGCTCCACGTGATTTGTCGGAACTAAGTACTGCTAACAGTCTGGTCAATCGGGAGAGTTCGGACTCATGCGGACTCAACTCTACATGAAGCTCCATGTGATTTGTCGGAACTAAGTACTGCTAATAGTCTGGTCAATTGGGAGGGTTCGGACTTGTCTTGCAAATGAAGCATGAAAGCGTTGTCGTTTGTTTCAAAAGGGATTCAAGGACATTTCTCTGGAGAGGTTCATGCACGGCGGGGCCAACGTGACCGGTTTCCAGCTGGTGGACTTCAGCAAGCCCATCGTCATCAAACTGATGCAGCGTTGGAACAAACTGGATCAGAGAGAATATCCTGGATCAGAAAGTCCACCCAAGGTAAGACCTGGCCATTATGAAAATATTCATTGGAGACTTGGTGGAGCAGAACAAAGCTTTGTTTTGGGAAAGTCACTAGGAATAAAATATATATATATATATATATATATATATGTGTATGTATGTATGTATGCATATATATATATGTATGTATGTATGTATGTATATATTTATAAATAAGTATTATATATGTATACATGTGTGTATATATATGTATGTACACATAAGTGTATATATACATATGTATATATGTATACACGTGTAAATATATATATATATATACATATATATGTGTATGTATATATATGTATAGCTATACATATATATGTGTGTTTGTGTGTGTGTATATATATGTGTAAATGTACAGTATATATATATGTGTGTGTATATATATGTGTATATGTTAAATATATATATATATGTGTGTGTGTATATATGTGTGTATATATATATATATATATATATACATATATGTGTGTATATGTATATATATGTATATGTGTGTATATATATATATATAGGGACGGCGTGGCGCAGCGCAGCGGGAGAGTGGCCTTGCGCAACCCGAGGGTCACTGGTTCAAATCCCACCTAGAATCAACCTCGTCACGTCCGTTGTGTCCTTAGCAAGACACTTCACCCTTGCTCCTGATTGGTGCTGGTTGGCGCCTTGCATGGCAGCTCCCTCCATCAGTGTGTGAATGTGTGTGTGAATGGGTAAATGTGGAAGTAGTGTCAAAGCGCTTTGAGTACCTTGAAGGTAGAAAAGCGCTATACAAGTACAACCCATTTATTTATTTATTTTATGTGTATATGTATATATATGTATATATGTGTGTGTATGTATATATATATATATATATATATATATATATATATATATATATATATATATATATATATATATATATATATATATATATATATGTATATATATATATATATATATATATATATATATATATATGTATATATATATATATGTATAGATATATATATATGTATATATATCAATATATATTTTTTCTACCGCTTGTCCCTTTCGGGGTAAAGGGTGGTGCATTCTGGCGGAAGGCATCGTACACCCTGGACAAGTCGTATATACATGCATATATAATTGTATTGTTCATAGTCAACTCAAAAATAACATGATTCATCATAATTGGATAAAGTTTTTCTTCATTAACAGGTGTACCCGAGACAGATCACTTTCAAGTTTTAACACCATGAATGGACGATTAATTAGCTTTAATGAAATGTGTTTTAAACCGTATGCTCTTTTAAACAGCTCAACACATATTGCCAGAGTTTGTATTTTGTAGAAACACAGAATTTGTATCCTCGCTGTAGGAGCACTTGGATTCAGAGGAGGAGCTACACTTCCAGGTTTAGATAGCAGTTCCACGCATTAATAACACAAAATATGGATTGTTACGCTCATGCTTGGTCTTACAAAACGTCTTTGACGAAGCATGAACCTGATGTAAGACATTTTTCTTTTGTCTACGTAGCTATACCGGATGTATAGCGTTGCGCTTTTATTTTGAAGCCGTAAAAATGATTGGTTCGAGAAAGTGTCTTGACATAGTTTGATGTCGGACCTGACAGTTTGCAGCAAAGAAGTCCCCTTTTGACTTCCAGTTGAGCTTCCATGCCATCTTACTAAATGTATGTATATATATATATATATATATATATATATATATATATATATATATATATATATATAGGTGTGGGAAAAATCACAAGACTACTTCATCTCTACAGAAGTGTTTCATGAGGGGTTCCCTCAATCATCAGGAGATTTTAATGGAAGCATTCACATACAATGGTTTATATAGGGCACAGAGTGGGTGGGTACAGGCAGGCGTAGGGTGTGGTGATTGGCTCATGTGTTACCTAGGAGGTGTTTCCGTCTGTGGCGGCATGTTGAAATGATTTCACTGCGCTTGTTGAGGGATGATAGATCTGGATGATATATAATAAACAGTTTCTCTTTTAAGCATAGGTTGCATCTTTTATTACCACTGTTGTAAGGTGTGCTGGATGCAAGAATTTGCCATGTTATTGAATATTCAACATTATTGTCTTTGAGGTTCCAAATGTGTTTGCTGAGTTCTGTAGAATTCCGCAAAGTCTGGTTTCTAAAGGAGGCCTTGTGATTATTCCATCTTGTTTTGAACGCTCCTTCGGTTAATCCTACGTACGTGTCGGATGTGTTAATGTCCTTGCGTATTACCTTTGCTTGGTAAACGACTGATGTCTGTAAGCATATATGTACATATACATATATACATATATACATATATGTATATATGTATATATATATATATATATATATATATATATATATGTATATGTATATATGTATATGTATATATATATATGTGTATGTATGTGTATGTATATACTGTATATATGTATGTATGTATATATATGTATGTATGTATACATTTATATGTGTCCGTATGTATACATATAGAGAGAGAGATATAAATATATAGATGTATATACATGGATATATATATATATATAATTTGTACATATATGTATATATGTGTGTGTATGTATGTATATATATTTATACACATGTATATACGTAAATAAATATATGTGTGTATATGTGTGTATGTATATATATATATATATATATATATATATATATGTATGTGTATATATACACATACATGGGGGATGAGTATGTGTGGGTGTCCTCTCCTCTCTATGTCTAAATCCACAGCAAATCCCTCCTATTTTCCTGGCTGCTTTGTTTGCTTTTGTGGACCCATATTGAGTAAGCAAAACAAAACGGCGAGGAAAGAAAAACACGGTGAAGCCACTGAGAATTGGCGACCGAGGAATGGGCTGCGTAAACAGGATATGATGTCTGGGGCTCCGCCCCCCCCCCCCCCCCCCCCCCCCTCAAAATGGCCGTGCCCCAAGTATACCGCACTGCACAGGAAGTGATGTCTTCAAAATAGCGGCGCTCTGATGCTTCCAACGGCACGCAAAATGAGCGAATGAGAAATGGTTCGCAACTGATTTGGTGCGATCTAAAGGTTTGTAAACCGAGACGCTGGCAAATAGAGGTTTAATCGTATTAATCAATTTGATGTCATGTTTCGTGCGACTGAACGTCCTTGTTCAAACATTGTGACCGAGGGAGTGAATTTTCTATCTGATCCAAGGGACATCTGAGGGGATCCGAGAAGGATTCCAAAACCAACATGCAGGTTTTGTCGCAGATGATCTGTCTTCCCTCTCCCTTGGTCCCAGCTCTTCCTGCGTCTTTGTCTTTGGATTTGCATACAATTGCAGAGTGGGACTCCTTATATGAAACGGCAGCCGTCTTCCACTATCTCCTGCTCTTCAGACTTCCCGTTAGTTTCAGTCTCTGTCCTCGTCTTGTCTTTGGTCCCCCCGGCATCCATCCAAGCCAGCTGCAGTTTCCACTGATCGGTATTCTGTCAAAACCCCAGAAAATAGAGTGAGTTGTCTGAGTCGCTGGAAAAATAAACAAATATTTTGACCTTCCGTCCGTATTGATGATGATATCGTTCTGTAATGGCGTGTCGTCCTTCACCCGAGGCCTGGTGTTAATTGGCTCATCAGCAGGTCCACCTTGGGCGGATGACTCCTTATTAGCCGCGTTAATTCTCCTCAACAATCAACACGACATTTAGTCTCTTAATGGAGCGATCGTTAGGCGCGTTTATGATGAACCGGCACAATTATCACCCGTACAGATGCGCAAAGTAAACAACAATCTGTGTTCCCGTCCATAGACTGAAACCAGTCTATTCTAGTCCCTTCAGGAATTTGCGATGTCGACCAATCCCTTGCAACTTTTTCCGATGCCCCGCAACTTCCTTGGACATTTTTTGCCAATCGGCCTCCTTTTCTACATGGAAATCGAAATGTCAATCAATCAATGTTTATTTATATAGCCCCAAATCACAAATGTCTCAAAGGACTGGACAAACCATTACGAATACAACATCCTCGGAAGAACCCACAAAAGGGCAAGGAAAACTCACACCCAGTGGGCAGGGAGAATTCACATCCAGTGGGACGCCAGTGACAATGCTGACTATGAGAAACCTTGGAGAGGACCTCAGATGTGGGCAACCCCCCCCTCTAGGGGACCGAAAGCAATAGATGTCGAGCGGGTCTAACATGATACTGTGAAAGTTCAATCCATAGTGGCTCCAACACAGCCGCGAGAGTTCAGTTCAAAGCGGATCCAAGACAGCAGCGAGAGTCCCGTCCACAGGAAACCATCCCAAGCGGAGGCGGATCAGCAGCGTAGAGATGTCCCCAACCGATACACAGGGGAGCGGTCCATCCTGGGTCTCGACTCTGGACAGCCAGTACGTCATCCATGGTCATCGGACCGGACCCCCTCCACAAGGGAGGGGGGGACATAGGAGAAAAAAGAAAAGAAGCGGCAGATCAACTGGTCTAAAAAGGAGGTCTATTTAAAGGCTAGAGTATACAAATGAGTTTTAAGGTGAGACTTAAATGCTTCTACTGAGGTAGCATCTTGAACTGTTACCGGAAGGGCATTCCAGAGTACTGGAGCCCGAACGGAAAACGCTCTATAGCCCGCAGACTTTTTTTGGGCTCTAGGAATCACTAATAAGCCGGAGTCTTTTGAACGCAGATTTCTTGCCGGGACATATGGTACAATACAATCGGCAAGATAGGATGGAGCTAGACCGTGTAGTATTTTATACGTAATTAGTAAAACCTTAAAGTCACATCTTAAGTGCACAGGAAGCCAGTGCATGTGAGCCATCCGTCCATTTTCTACCGCTTGTTCCCTTTTGGGGTCGCGGATATGTATGTACATATGTATATAAAGGTATATACAGTATAGGTATATATGTATGTATATATGTATATAAAGGTATATACAGTATAGGTATATATGTATGTATATATGTATATAAAGATATATACAGAACAGGCGTAATATGATCAAACTTTCTTGTTCTTGTCAAAAGTCTAGCAGCCGCATTTTTTACCATCTGTAATATTTTAATGCTAGACATGGGGAGACCCGAAAATAATACTTTACAGTAATCGAGACGAGGCGTAACAAACGCATGGATAATGATCTCGGCGTCTTTAGTGGACAAAATGGAGCGAATTTTAGCGATATTACGGAGATGAAAGAAGGCCGTTTTAGTAACGCTTTTAATGTGTGACTCAAAGGAGAGAGTTGGGTGGAAGATAATACCCAGATTTTTTACCGAGTCACCTTGTTTTATTATTTGGTTGTCAAATGTTAAAGTTGTATTATTAAATAGAGGTCGGTGTCTAGCAGGACCGATAATCAGCATTTCCGTTTTTTTGGCGTTAAGTTGAAAAAAATAAGCGGACATCCATTGTTTAATTTCATTAATGTCCGTCTGTTTTTCTGTGTAGACAATGCGGAAACTGCAAAAAAAAAAAAAGTACCAGCGATTGGCACAAACATACTCGATGTGGCGAAATTATTATCTACAATTGACCCATCACGCTTGATCATCCCCTGGGAGGTGAGGGGAGCAGTGAGCAGCAGCGGTGGCCGCGCCCGGGAATCATTTTTGGTGATTTAACCCCCAATTTCAATACTGAGTGCCAAGAAGAGAGGTAATGGCTCCAATTTGTTATAGTCTTTGGTATGACTCGGTTGGGCTTTGAACTCACAACCTACCCACATCAGCACAATTGTCGTATTTCAGACCGACTTCCTGTCCCTGCCGACAGCGTTAAGCCTTCTGGGTAATGTTGTATCTAAAAATGTACTTCCTGGTTGTATGTCTATATATATTTACCATGTGTTTATCCAGGGTAAGACAGCTAAGGCAGCATTTACATGTTAGAGATGTTGAAGTGTGATGATAATCACTCATCGTCGCTATGGATCACTTCCCAAGTGTTTTTAACGTTGGAACCTAAATGAATGTTTAAGATGGACAATCACTTTTAGAGTGTAAAACATACACGGGGAATGTTAACAGACAGTTAGCAGATAGTTAACAGCAGGGGTCTCAGACACGCGGATTGGCCCGCGAGACGTTATTTTGCGGCCCTCACCTTAAGATGAAAGTTTACTATTAGTGCGGCCCGCAAGTTTTATATGAATGCCGCTTGACGGCTTTGTGTGCGTAGCTGAAGGAATCTACCAATCACGGTGTGGTATGTGGTTCTCGAGGGCCGAACATAGACGTCACTTGCGTGATGCAAGCGGAGGAACGTTTTGCCGCTTTTCCACTAGACCCGCATGTGCTCTTCTTCCCTCCATCCCTCGCTCGCCCACCTGCTCGCTCTCGCTATCACTTTGTGTGTCTCTCTCTATCATTCCCTCCCCGCCGCTGTAAACGGTCCGGGTCGGGGAGACGAGAGACCCGATAGCTTCCGAAGCACTCCGCCGAAGGACTGTGGTGCACTGGACCCCAGCGCTGGTACTCCGACAGAGAGTCGCCGGGCGAATCGGACTTGTAACACGTTAGTCGTGATGTTAGCCCGTTCGGGGCTCATTGTGCTACCATAGCTGTAAATCCCATAGCAAATGTCCAGTGTCCCTCAGCAACACCCAGCTCCTGACAATCATGGTTTGGCCCAAATTAGGCCTAATTAGTCCAAGCAGGTGTGCTCACCTACATAGAGCCTTCAGCCCCACCCTGACTCTTTTAGCCAGACATGTGTATTCAGGTTTAGACAACACAACTTTCAAACGTCCAGTGTCCCTCAGCAACACCCAGCTCCTGACAGTCATGGTTTGGCCCAAATTAGGCCTAATTAGTCCAAGCAGGTGTGCTCACCTACATAAAGCCTTCAGCCCCACCCTGACTCTTTTAGCCAGACATGTGTATTCAGGTTTAGACAACACAACTTTCAAACGTCCAGTGTCCCTCAGCAACACCCAGCTCCTGGCAATCATGGTTTGGCCCAAATTAGGCCTAATTAGTCCAAGCAGGTGTGCTCACCTACATAAAGCCTTCAGCCCCACCCTGACTCTTTTAGCCAGACATGTGTATTCAGGTTTAGACAACACAACTTTCAAACGTCCAGTGTCCCTCAGCAACACCCAGCTCCTGAAAATCATGGTTTGGCCCAAATTAGGCCTAATTAGTCCAAGCAGGTGTGCTCACCTACATAAAGCCTTCAGAACCACCCTGACTCTTTTAGCCAGACATGTGTATTCAGGTTTAGACAACACAACTTTCAAACATCCAGTGTCCCTCAGCAACACCCAGCTCCTGAAAATCATGGTTTGGCCCAAATTAGGCCTAATTAGTCCAAGCAGGTGTGCTCACCTACATAAAGCCTTCAGAACCACCCTGACTCTTTTAGCCAGACATGTGTATTCAGGTTTAGACAACACAACTTTCAAACGTCCAGTGTCCCTCAGCAACACCCAGCTCCTGACAATCATGGTTTGGCCCAAATTAGGCCTAATTAGTCCAAGCAGGTGTGCTCACCTACATAAAGCCTTCAGCCCCACCCTGACTCTTTTAGCCAGACATGTGTATTCGGGTTTAGACAACACAACTTTCAAACGTCCAGTGTCCCTCAGCAACACCCAGCTCCTGACAATCATGGTTTGGCCCAAATTAGGCCTAATTAGTCCAAGCAGGTGTGCTCACCTACATAAAGCCTTCAGCCCCACCCTGACTCTTTTAGCCAGACATGTGTATTCGGGTTTAGACAACACAACTTTCAAATGTCCAGTGTCCCTCAGCAACACCCAGCTCCTGACAATCATGGTTTGGCCCAAATTAGGCCTAATTAGTCCAAGCAGGTGTGCTCACCTACATAAAGCCTTCAGCCCCACCCTGACTCTTTTAGCCAGACATGTGTATTCAGGTTCAGACAACACAACTTTCAAATGTCCAGTGTCCCTCAGCAACACCCAGCTCCTGACAATCATGGTTTGGCCCAAATTAGGCCTAATTAGTCCAAGCAGGTGTGCTCACCTACATAAAGCCTTCAGCCCCACCCTGACTCTTTTAGCCAGACATGTGTATTCAGGTTTAGACAACACAACTTTCAAACGTCCAGTGTCCCTCAGCAACACCCAGCTCCTGAAAATCATGGTTTGGCCCAAATTAGGCCTAATTAGTCCAAGCAGGTGTGCTCACCTACATAAAGCCTTCAGCCCCACCCTGACTCTTTTAGCCAGACATGTGTATTCAGGTTTAGACAACACAACTTTCAAACGTCCAGTGTCCCTCAGCAACACCCAGCTCTTGACAATCATGGTTTGGCCCAAATTAGGCCTAATTAGTCCAAGCAGGTGTGCTCACCTACATAAAGCCTTCAGCCCCACCCTGACTCTTTTAGCCAGACATGTGTATTCAGGTTTAGACAACACAACTTTCAAACGTCCAGTGTCCCTCAGCAACACCCAGCTCCTGAAAATCATGGTTTGGCCCAAATTAGGCCTAATTAGTCCAAGCAGGTGTGCTCACCTACATAAAGCCTTCAGAACCACCCTGACTCTTTTAGCCAGACATGTGTATTCAGGTTTAGACAACACAACTTTCAAACGTCCAGTGTCCCTCAGCAACACCCAGCTCCTGACAATCATGGTTTGGCCCAAATTAGGCCTAATTAGTCCAAGCAGGTGTGCTCACCTACATAAAGCCTTCAGCCCCACCCTGACTCTTTTAGCCAGACATGTGTATTCGGGTTTAGACAACACAACTTTCAAACGTCCAGTGTCCCTCAGCAACACCCAGCTCCTGACAATCATGGTTTGGCCCAAATTAGGCCTAATTAGTCCAAGCAGGTGTGCTCACCTACACAAAGCCTTCAGCCCCACCCTGACTCTTTTAGCCAGACATGTGTATTCAGGTTTAGACAACACAACTTTCAAACGTCCAGTGTCCCTCAGCAACACCCAGCTCCTGACAGTCATGGTTTGGCCCAAATTAGGCCTAATTAGTCCAAGCAGGTGTGCTCACCTACATAAAGCCTTCAGCCCCACCCTGACTCTTTTAGCCAGACATGTGTATTCAGGTTTAGACAACACAACTTTCAAACGTCCAGTGTCCCTCAGCAACACCCAGCTCCTGACAATCATGGTTTGGCCCAAATTAGGCCTAATTAGTCCAAGCAGGTGTGCTCACCTACATAAAGCCTTCAGCCCCACCCTGACTCTTTTAGCCAGACATGTGTATTCAGGTTTAGACAACACAACTTTCAAACGTCCAGTGTCCCTCAGCAACACCCAGCTCCTGACAATCATGGTTTGGCCCAAATTAGGCCTAATTAGTCCAAGCAGGTGTGC
Organism: Nerophis ophidion; assembly: GCF_033978795.1. Taxonomy (NCBI): domain Eukaryota; kingdom Metazoa; phylum Chordata; class Actinopteri; order Syngnathiformes; family Syngnathidae; genus Nerophis; species Nerophis ophidion. Next base: position 57,210,191 of record NC_084623.1, on the reverse strand, counting down.
TCACCTACATAAAACCTTCAGCCCCACCCTGACTCTTTTAGCCAGACATGTGTATTCAGGTTTAGACAACACAACTTTCAAACGTCCAGTGTCCCTCAGCAACACCCAGCTCCTGACAATCATGGTTTGGCCCAAATTAGGCCTAATTATTCCAAGCAGGTGTGCTCACCTACATAAAGCCTTCAGCCCCACCCTGACTCTTTTAGCCAGACATGTGTATTCGGGTTTAGACAACACAACTTTCAAACGTCCAGTGTCCCTCAGCAACACCCAGCTCCTGACAATCATGGTTTGGCCCAAATTAGGCCTAATTAGTCCAAGCAGGTGTGCTCACCTACATAAAGCCTTCAGCCCCACCCTGACTCTTTTAGCCAGACATGTGTATTCAGGTTTAGACAACACAACTTTCAAATGTCCAGTGTCCCTCAGCAACACCCAGCTCCTGACAATCATGGTTTGGCCCAAATTAGGACTAATTAGTCCAAGCAGGTGTGCACACCTACATAAAGCCTTCAGCCCCACCCTGACTCTTTTAGCCAGACATGTGTATTCAGGTTTAGACAACACAACTTTCAAACGTCCAGTGTCCCTCAGCAACACCCAGCTCCTGACAGTCATGGTTTGGCCCAAATTAGACCTAATTAGTCCAAACAGGTGTGCTCACCTACATAAAGCCTTCAGCCCCACCCTGACTCTTTTAGCCAGACATGCAGAGCCATGGTGAGTGACAGCTTACAACTTGTTTGTCAATGTTTGTAGAGTGTCAATGTTGAGCTTTTCAACAAATGTGCACGGTTTGTGAGGAAGCCAAAGGTCAACCAGTGAAAGTCTGGGGTCAAACTGTCACAAACACCCACGCATCAAACATTGCGCACAATAAATGTGGCTCAACACAATTAAACCAAAGGTATCACATACATCGCCCTCTATTGGTCAAAACCTGAGTTACTCTCAGACAAAAAAAGACAACACAACCACAAATACACAAACTCAGCAATTTCATTCAGCACCAATTGTCCGGGACACTACAAGTCGACCCCGCATCTCCAGAACTCAGAGGTCTCAAGGTTGGCAAGTAAAAAACTTTGAGGTGGCCCGCGGGCCCCCAGCTGACTATAAAATACTACACGGTCTAGCTCCATCCTATCTTGCCGATTGTATTGTACCATATGTCCCGGCAAGAAATCTGCCTTCAAAGGACTCCGGCTTATTAGTGATCCCCAAAGCCCAAAAAAAGTCTGCGGGCTGTAGAGCTTTTTCCGTTCGGGCTCCAGTACTCTGGAATGCCCTCCCGGTAACAGTTCGAGATGCTACCTCAGTAGAAGCATTTAAGTCTCACCTTAAAACTCATTTGTATACTCTAGCCTTTAAATAGACTCCCTTTTTAGACCAGTTGATCTGCCGTTTCTTTTCTTTTTCTTCTATGTCCCACTCTCCCTTGTGGAGGGAGTCCGGTCCGATCCTGTGGCCATGTACTGCTCGCCTGTGTATCGGCTGGGGACATCTCTGCGCTGCTGATCCGCCTCCGCTTGGGATGGTTTCCTGCTGGCTCCGCTGTGAACGGGACTCTCGCTGCTGTGTTGGATCCGCTTTGGACTGGACTCTCGCGACTGTGTTGGATCCATTATGGATTGATCTTTCACAGTATCATGTTCTCATAGTCATCATTGTCACCGACGTCCCACTGGGTTGAGTTTTTCCTTCCCCTAATGTGGGCCTACCGAGGATGTCGTAGTGGTTTGTGCAGCCCTTTGAGACACTAGTGATTTAGGGCTATATAAGTAAACATTGATTGATTGATTGATTGATCTGGCACAGAGACTGGCTTTTTTTGCTGTTATCCGTCACTCAAAAGGTCTTTACCCTTTCCTTCTCCCCCTGCTGTGCCCTGAAATGAGTTCTGATGCTAATGGAGATTTTCCTGGAATATAATCAAAACGGCAAAGAAATAAATCCGCCTGGACCGGAATAATTTCCGTGGCGTATAAAATGCCGCGAGTATTTTATTTTTTTCCTTCGCCATCACCTAACGCGGCCCTGAAAGCCTCGGTGCATGATGCCAACGCGGAGCGGCTTGCATCAGCCGGTGCATCAGGGAGATAATGGACGCTTCAAACGCTGCCGAGTTCGCCCCGCGTCAGAGCCGGTTTTTATTAATTAAATAGGCGTCGCCAAATGTTATTTTTCTCCATTTCATTTTACGATCTCATTGGAGAGGACAGATTAATGAACAAGCGCCGTGTTTTTGCAAAGTGTAATTAACCCCGCCTCCGCCGTATTGGCTTGCAAAGGGCAGGTTGTTTTGGGCGAGACTCAGACTCGGTTACTGCGGGACATCACAGTGCATTTGCTCATTTTTCTTCACTTCTTTGATCAACCCAAACAAAACACCAATTTTTTCATGTGCCTATTGTTTGCCATATTGACGTTAAAATCAATAAACCAAATATTAATCCGACATGAGCAGACATAATCCTCGTTCCTTCTTGGTCTTGTGCCTCATTTATACAAACCCCGTTTCCATATGAGTTGGGAAATTGTGTTCGATGTAAATATAAACGGAATACAATGATTTACAAATTATTTTCAACCCATATTCAGTTAAATATGCTACAAAGACAACATATTTGATGTTCAAACTCATAAAAATTAATCATTAACTTTGGAATTTGTGACAAAGAAGTTGGGAAAGGTGGCAATAAATACTGATAAAGTTGAGAAAGGCTCATCAAACACTTATATGGAACATCCCACAGGTGTGCAGGCTAATTGGGAACAGGTGGGTGCCATGATTGGGTACAAAAGCAGCTTCCATGAAATGCTAAGTAACTCACAAACAAGGATAGGGCGAGGGTCACCAATTTGTAAGCAAATTGTCGAAAAAGTTTTAGAACAACATTTCTCAACGAGCTATTGCAAGGAATGTAGGGATTTTACCATCTACGGTCCGTAAAATTATCAAAAGGTTCAGAGAATCTGGAGAAATCACTGCACGTAAGCGATGATATTACGGACCGTTGATCCTTCAGGCGGTACTGCATCAAAAACAGGCATCAGTGTGTAAAGGATATCACCACATGGGCTCAGGAACACTTCATAAAACCACTGTCAGTAACAGTGGTTTTGTGAAGGAAAACTTGGTCTCCATTCCAATTGATAACCAGTGTGTGTGTGTGTGTGTGTGTGTGTGTGTGTGTGTGTGTGTGTGTGTGTGTGTGTGTGTGTGTGTGTGTGTGTGTGTGTGTGTGTGTGTGTGTGTGTGTGCGTGTGTGTGTGTGTCCTGGCAATGCTTACTTAATGGGGACATGGCTCTGTTTATACAGTCACCTTAAGGGGACCTCTGACGGTATATGGGAAAAATAAACAGGTCCCTTAAAGGGAATCCTTTTTAAATGATAGTCAGATCCATATACAATTTGAAGTTTTATTTTCTAAATGGTCCTCAGTAGTCACGTACAAATGTGTGTGAATTATGCAAAATTACTGAAATTTTGTCCCCATGAACCATATTAACTCTTGTTCCCCAGGGTCCCCAGTAAGTATGATCCGCACATTACTTCATCAATCCAGAGATTTAAAGACGTGTATGAGCTAACTGGGCAGTGGCCTTTTTTACCAAATTCTTATTATGCCTCCACAACCTGTAGAAAGGGTGGTCCCCACAAGTTCAGAACAAAAACTTGGTCTGATAACAGTGTGTGTGTGTGTGTGTGTGTGTGTGTGTGTGTGTGTGTGTGTGTGTGTGTGTGTGTGTGTGTGTGTGTGTGTGTGTGTGTCCTGGCAATGCTTACTTAATGGGGACATGGCTCTGTTTACACAGTCACCTTAAGGGGACCTCTGACGGTATATGGGAAAAATAAACAGGTCCCCTAAAGGGAAACCTTTTTAATTGATTGTCAGATCCATATTTAATTTGAAGTTTTATTTGTTAAATGGTCCTTAGTAGTCACGTACAAATTTGTGTGATTTATGCAAAATTACTGAAATTTGGTCCCCATGCAGCATAATAACTCTTGTTCCCCAGGGTCCCCAGTAAGTATGATCAGCACATTACTTCATCAATCCAGAGATTTAAAGACGTGTATGAGCTAACTGGGCAGTGGCGTTTTTACCAAATTCTTGTTATGCCTCCACAACCTGTAGAAAGGGTGGTCCTCACAAGTTCAGAACAAAAACTTGGTCTGATAACAGTGTGTGTGTGTGTGTGTGTGTGTGTGTGTGTGTGTGTGTGTGTGTGTGTGTGTGTGTGTGTGTGTGTGTGTGTGTGTCCTGGCAATGCTTACTTAATGGGGACATCGCTCTGTTTACACCTTAAGGGGACCTCTGACGGTATATGGGAAAAATAAACAGGTCCCCTAAAGGGAAACCTTTTTAAATGATAGTCAGATCCATATGTAATTTTAACTTTTATTTTTAAATGGACCTCAGTAGTCACGTACAAATTTGTGTGAATTATGCAAAATTACTGAAATTTGGTCCCCATGCAGCATAATAACTCTTGTTCCCCAGGGTCCCCAGTAAGTATGATCAGCACATTACTTCATCAATCCAGAGATTTAAAGACGTGTATGAGCTAACTGGGCAGTGGCGTTTTTACCAAATTCTTGTTATGCCTCCACAACCTGTAGAAAGGGTGGTCCCCACAAGTTCAGAACAAAAACCTTGGTCTGATAACAGTGTGTGTGTGTGTGTGTGTGTGTGTGTGTGTGTGTGTGTGTGTGTGTGTGTGTGTGTGTGTGTGTGTGTGTGTGTGTGTGTGTGTGTGTGTGTGTGTGTGTCCTGGCAATGCTTACTTAATGGGGACATGGCTCTGTTTACACAGTCACCTTAAGGGGACCTCTGACGGTATATGGGAAAAATAAACAGGTCCCCTAAAGGGAAACCTTTTTAAATGATAGTCGGATCCATATTTAATTTGAAGTTTTATTTTTTAAATGGTCCTCAGTAGTCACGTACAAATGTGTGTGAATTATGCAAAATTACTGAAATTTGGTCCCCATGCAGCATAATAACTTTTGTTCCCCAGGGTCCCCAGTAAGTATGATCAGCACATTACTTCATCAATCCAGAGATTTAAAGATGTGTATGAGCTAACTGGGCAGTGGAAATTTGACCAAATTCTTGTTATGCCTCCACAACCTGTAGAAAGGGTGGTCCCCACAAGTTCAGAACAAAAACTTGGTGTGTGTGTGTGTGTGTGTGTGTGTGTGTGTGTGTGTGTGTGTGTGTGTGTGTGTGTGTGTGTGTGTGTGTGTGTGTGTGTGTGTGTGTGTGTGTGTGTGTGTGTGTGTGTGTGTGTGTCCTGGCAATGCTTACTTAATGGGGACATGGCTCTGTTTATACAGTCACCTTAAGGGGACCTCTGACGGTATATGGGAAAAATAAACAGGTCCCCTAAAGGGAAACCTTTTTAATTGATTGTCAGATCCATATTTAATTTGAAGTTTTATTTTTTAAATGGTCCTCAGTTGTCACGTACGAATTTGTGTGAATTATGCAAAATTACTGAAAGTTCGTCCTCATGAACCATATTAACTCTTGTTCCCCAGGGTCCCCAGTAAGTATGATCAGCACATTACTTCATCAATCCAGAGATTTAAAGACGTGTATGAGCTAACTGGGCAGTGGACATTTGACCAAATTCTTGTTATGCCTCCACAACCTGTAGAAAGGGTGGTCCCCACAAGTTCAGAACAAAAACTTGGTCTGATTACAGTGTGTGTGTGTGTGTGTGTGTGTGTGTGTGTGCGTGTCTTCCCGAGCTCACTTCCTTATTACCTCTCATCCAGTTGTTTCTGCTGTGAAGTGACGGCCGCCTGCTGAGTGTTTGAATGCCCCCCGTGTGATTAGGCTGTGGGGGGTGAAGGGGGGTGGGGGGGGGGTGTTAGACAGCTCCAGGAGTGCAATGATGCTCCCTGCTGGGCCGCGCGTTACTTTTAATGAAATTGTCAAACGACCTGTCATGACCAGCGGTACGTGTCCCCTACGTCACGTTTTCGACAACGCAAGTTTTAAAAAAAAGTACGTTCACCTGAATTCTTCTTATAAATTCTGTGTTAATGTTCCAAACACAACTCAGTTGTGTTATTTATGTGAAAGAGGAACATTTAGCTTATTTGGAGCAGTGAAGTGAAGTATATTTATATAGCGCTTTTCTCTAGTGACTCAAAGCGCTTTACATAGTGAAACCCAATATCTAAGTTACATTTTTTAAAGCAGTGTGGGTGGTACTGGGAGCAGGTGGGTAAAGTGTCTTGCCCAAGGACACAACGGCAGTGACTAGGATGGCGGAAGCGGGGATCGAACCTGGAATCGTCAAGTTGCTACCAACCGAGCTATTCCGCCCCAGTGAAAAAGATCCCATACACCAGGGGTGTCCAAACGTTTTCCACTGATAGTCGCACACTGAAAAATCAAAGCATGCAATGGTCATTTTGATATTTTACAATATTTAGATTGTTTTAAAGCTTTAGGGTTCCCCTCAAGTTTGGTCCTAGAAGGGTCTGAATTATAACATTTTTAAAAATATATATATATATTTTTTTCAATGCTTAAACCTCTAAATCAGGGGTCCCCAAACTACATCCCATGAGCCATATACGGCCCGCTAGTGTATAAAATCCGGCCCGCGGGTAGTCCTGAGTTAAAAAAAAAAAAAGTTGTGCTTGGGCCATTTTGATATTTTCCTTTTTCAAAACAGATACAATATGTAGATTTTTTTTAACCTTTCAAGTTCCCCTCAGGTTTGGTCACGGGGACCTGGAAGTCAAAAAATTTTTTAAAAATAAGTCTTTTTTTTTTTCAATGCTTAAACCTCTAGATCAAATACAGAGTGGGCCAAAATTAAAAACTGAACAAAGCCGTGGGCCAAGGTCGAACAAATGAACCTTTTAATAGGGACCCAAACAAGCTTTGCATTGAATATTGAACAAACAAGGCTTATATAACTTTATAGTGACAAGCAAAATCAAGTTTCAAATTATAATAATAATAATTAAAAAATATCAATGGTATATCATATAAAATGTAAATAAAAATTGGGGGTGGTCGGGGTTCGGTGGTAGCGGTGGTGTATATTGTAGCGTCCCAGAAGAGTCAGTGCTGCAAGGGGTTCTGGGTATTTCTTCTGTTGTGTTTATGTTTTTTGTTTTTTCCCTTGGCCTCAGTCTGCACCCCCTCTCCAGGGCCCAGGCTAAGACCGATTTTTTTATTTTATTTTAATCTTCTATTTTTTTCTCCCATTATCCCATATATAGTAGTGTCGGCTTCCCTCTCGACCCTCCCTCCGCTGTGCGTGTATTCAACATTCCACAGGCTGCGCAGCAGACACACACCCGCACACACTCCTCAGCCCTCAGTAAACATCCAATCACTGTTGCAGTATGAAAGTAAAAGAAAAGGAAAAGTTGTCTACATTTATCATACACTTGTTAGGATGGGTGTATTTGTGTAGTCTTATCTGTCATAAACACGTTTATCGTCACAGACTTTC
>NC_084623.1:57157699-57197699 GCF_033978795.1 Nerophis ophidion | reverse complement strand
TGCATTAAATGTATTTAATGCATTAATTTCATTTACTGCATTAAATGTATTTAATGCATTAATTTTAATTACTACATTAAATTTATTTAATGCATTAAATGTATTTAACACATTAATTTTATTTACTGCATTAAATGTATTTAATGTATGCAATGTATTTAATGCATTAAATGTATTTAATGCATACATTTTATTTACTGCAGTAAATGTATTTAGTGCAGTAAATGTATTTAGTGCATCTAGACCAGTGGTCCCCAACCTTTTTTGTATCCGCGGACCGGTCAACGCTAAATAATTTGTCCCGCGGAACGTTTTTGTCATGAAAAAAGGACGTTTTTGTGGTTGGTGCACTAATTGTAAGTGTATATTGTGTTTTTTATGTTGATTTAATAAAAAATAAAAAAAAATTTAAAAAATAGTTTTTTTGTTGTTTTTTTTAAATAAAAATGAATAAAAAATTATTCCGCGGCCCGGTACCAATCGGGCCACGGCCCGGTGGTTGGGGACCACTGATCTAGACAACAATTTCAGTGCCATTTAAGTCTTTATTGTTCGCAAAATCCATTAAATGACTTTTCATGCTTTTTACAAAACCAAATTCCAACTAACTTTGTAGAGGGGTCAAGAAAAAATTTGTAAAATATTGTTGAGTATTTCCCTCCCTTCACACATCCCCCTAGATTAGATCTGGGCAAAATCCTACGTAAAAGAGGAGATATGTTAATTTTGTTGTTAATATTCAATGTTTTATTGTTCATAGTTAATATTGTAAATCCTACATAAAAGAGGAGCTATGTTCATTTTGGTTTTAATATTCAGTGTTTTATTGTTCACAGTTAATATTTTAAATCCCACGTAAAAGAGGAGCGATGTTCATTTTGTTGTAAATATTCAGTGTTTTATTGTTCATAGTTAATATTTTAAATCCTACATAAAAGAGGAGCTATGTTAATTTTGGTTTTAATATTCAGTGTTTTATTGTTGACAGTTAATATTTTAAATCCCACGTAAAAGAGGAGCGATGTTCATTTTGTTGTTAATATTCAGTGTTTTATTGGTCATAGTTAATATTTTAAATCCTACATAAAAGAGGAGCTGTGTTCATTTTGGTTTTAATATTCAGTGTTTTATTGTTCACAGTTAATATTGTAAATCCCACGTAAAAGAGAAGCTATGTTCATTTTTTTGTAAATATTCAGTGTTTTATTGTTCATTGTTAATATTTTAAATCCTACATAAAAGAGGAGCTACGTTAATTTTTGTTTTAATATTCAGTGTTTTATTGTTCATAGTTAATATTGTAAATCCTAAATAAAAGAGGAGCTATGTTAATTTTGGTTTTAATATTCAGTATTATATTGTTCATAGTTAATATTGTAAATCCCACGTAAAAGAGGAGCGATGTTCATTTTTTTGTAAATATTCAGTGTTTTATTGTTCATAGTTAATATTGTAAATCCTACATAAAAGAGGAGCTATGTTAATGTTGTCGTTAATATTCAGTGTTTTATTGTTCGTAGTTAATATTGTAAATCCTACTTAAAAGAGGAGCTATGTTAATTTTGGTTTTAATATTCAGTGTTTTATTTTTCATAGTTAATATTGTAAATCCCACGTAAAAGAGAAGCTATGTTCATTTTGTTGTAAATATTCAGTGTTTTATTGTTCATAGTTAATATTTTAAATCCTACATAAAAGAGGAGCTATGTTCATTTTGTTGTAAATATTCAGTGTTTTATTGTTCATAGTTAATATTTTAAATCCTACATAAAAGAGGAGCTATGTTAATTTTGGTTTTAATATTCAGTGTTTTATTGTTCACAGTTAATATTTTAAATCCCACGTAAAAGAGAAGCTATGTTCATTTTTTTGTAAATATTCAGTGTTTTATTGTTCATAGTTAATATTTTAAATCCTACATAAAGGAGGAGCTGTGTTCATTTTGGTTTTAATATTCAGGGTTTTATTGTTCACAGTTAATATTGTAAATCCCACGTAAAAGAGAAGCTATGTTCATTTTTTTGTAAATATTCAGTGTTTTATTGTTCATTGTTAATATTTTAAATCCTACATAAAAGAGGAGCTACGTTAATTTTTGTTTTAATATTCAGTGTTTTATTGTTCATAGTTAATATTGTAAATCCTAAATAAAAGAGGAGCTATGTTAATTTTGGTTTTAATATTCAGTATTATATTGTTCATAGTTAATATTGTAAATCCCACGTAAAAGAGAAGCTATGTTCATTTTGTTGTAAATATTCAGTGTTTTATTGTTCATAGTTAATATTTTAAATCCTACATAAAAGAGGAGCTATGTTAATTTTGGTTTTAATATTCAGTGTTTTATTGTTCACAGTTAATATTTCAAATCCCACGTAAGAGGAGCGATGTTCATTTTGTTGTTAATATTCAGTGTTTTATTGTTCATAGTTAATATTGTAAATCCCACGTAAAAGAGAAGCTATGTTCATTTTGTTGTTAATATTCAGTGTTTTATTGTTCATAGTTAATATTGTAAATCCTATATAAAAGAGGAGCTATGTTAATTTTGGTTTTAATATTCATTGTTTTATTGTTCACAGTTAATATTGTAAATTCCACTGTCTTTATTTTCATTTAAATTTTGGGTGTCCCTTTCAGTAAAAAAAAACTATAAAATGCCATTCCGTGTTTTTGAGGTGGTCCGTCATAACTTTTTAAGAATTCTGTCGGACGTTGTTTATTTTTTTTATTAGTAATCCTGGAAAAAAGAAGGGACCCAAACTGTACAGCAGATTTGTACAGCAAAATGTTTATATATCATTCATGCACACACATACACATTGGCCCCTCCGACACATTTTTTTCTCTCGATGTGGCCCCCGAGTCAAAATATTCCGACAGAATGTGGCCCACATCTAAAACCACCGCAGGGGTGTTGGGGGGGGGGGGGGGGGGGCAAGTAGATCAAAAACCGAGACAACAAGGCGGCGAGCCCAAGAATACTGATGTATGCACAAATAAAGGCTGAAATGCAAAAGCTGGCAAGGAGACGTCACATAAGGTCACGGAGGAGAAACTACATGTCTGTGTTTACAAATACTGGAGGATTTCAAACAAATGTTCCCCACTGTGGTGTCGAAAAGACATCTCCCTTACCAGAAGCCAGGAGAAAAGTTCAAGACCTCTGACTTATTTCAACTGTTGTCTACAAATATTGAAAGGAGAGAATATTTCCCATAAACATTGGGTCTCAGCTCCGTTATTTTCCGTTTTTTCGACTATTTTTCGGAACCTTGGAGACATCATGCCTGGTGGGTGTGTTGTCGGAGGGTGTAACAACACTAACAGGGAGGGATTCAAGTTGCACCACTGGCCCGAAGATGCCAAAGTGTCTGCCGCCAGACCCCCATTGAATGTGCCGGAGTGTCTCCACATTTTACCGGCGATGACAGACATGGCACAGAGATGTATGGATAACCTGCAGATGCATTTGCAACCATAAAGTCAACGAAATCACAAAGGTGAGTTTTGTTGATGTTGACTTATGTGCTAATCAGATGTATTTGGTCGCGGCGTGACTGCCAGCTAATCGATGCTAAAATGCTACGCTAATCGTTGCTAACATGCTAATTACCGGCGGTGCTAAAGCAGACATGGCAGAGTTAGTATGGATAACCTGCAGATGCATTTGCAACAATAAAGTCAACTAAATCACAAAGGTGAGTTTTGTTGATGTTGACTGCCAGCTAATCGATGCTAACATGCTACGCTAATCGATGCTAACATGCTAATTACCGGCGGTGCTAAAGCAGACATGGCACAGTTAGTATGGATAACCTGCAGATGCATTTGCAACGACAGTCAACGAAATCACAAAGGTGAGTTTTGTTGATGTTGACTGCCAGCTAATCGATGCTAACATGCTACGCTAATCGATGCTAACATGCTATTTACCGGCCGCACTAAAGCAGACATGGCACAGAGATGTATGGATAACCTGCAGATGCATTTGCAACAATAAAGTCAACTAAATCACAAAGGTGAGTTTTGTTGATGTTGACTGCCAGCTAATCGATGCTAACATGCTACGCTAATCGATGCTAACATGCTATTTACCGGCCGCGCTAAAGCAGACATGACACAGAGATGTATGGATAACCTGCAGATGCATTTGCAACCATAAAGTCAACGAAATCACAAAGGTGAGTTTGTTGATGTTGACTTATGTGCTAATCAGACATATTTGGTCGCGGCGTGACTGCCAGCTAATCGATGCTAAAATGCTACGCTAATCGATGCTAACATGCTAATTACCGGCGGTGCTAAAGCAGACATGGCAGAGTTAGTATGGATAACCTGCAGATGCATTTGCAACGACAGTCAACGAAATCACAAAGGTGAGTTTTGTTGATGTTGACTGCCAGCTAATCGATGCTAACATACTACGCTAATCAATGCTAACATGCTATTTACCGGCCGCGCTAAAGCAGACATGGCACAGAGATGTATGGATAACCTGCAGATGCATTTGCAACAATGAAGTCAACTAAATCACAAAGGTGAGTTTTGTTGATGTTGACTGCCAGCTAATCGATGCTAACATGCTACGCTAATCGATGCTAACATGCTATTTACCGGCCGCGCTAAAGCAGACATGACACAGAGATGTATGGATAACCTGCAGATGCATTTGCAACCATAAAGTCAACGAAATCACAAAGGTGAGTTTGTTGATGTTGACTTATGTGCTAATCAGACATATTTGGTCGCGGCGTGACTGCCAGCTAATCGATGCTAAAATGCTACGCTAATCGATGCTAACATGCTAATTACCGGCGGTGCTAAAGCAGACATGGCAGAGTTAGTATGGATAACCTGCAGATGCATTTGCAACGACAGTCAACGAAATCACAAAGGGGAGTTTTGTTGATGTTGACTTATGTGCTAATCAGATGTATTTGGTCGCGGCGTGACTGCCAGCTAATCGATGCTAAAATGCTACGCTAATCGATGCTAACATGCTAATTACCGGCGGTGCTAAAGCAGACATGGCAGAGTTAGTATGGATAACCTGCAGATGCATTTGCAACGACAGTCAACGAAATCACAAAGGTGAGTTTTGTTGATGTTGACTGCCAGCTAATCGATGCTAACATGCTACGCTAATCGATGCTAACATGCTATTTACCGGCCGTGCTAAAGCAGACATGGCACAGAGATGTATGGATAACCTGTAGATGCATTTGCAACAATAAAGTCAACTAAATCACAAAGGTGAGTTTTGTTGATGTTGACTGCCAGCTAATCGATGCTAACATGCTACGCTAATCGATGCTAACATGCTAAATACCGGCCGTGCTAAAGCAGACATGACACAGATATGTATGGATAACCTGCAGATGCATTTGCAACGATAAAGTCAACTAAATCACAAAGGTGAGTTTTGTTGATGTTGACTGCCAGCTAATCGATGCTAACATGCTATGCTAATCGATGCTAACATGCTAATTACCGGCCGTGCTAAAGCAGACATGACACAGAGATGTATGGATAACCTGCAGATGCATTTGCAACGATAAAGTCAACTAAATCACAAAGGTGAGTTTGTTGATGTTGACTTATGTGCTAATCAGACATATTTGGTCGCGGCGTGACTGCTAGCTAATCGATGCTAAAATGCTACGCTAATCGATGCTAACATGCTATTTACCGGCGGTGCTAAAGCAGACATGGCAGAGTTAGTATGGATAACCTGCAGATGCATTTGCAACGACAGTCAACGAAATCACAAAGGTGAGTTTTGTTGATGTTGACTGCCAGCTAATCGATGCTAACATGCTACGCTAATCGATGCTAACATGCCATTTACCGGCCGCGCTAAAGCAGACATGGCACAGAGATGTATGGATAACCTGTAGATGCATTTGCAACAATAAAGTCAACTAAATCACAAAGGTGAGTTTTGTTGATGTTGACTGCCAGCTAATCGATGCTAACATGCTACGCTAATCGATGCTAACATGCTAATTACCGGCCGTGCTAAAGCAGACATGGCACAGAGATGTATGGATAACCTGCAGATGCATTTGCAACGATAAAGTCAACTAAATCACAAAGGTGAGTTTGTTGATGTTGACTTATGTGCTAATCAGACATATTTGGTCGCGGCGTGACTGCCAGCTAATCGATGCTAAAATGCTACGCTAATCGATGCTAACATGCTAATTACCGGCGGTGCTAAAGCAGACATGGCAGAGTTAGTATGGATAACCTGCAGATGCATTTGCAACGACAGTCAACGAAATCACAAAGGTGAGTTTGTTGATGTTGACTTATGCGCTAATCAGACATATTTGGTCGCGGCGTGACTGCCAGCTAATCGATGCTAACATCCTATGCTAATCGATGCTAACATGCTAATTACCGGCCGTGCTAAAGCAGACATGACACAGAGATGTATGGATAACCTGCAGATGCATTTGCAACGATAAAGTCAACTAAATCACAAAGGTGAGTTTGTTGATGTTGACTTATGTGCTAATCAGACATATTTGGTCGCGGCGTGACTGCCAGCTAATCGATGCTAAAATGCTACGCTAATCGATGCTAACATGCTAATTACCGGCGGTGCTAAAGCAGACATGGCAGAGTTAGTATGGATAACCTGCAGATGCATTTGCAACGACAGTCAACGAAATCACAAAGGTGAGTTTTGTTGATGTTGACTTATGCGCTAATCAGACATATTTGGTCGCGGCGTGACTGCCAGCTAATCGATGCTAACATCCTATGCTAATCGATGCTAACATGCTAATTACCGGCGGTGCTAAAGCAGACATGGCACAGAGATGTATGGATAACCTGCAGATGCATTTGCAACTATATCACGTTTCCTTCCACCCACATTTAATGCGAAACAAACACTTACCAATCGACGGATTTGAGTTGCTCCAGTGTCAAAAGATGCGAAAGTCCTGATCGTTTGGTCCGCACATTTTACCGGCGATGCTAACGCAGCTATTCGGCCATGCTATGGCTATGAATAGCGTCAATAGCTATTCGCTCGATAGCTTCAGTTTCTCCTTCGATACTTTCATATTCCAACCATCTGTTTCAATACATGCGTAATCTGTTGAATCGCTGAAATCCGAGTTTGAATCCGAGCTAATGTCGCTATATCTTGCTGTGTTGTTTACATTGGCAGCACTGTATGACGTCACTGGAAAATGGATAGTGTCTTCGAAGATAGCGAAAATAAGGCACTTTAAAGCTTTATTTAGGGATATTCCGAGACCGGTAAAATTTCTAAAAAAAAGCCACTGAGAACTAATTTTTATTGTTTTTAACCCTTTTGAAATTGTGATAAAGTTCCCCTTTAAGGTGCGGGCCCCGTGTTTGAGGCCCCTGGTGTATATATAGCACAAAGTAAAAAAAAAAAACTCTGTATGCAGTGTTATTTCATTTTAAATTTCAAAAGAGTTTTATGGCTGCCATTGTTTTCTTTATTTTGTGAAACAGGTCAAAAAAGCTCTTAGAGTGGTAAAGGTTGCCGACCTCTGCTTTGACCCAAAGTCAATAACTGCTATTGTTCCTCTTGTTCTTTGAAATTTTACTTATTCAAATATGCTTTTAGACAAATGCGTAGGACACTTTGCTAAATGAAGAATGTATCGGACGGATGAGTTTATGGTGCATGTATGCATTATAAACGTCCCTGTTCAGAAACGCACCTCGACTTTGTCTGCTTTTCAGCCAACCTCGGCATATATAAAAGTCTGCAGGGACGTAAAAAAGGAAGACGGATGAGATAAGACGATTCATATTTCCTTCCTGGTGCGAGATACTCTTAAAACAAAGAAAAAGCACAATGTTTGCTTGGGTCCCCCGGGGGAAATCTGTGGCTGGACTTTTATTCTGTTTCTAACTTTCCGTTCTTTCCTCCGTCTTATTAGTCTGGGAGTCTTTATTGCGATGGAGTTCCGGACGAGCGCGCTAATTGTTTTCTTCTTTATCACCGCTGTCAGATCGGCTACTGGAACGACATCGACAAGCTGGTGCTGGTGCAGAACGAGAACGCCTTGTCCAACGACAGCTCAGCCATGGAGAACCGGACTGTGATCGTGACCACCATCATGGTAACGTCACCTACTTTCTACATCGTAATTTTTGGCATGGTTCAATTGAGATTACCAAACAATTCAGTTTATTTTCAATTGAGTAGACTGCAAAGACAAGATATTTAATGTTCACACTGAGAAACTTCTTTTTTTTTTCCAAATAATCATTAACTTAGGATTTAATGGCAGCAGCACCTTGCATTTACCAGTGTGTTACATGGCCTTTCCTTTTAATGACACTCAGTAAACGTTTGGGAACTGAGGAGACACATTTTTTGAAGCTTGAATTTTCTTTCCCATTCTTGCTTGATGTACATCTTAAGTTGTTCAACAGTATTTTACTATGAAGCCACGCTGTTGTAACAATAAGCTGAAATAAGCAGGGGCGTCCATGATAATGTTGCTTGGATGGCAACATATGTAGCTCCAAAAATCCGTATGTACCTTTCAGCATTAATGGTGCCTTCACAGATGTGTAAGTTACCCATGCCTTGGGAACTAATACACCCACATACCATCATAGAAGCTGGCTTTTCAACCTTGCGCCTATAACAATCTGGATGGTTCTTTTCCTCATTGGTCCGGAGGACACGACGGACACAGTTTCCAAAATCTATTTTGAAATTTGGACTCGTCAGAACACTTATCCACTTTGCATCAGTCCATCTTAGATGAACCAGAGTCAGCAGCGTTTCTGGGTGTTGTTGATAAATGGCTTTGGCTTTACATAGTAGAGTTTTAACTTGCACTTACAGATGTAGCAACCAACTGTAGTTACAGACAATGGTTTTATGAAGTGTTCCTGAGCCCATTTGGTGATATCCTTTACACATGGAGGTCAGTTTTTGATCAAAGGGTTGTAATATCATCGCTTACGTGCAGTGATTTCTCCAGATTCTCTGAATCTTTTGATGATTTTATGGACCGTAGACAGTAAAATCCCTAAATTCCTTGCAATAGCTCGTTGAGAAATGTTGTTCTAAAACTGTTCGACAATTTGCTAATATTGTATTCTGTTTATATTTACATCTAACACAATTTCCCAACTCATATGGAAAAAGGGTTTGTAACATAATAGTGAGAGTCCAGTCCATAGGGGATCTAACATAATAGTGAGAGTCCAGTCCATAGTGGATCTAACATAATAGTGAGAGTCCAGTCCATAGTGGATCTAACATAATAGTGAGAGTCCAGTCCATAGTGGATCTAACATAATAATGAGAGTCCAGTCCATGGTGGATCCAACATAATAGTGAGAGTCCAGTCCATAGTGGATCCAACATAATAGTGAGAGTCCAGTCCATAGTGGATCCAACATTGTAGTAAGAGTCCAGTCCATAGTGGATCTAACATAATAGTGTGAGAGTCCAGTCCATAGTGGATCTAACATAATAGTGAGAGTCCAGTCCATAGTGGATCTAACATAATAATGAGAGTCCAGTCCATAGTGGATCCAACATAATAGTGAGAGTCCAGTCCATAGTGGATCCAACATTGTAGTAAGAGTCCAGTCCAGTGGATCTAACATAATAGTGTGAGAGTCCAGTCCATAGTGGATCTAACATAATAGTGTGAGAGTCCAGTCCATAGTGGATCTAACATAATAGTGTGAGAGTCCAGTCCATAGTGGATCTAACATAATAGTGTGAGAGTCCAGTCCATAGTGGATCTAACATAATAGTGTGAGAGTCCAGTCCATAGTGGATCCAACATAATTGTGAGAGTCCAGTCCATAGTGGATCCAACATAATAGTGAGAGTCCAGTCCATAGTGGATCTAACATAATAGTGTGAGAGTCCAGTCCATAGTGGATCTAACATAATAGTGAGAGTCCGGTCCATAGTGGATCTAACATAATAGTGTGAGAGTCCAGTCCATAGTGGATCCAACATAAGAGTGAGAGTCCAGTCCATTGTGGATCTAACATAATAGTATGAGAGTCCAGTCCATAGTGGATCTAACATCATGGTGAGAGTCCAGTCCATAGTGGAGCTAACATAATAGTGAGACTCCAGTCCATAGTGGATCTAACATAATAGTGAGAGTCCAGTCCATAGTGGATATAACATAATAGTGAGAGTCCAGTCCATAGTGGATCTAACATAATAGTGTGAGAGTCCAGTCCATAGTGGATCCAACATAATAGTGAGAGTCCAGTCCATAGTGGGGCCGACAAGACACCACCCCGCTCTGTAAGTCTGAAGTGTCCGGACTTGAACTGGTTCAGGTGCGGCAAAGACAAGTAGAAGTCACGATTGGCTGGAGGCTGAAGTTTATTACTTTTATGGCGCTAATAAGGAGCCAAGTGGGGAAGAGCGGCAGGAGAGTCCTGCGGCCATATTTGATTCACAAGTTGGGGGTTGGGGGGGAAACGGGAAGAATTGGAAGCCAAGCCTCAGAGCGTGTCCACGAGGAGAGACACTTGATTATACTAATATCTCATTAGCAGGCAAATCTAAAAGTGACCTCGGACCGCCGCTTGGACGTGACCTCGGTTTAGTCTCTGACGTGCCAATGGAATAATGGTCTACTCCTTCCTGACTATTCAACGTGTGACTGCTTTCACCTCACACATTTGCCTCGTTCCTCCACACGCTTTCTCTTTCCCTTTTCAGACAAACACGCAAAAGGACGCAATTGTGCTTTGAATCTGATCAAAACTTTCATTTCTGAAGTCGGTAATTGGAAGAAACGCCGATAAATGTCCTGGGATAGGTCAAGGACAAGTGTTTTGTCACTAATTCGGGTTCCATATCTCTTTTTGTTGCCATTCTGTAGACAACATAACCACGTATCAAGGTCTGAATGAAGCTTAGAGCAGCATTTACTTGTATGACCCAATGCAAACAACCTTCCATAGTCATGGTGCAAAAAAATAAACAAATGCTGACAGACATAACACAGTATAACACAATTTGTGTATGTGGAACAAAAACGTCCAGGGTGTACACCACCTTCCGCCCGAATGCAGCTGGGATATTGTCCAGCACACCCCGCGAAACAAAAGGGACAAACGGGAGAAAACGGATAGATGGATAGCTTCAATTCTCTTTTTTTTTGCCATTTTGTAGACAACATTACCACTTATTAAACCCTGAATACAGCCAAGTGCAGCATTTACTTGTATGACCCAATGCAAACAACCTTCCATAGTCATGGTGAAAAAAAAAATAAACAAATACTGACAGACATAACACAATTTGTGTATGTGGACAAAAACATCCAGGGTGTATGCCACCTTCCGCCCGAATGCAGCTGGGATATTGTCCAGCACACCCCGCGAAAAAAAAGGGACAAACGGGAGAAAATGCATGAATGGATGGCTTCAATTCTCTTTTTTTTTTGCCATTTTGTAGACAACATTACCACTTATTAAGCTCTGAATACAGCTAAGTGCAGCATTTACTTGTATGACCCAATGCAAACAACCTTCCATAGTCATGGTGAAAAAAAATAAACAAATGCTGACAGACATAACACAATTCGTGTATGTGGACAAAAACGTCCAGGGTGTATGCCACCTTCCGTCAGAATGCAGCTGGGATATTGTCCAGCACACCCCGCGAAAAAAAAGGGACAAACGGGAGAAAATGGATGAATGGATGGCTTCAATTCTCTTTTTTTTTTACCATTTTGTAGACAACATTACCACTTATTAAGCTCTGAATACAGCCAAGTGCAGCATTTACTTGTATGACCCAATGCAAACAACCTTCCATAGTCAAGGTGAAAAAAAATAAACAAATGCTGACAGACATAACACAATTCGTGTATGTGGAAAAAAACGTCCAGGGTGTATGCCACCTTCCGTCAGAATGCAGCTGGGATATTGTCCAGCACACCCCGCGAAAAAAAAAGGGACAAACGGGAGAAAATGCATGGATGGATGGCTTCAATTCTCTTTTTTTTTTGCCATTTTGTAGACAACATTACCACTTATTAAGCTCTGAATACAGCCAAGTGCAGCATTTACTTGTATGACCCAATGCAAACAACCTTCCATAGTCATGGTGAAAAAAAATAAACAAATGCTGACAGACATAACACAATTCGTGTATGTGGACAAAAACATCCAGGGTGTACACCACCTTCCGCCCGAATGCAGCTGGGATATTGTCGAGCACACCCCGCGAAAAAAAAAGGGACAAACGGGAGAAAACGGATGAATGGATGGCTTCAATTCTCTTTTTTTTAGCCATTTTGTAGACAACATTACCACTTATTAAGCTCTGAATACAGCCAAGTGCAGCATTTACTTGTATGACCCAATGCAAACAACCTTCCATAGTCATGGTGAAAAAAAATAAACAAATGCTGACAGACATAACACAATATAACACAATTTGTGTACGTGGAAAAAAAACGTCCAGGGTGTACACCACCTTCCGCCCGAATGCAGCTGGGATATTGTCCAGCACACCCCGCGAAAAAAAAAGGGACAAACGGGAGAAAATGGATGAATGGATTGCTTCAATTCTCTTTTTTTTTGCCATTTTGTAGACAACATTACCACTTATTAAGCTCTGAATACAGCCAAGTGCAGCATTTACTTGTATGACCCAATGCAAACAACCTTCCATAGTCATGGTGCAAAAAAATAAACAAATGCTGACAGACATAACACAATACAACACAATTTGTGTATGTGGAAAAAAAACGTCCAGGGTGTACACCACCTTCTGCCCAAATGCAGCTGGGATATTGTCGAGCACACCCCGCGAAAAAAAAAGGGACAAACGGGAGAAAATTAATGAATGGATGGCTTCAAATCTCTTTTTTTTTTGCCATTTTGTAGACAACATTACCACTTATTAAGCTCTGAATACAGCCAAGTGCAGCATTTACTTGTATGACCCAATGCAAACAACCTTCCATAGTCATGGTGAAAAAAAATAAACAAATGCTGACAGACATAACACAATTCGTGTATGTGGACAAAAACATCCAGGGTGTATGCCACCTTCCGCCCGAATGCAGCTGGGATATTGTCCAGCACACCCCGCAAAAAAAAAAAGGGACAAACGGGAGAAAATGGATAAATGGATGGCTTCAACTCTCTTTTTTTTGCCATTTTGGAGCCAATATTACCACTTATTAAGCTCTGAATACAGCCAAGTGCAGCATTTACTTGTATGACCCAATGCAAACAACCTTCCATAGTCATGGTGAAAAAAAATAAACAAATGCTGACAGACATAACACAATTCGTGTATGTGGACAAAAACATCCAGGGTGTATGCCACCTTCCGCCCGAATGCAGCTGGGATATTGTCCAGCACACCCCGCAAAAAAAAAAGGGACAAACGGGAGAAAATGGATAAATGGATGGCTTCAACTCTCTTTTTTTTGCCATTTTGGAGCCAATATTACCACTTATTAAGCTCTGAATACAGCCAAGTGCAGCATTTACTTGTATGACCCAATGCAAACAACCTTCCATAGTCATGGTGAAAAAAAATAAACAAATGCTGACAGACATAACACAATTCGTGTATGTGGACAAAAACGTCCAGGGTGTATGCCACCTTCCGCCTGAATGCAGCTGGGATATTGTCCAGCACACCCCGCAAAAAAAAAAGGGACAAACGGGAGAAAATGGATAAATGGATGGCTTCAACTCTCTTTTTTTTGCCATTTTGGAGCCAATATTACCACTTATTAAGCTCTGAATACAGCCAAGTGCAGCATTTACTTGTATGACCCAATGCAAACAACCTTCCATAGTCATGGTGAAAAAAAATAAACAAATGCTGACAGACATAACACAATTCGTGTATGTGGACAAAAACGTCCAGGGTGTATGCCACCTTCCGCCTGAATGCAGCTGGGATATTGTCCAGCACACCCCGCGAAAAAAAAGGGACAAACGGGAGAAAATGGATCAATGGATGGCTTAAATTCTCTTTTTTTTGCCATTTTGTAGACAAGATTACCACTTATTAAGCTCTGAATACAGCCAAGTGCAGCATTTACTTGTATGACCCAATGCAAACAACCTTCCATAGTCATGGTGAAAAAAAATAAACAAATGCTGACAGACATAACACAATTCGTGTATGTGGACAAAAACATCCAGGGTGTATGCCACCTTCCGCCCGAATGCAGCTGGGATATTGTCCAGCACACCCCGCAAAAAAAAAAGGGACAAACGGGAGAAAATGGATAAATGGATGGCTTCAACTCTCTTTTTTTTGCCATTTTGGAGCCAATATTACCACTTATTAAGCTCTGAATACAGCCAAGTGCAGCATTTACTTGTATGACCCAATGCAAACAACCTTCCATAGTCATGGTGAAAAAAAATAAACAAATGCTGACAGACATAACACAATTCGTGTATGTGGACAAAAACGTCCAGGGTGTATGCCACCTTCCGCCTGAATGCAGCTGGGATATTGTCCAGCACACCCCGCGAAAAAAAAGGGACAAACGGGAGAAAATGGATCAATGGATGGCTTAAATTCTCTTTTTTTTGCCATTTTGTAGACAAGATTACCACTTATTAAGCTCTGAATACAGCCAAGTGCAGCATTTACTTGTATGACCCAATGCAAACAACCTTCCATAGTCATAGTGCAAAAAAAATGACATAAATCCAACCAACACATGATGCTAACAGACATACACAATATAGCACAATTTGTGTATATTAGATATTAGGGTTCCTGGTTCAATCCCCACTTTATGACCCAATGCAAACAACCCTCCCTAGTCATAGTGCAAAAAAAATGTAAAAATCCAACCAACACATGATGCTTACAGACATACACAATATAGCACAATTTGTGTATATTAGATATTACGGTTCCTGGTTCAATCCCCACCTCGTCACGTCCGTTGTGACCTTGAGCAAGACACTTCACCCTTGCTAAAGCTAAAAAATTATGTTTTTTGATACTTTGTGCCATCTTGGAAGTATGCTAACATGTTTTATTTTAGCATACTAACATGAGCATACCAATGTTTTTTTGTTTTTTGCTAGCTTTTTAGCTAATGTTGTGCATTTAAACCTAAAAAACATTATTTTTGATACTTGGAGCTATAATAGAAGTACGCTAGCATCTTTTGTATTAGCATGCTGACATTAGCATGCTAATGTTTTATGGCAGCTTTTTAGCTCGTTTTGTATGTTTACACCTAGTGCCTTTTGGATTTTACCTTTTAATCCTGTCACGTGCTAGCATGCTAACTTTAGCATGTTAAAATTTTATGCTAGCTTTTGAGCTAGTTTTGTATGTTCAAACCACAAAAAAAAAATGGGATTTGAATACTTGGCGCCATCTTAGAAGTATGCCGGCTTCGACTGACCCCAGGCCAGAGGTTTAGGGCAAACATAAAAAATTTCCACTGGAAATTTCTGGTTTCAAATGTAACTTCCTTTGATTATAATCCGCTCAGCGACTAAGCGCTACAACGTCTTAAAAATGTATTTAAAAAAAAAAAAGATTCTTGAATGTTTAGAAGCGTATGGCGGTGGACGACTGGCAGGCTAATATGTACGAGCGCGTCGTTAGCTAAGTGCCGGGTGTTGTTGACTTAAACGTGTGTTTCAGTGTATGCTAAGGAGCTAGCTGGCTACCACCTCTTTGGAAGCACTTATCAGCTCTGAAAAGCAGAGCCCACCAACTGTTTGGACCTGCAGTTCTTGTGAAAAGTTTCCTTCCATGGTTCTCTCTCACTTCATTGACATTCTGAGCAGGTGTGTTTGGATCCTGATCTTTCAATCTGTCAAATGTAAACACCAAATGTTCTTCTCCTCTGCTAATATTTGCTCTTAGCTCTCACAATTTCAACCTTTCTGACCCATTTTGCTCTCGTCCTGCTTGACCGGCTATGACCTTTTTTACATGCTATCACACCTTGTTACTTACTATGACTCTTTTTTACCTGCTATGACTCTTTTTTACCTGCTATGAACCTTTTTTACCTGCTATGACACCTTGTTACTTACTATGACTCTTTTTTTACCTGCTATGGAACCTTTTTTACTTACTATGACTCCTTTTTACATGCTATGACTCCTTTTTTACCTGATATGACTCTTTTTTACTTGCTATGACTCTTTTTTACCTGCTATGACACCTTTTTTTCTTGCTATGACTCCTTTTTTACCTGCTATGACTCTTTTTTACCTGCTATGACTCCTTTTTTACCTGCTATGACTCTTTTTTACCTGCTATGACACCTTGTTACCTACTATGACTCTTTCTTTTACCTGCTATGACTCTTTTTTACCTTCTATGACTCTTTTTTACCTGCTATGACACCTTGTTACCTACTATGACTCTTTTTTTTACCTGCTGTGACTCTTTTTTTACTGACTATGACTTTTTTTACCTACTATGACACCTTTTTTTAACTGCTATGACTCTTTTTTTACCTGCTATGACTCATTTTTACCTGCTGTAATTTTTTTTACCTGCTAAGACTTTTTTTTACCTGCTATGACACCTATTTTACCGGCTCTGACTCTTTTTTTTATCTGCTATGACTCTTTTTTTTTACCTACTATGACTCCTTTTTTACCCACTATGACTCCTTTTTTACCTACTCGGACTTTTTTTAACCTGCTATGACTCTTTTTTTACCTGCCCTAACTCTTCTTTTTACCTGCTCTGACTCTTTTTTTTAGCCTGGTATGACACCTTTTTTTTACCTACTATGACTCCTTTTTTAAGTGCTATGACTCTTTTTTTTACCTGCTATGACTCTTTTTTTTTTACCTGCTATGACTCTTTTTTTACCTGTTTCGACTCTTTTTTTAACCTATGACTCTTTTTTTACCTGTTATGACTCTTTTTCTACCTTATATGACTTTTTTTTACCTGCTATGACTCTTTTTTTAACCTATGACTCTTTTTTTCCCTGCAATGACTCTTTTTAAAAAAAATTCCTATAACTCTTTTTTTGTTTGTTTACCTGCGATGACTCTTTTTTTCACCTCCTATTTTTTGTTTGTTTGTTTACCTGTTATGACTTCTTTTACCTGCTTTGACACCTTTTTTTTTACCTGATGTGACTCCTTTTTTTACACGATATGACTCTTTTTTTACCTGCTATGACTCTTTTTTACTCTGATATGACTCTTTTTTTACCTACTACGACTTTTTTCTTTACCTGTTATGACTCTTTGTTTAACCTGCTATGACTCTTTTTTTTTCACCTGCCATGACTTTTTTTTACCTACTATGACTTTTTTTTACCTACTATGACTTTTTTTTGTTTTGTTTACCTGTTTTGACTCCTTTTTTACCTGGTATGACTCTTTTTTTTTTACCTGATATGACTTTTTTTTTACCCACCATGACTCCTTTTATTACCTGCTATGACTCCTCTTCTTTTACTATTATTATTTTTTACCTACTATTACTCCTTTTTTTACCTACTATAACTCCTTTTTCTTTTTACCTACTTTGAATCTTTTTTTTTTTTTTACTAACTACGACTTCTTAAAAAGCAGCAACGATCTGAAAAAAAGCCTGCAAAATCCTGGAGGGACCGCTTTAAAAGAACACACACACACACACACACACACACACACACACACACAAACCTTCACACTGAGACAAAAGCATCTGGGACAAACTGATAAGAAATGTTAAAGAGACTTTGAAGTGAAACTGGCTGCTCCCATTAGTGTGTGTGTGTGTGTGTGTGTGTGTGTGTGTGTGTGTGTGTGTGTGTGTGTGTGTGTGTGTGTGCGTGCGTGTGTGTGTGTGTGCTCGATACTGGTACCAATTTTGCTAGTTTTAAATGTGTCAATAAAAATGAATTATTGTATTTTTGAATGCAACATTTAAATATGAGCTAATTATGACAACTTTGCTGTTATTTATGGTTTTCTTTTTACATTTGAGTCTTGTTTGCAATGCAGTTGCACTTCCAAGACATGAGGTGGCAGCACTGCGCACTATCTAATAGGGCTGTCAAAAAATATACGCATTTTCAAATTAATCGCGATTCTTATTTGTTATCATCTTAATCGACCTAAAAAAAATCAAAACTCTATTCAAAAGAAAAAAGTATTAAAATTGTTTTTGTTTTTTATTTTTATTTTTTTTTAATCTGTCCTTTCAAGTCACTCAGACAAATCATATGCAAGTGGTTTAAAAAAATAAAAATAAATTTTTTTTTGGAATGAATAGTGATTATTATTCATAGCCATTCCTAATAAATAAAACATTTTAAAAAAGGATTTACGTTTTGGGTTTTTTTTAATCTGTCCTTTCAAGCCACTCAGACAAATCATAGAAGTGGTTTAAAAAAAGAAAAAACATTTTTAGAATGAATTGCGATTATTATTCATAACGATTCCTAATAAGTAAACATTTTTAAAAAAGGATTCACTTTTTTTTTTTTATCTTTCCTTTCAAGCCGTCCATCCATCCATTTTCTACCGCTTATTATTCCCTTTAGGGGTAGCGGGGGGCGCTGGCGCCTATCTCAGCTACAATCGGGCGGAAGGCGGGGTACACCCTGGACAAGTCGCCACCTCATCGCAGTCCTTTCAAGCCGCTCAGACAAATTATATCGTTAAAGTAGATGCAAATCATTTTAAAACAATTTTTTGGAATGAATCGCGATTCTTATTTGTAGCGGTTTTTAGTCGATTAAAAGAATTTTAAAAAAGGATTTAAGTGTTGTTATTATTATTTTTTAAAATCTGTTCTTTCAAGCCACTCAGACAAATTATATTGTTGCTGTAGATGCAAGTGGTGTCAAAAAATAAACATTTAGAATGAATCGCGATTCTTATTTGATTAAAATTATTCGATTTAAAAAAAAAAAAAAAAAAAGATTTTAGTTTTTTTCTTATTATTATTTAATCAAGTCTGTCCTTTCAAGCCACTCGGACAAATCATATTGTTGATGTAAATGCAAGTGGTGTCAAAACAAAACCAAAAAAAAATCGATTTTAGAATGAATCGTGATTCTTAATCGTAACGATTCTTAATCAATTTAAAAAAAGAAAAAAAAAAAAAAGATGTACTTATGTTATGTTGCGCCCTACAAAGTGTTTGCACTGTAAGTATTATACCAGCTGTTTGATTGCAACTTTCAGTACCAAACTTGGAGGTGTTGAAATCGCCGTGTAAAATCGCTAATGCTAATAGTAGCCCGTCTATAGGGAATCCAATGTAAATTAGCATCACGCTAGCCTTACTTGGCATCGTCTTGCTGAAATAAGCAGGGGCGTCCATGTTATGTTGCGCCCTACGAAGTGTTTGCACCGTAAGTATTGCGCTTGTCCCACACCAGCTGTTGGATTGCCACTTTCAGTACCAAACTTGGAGGTGTTGAAATCGCCGTGTAAAATCGCTAATGCTAATAGTAGCCCGTCTATAGGGAATCCAATGTAAATTAGCGTCACGCTAGCCTTACTTGGCATCGTCTTGCTGAAATAAGCAGGGGCGTCCATGTTATGTTGCGCCCTACAAAGTGTTTGCACTGTAAGTGTTATACCAGCTGTTGGATTGCCACTTTCAGTACCGAATTTGGAGGTGTTGAAATCGCCGTGTAAAATCGCTAATGCTAATAGTAGCCCGTCTATAGGGAATCCAATGTAAATTAGCATCACGCTAGCCTTACTTGGCATCGTCTTGCTGAAATAAGCAGGGGCGTCCATGTTATGTTGCGCCCTACGAAGTGTTTGCACCGTAAGTATTGCGCTTGTCCCACACCAGCTGTTGGATTGCCACTTTCAGTACCAAACTTGGAGGTGTTGCGATCGGCGTGTAAAATCGCTAATGCTAATAGTAGCCCGTCTATAGGGAATCCAATGTAAATTAGCATCACGCTAGCCTTACTTGGCATCGTCTTGCTGAAATAAGCAGGGGCGTCCATGTTATGTTGCGCCCTACAAAGTGTTTGCACTGTAAGTGTTGCGCTTGTCCCACACCAGCTGTTTGATTGCCACTTTCGGTACCAAACTTGGAGGTGTTGAAATCGCCGTGTAAAATCGCTAATGCTAATAGTAGCCCGTCTGTAGGGAATCCAATGTAAATTAGCGTCACGCTAGCCTTACTTGGCATCGTCTTGCTGAAATAAGCAGGGGCGTCCATGTTATGTTGCGCCCTACAAAGTGTTTGCACTGTAAGTATTATACCAGCTGTTTGATTGCCACTTTCAGTACCAAACTTGGAGGTGTTGAAATCGCCGTGTAAAATCGCTAATGCTAATAGTAGCCCGTCTATAGGGAATCCAATGTAAATTAGCATCACGCTAGCCTTACTTGGCATCGTCTTGCTGAAATAAGCAGGGGCGTCCATGTTATGTTGCGCCCTACGAAGTGTTTGCACCGTAAGTATTGCGCTTGTCCCACACCAGCTGTTGGATTGCCACTTTCAGTACCAAACTTGGAGGTGTTGAAATCGCCGTGTAAAATCGCTAATGCTAATAGTAGCCCGTCTATAGGGAATCCAATGTAAATTAGCATCACGCTAGCCTTATTTAAGGCGTGAGCGTTTTCCACCGAGCATACTTGCTCGGCTGCTGTTGGCAATTGCGATATCGCTCAGTTTGACCGAGTCCGCTCTCAGTGCTGCTTGAGTGATGAATTATGTAGTAATACCGTATAAATATATCGTATTATGTGTCTGATAATTAGCACGTATTCCGCACACACATGAAAACAAACACGCCAAACGTACGGCAAACGATACTCCTGTCCGCTAGCGAGTTAGCACATTTAGTAGATGAGGCCCCTCAAAGACGAGCATGAATATGCAGCGAACGAGTTGCACATTTAAATAATGACAATCTGCGCTCGTTAGGATGTTTTCCGGGCCGACGCGGTGGTTGAGCGAGCAGCTTATGAGGATGGAAGTGTTGATGCACTGGAGGACGCACGTTTGATGTTCATTAACGCCGTGATTCATGGCCGCTGGATGGAACGAGCGCCCGGGGATCTGATAATGTCTCCGCTAATGTTGTTGGAGGAGAAACGTTATTGTAAGTTCTGACACGCTAGGACAATGTGATGTCGTTATCGGCTGCTTATGCCCACGCTGATTTACCATAATAAACAAAGGACTGTACGCCAATCGCGAAGAGGCTCACAGAACGGGGTCGGGCGATAAAACGATATCAAGATGTGAATGATATCAATTAAAGAACGCGTTCGATAAAATGTTGGATTTGTTTATTTATTTTGTGGTAAGTGTGCATGAACAAAGGCACTCGCTCTCTGGTAACCAGGAAGTGATCCCTGGCAGCCAATCAGGTGACAGTATCTACAAACCCCGTTTCCATATGAGTTGGGAAATTGTGTTAGATGTAAATATAAACAAAATACAATCATTTGCAAATCAATTTCAACCCATATTCAGTTGAATATGCTACAAAGACAACATATTTGATGTTCAAACTCGTAAAGTTTATAATAATTAGAATTTTATGGCTGCAACACGTGCCAAAGTAGTTGGGAAAGGGCATGTTCACCACTGTGTTACATCACCTTTTCTTTTAACAACACTCAATAAACGTTTGGGAACTGAGGAAACTAATTGTTGAAGCTTTTGAAAGTGAAGTGAAGTGAATTATATTTATATAGCGCTTTTTCTCAAGTGACTCAAAGCGCTTTACATAGTGACACCCAATATCTGAGTTACATTTAAACCAGTGTGGGTGGGACTGGGAGCAGGTGGGTAAAGTGTCTTGCCCAAGGGCACAACGGCAGTAACTAGGCTGGCACAAGCGGGAATCGAACCTGCAACCCTCAAGTTGCTGGCACGGCCACTCTACCAACCGAGCTAAGTGGAATTCTTTCCCATTCTTGTTTTATGTAGAGCTTCAGTCGTTCAACAGTCTCCGCTGTCATATTTTACGCTTCATAATGCGCCACACATTTTCCATGGGAGACAGGTCTGGACTGCAGGCGGGCCAGGAAAGTACCCGCACTCTTTTACTACGAAGCCACGCTGTTGTAACACTTGTCTTGCTGAAATAAGCAGGGGCGTCCATGATAACGTTGCTTGGATGACAACATATGTTGCTCCAAAACCTGTATGGACCTTTCAGCATTAATGGTGCCTTCACAGATGTGTAAGTTACCCATGCCTTGGGCACTAATGCACCCCCATACCATCACACATGCTGGCTTTTCAACTTTGCGCCTATAACAGTCCAGATGGTTATTTTCTTCTTTGTTCCGGAGGACACCACGTCCACAGTTTCCAAAAACAATTTGAAATGTGGACTCGTCAGACCACAGAACACTTTGCCACTTTGCATCAGTCCATCTTAGATGAGCTCGGGCCCAGCGAAGCCGGCGGCGTTCCAGGGTGTTGTTGATAAATGGCTTTGGCTTTGCATAGTAGAGTTTTAACTTGCACTTACAGATGTAGCGACCAACTGTAGTTACTGAGAGTGGTTTTATGAAGTGTTCCTGAGCCCATGTGGTGATATCCTTTACACACTGATGTCGGTTTTTGATGCAGTACCGCCGGAGGGATCAAAAGTCCGTAATATCATTGCTTACGTGCAGTGATTTCTCCAGATTCTCTGAACCTTTTGATGATTTTCTAGACTGTAGATGGTAAAATCCCTAAATTCCTTGCAATAGCTCGTTGAGAAATGTTGTTCTAAAACTGTTCGACAATTTGCTTACAAATTGGTGACCCTCGCCCCATCCTTGTTTGTGAATTATTAGCATTTCATGGAAGCTGTTTTTATACCCAATCATGGCACCCACCTGTTCCCAATTAGCCTGCACACCTGTGGGATGTTCCAAATAAGTGTTTGATGAGCATTCCTCAACTTTATCAGTATTTATTGCCACCTTTCCCAACTTCTTTGTCACGTGTTGCTGGCATCAAATTCTAAAGGTAATGATTATTTGCAACAAAAAAAAACATGTTTATGAGTTTGAACATAAAATATGTTGTCTTTGTAGCATATTCAACTGAATATGGGTTGAAAATGATAACACAGTGGTGAACATGCCCTTTCCCAACTACTTTGGCACGTGTTGCAGCCATGAAAGTCTAAGTTAATTATTATTTGCAAAAAAAAATAAAGTTTATGAGTTTGAACATCAAATATGTTGTCTTTGTAGCATATTCAACTGAATATGGGTTGAAAAGGATTTGCAAATCATTGTATTCTGTTTATATTTACATCTAACACAATTTCCCAACTCATATGGAAACGGAGTTTGTATATATATATGTATGTATATAAATGTTTGAATTTATTTAAGAGTATTTATAGAATGTGGACAGTCCTGGTTCATCTTCTCTCCTGACTGACATCTCTGGGAAG
Organism: Nerophis ophidion; assembly: GCF_033978795.1. NCBI lineage: Eukaryota > Metazoa > Chordata > Actinopteri > Syngnathiformes > Syngnathidae > Nerophis > Nerophis ophidion. Next base: position 57,174,339 of record NC_084623.1, on the reverse strand, counting down.
TGTGTGCTGTAAAAGTGTTTGGACAATTCAAAACAACAAATGTGTGTCTCTGCTGGAGTAGAAGTGTGTGTCAGCATCAGTGCAGCTGAGTCAGGTGCACAACCACACTTGGAACAAACTTCACATAGAAGTGCCGTCACGTTGCATTATTCGCCTCTTTCTAGAAGAAAAGGCGTGCTCAATATATCTCTGTTGTCTGATACCGATCTTTTATTTATGTCTCGCTTTCAAACGTAGAAGTAAGTGCAGGTTTTGCACACTTGGAGAGAAGATGGACGACCGAAAAAAGGTGGATTTGACAAAGAGTTGACGTGGCATCACTTGCATGATGACATCAATTTCAAGATGACGTCACCTACTTCCCTGATGACATCACTTTCATGATGATGTCACTTACTTCCCTGATGACATCACTCCCAAGATGATGTCACTTACTTCCCTGATGACATCACTCCCAAGATGATGTCACTTACTTCCCTGATGACATCACTCCCAAGATGATATCACTTACTTCCCTGATGACATCACTTTCATGATGACATCACTTTCATGATGATATCACTTATTTCCCTCATGACATCACTTTCATGATGACATCACTTCCATGATGGCATCTCTTTCTTCCCTCATGACATCACTTTCATGATGACATCACTTACTTCCCTGATGACAACACTTTCATGACGATGTCACTTACTTCCCTGATGACATCTTTTTCATGATGACATCACTTACTTCCCTGATGACATCACTTCCAAGATGATATCACTTACTTCCCTCATGACATCACTTTCATGATGACATCACTTCCATGATGGCATCTCTTTCTTCCATGATGACATAACTTTCATGATGACATCACTTACTTCCCTGATGACATCTTTTTCATGATGACGTCACTTACTTCGCTGATGACATCACTTCCATGATGATATCTCTTTCTTCCATGATGACATCACTTTCATGATGATGTCACTTGCTTCCAAGATAATATCACTTACTTCCATGATGACATCACTTTCATGATGACATCAGTTCCATGATGACATCACTCCAATGATGACATCACTCACTTCCATGATGATACCACTTTCATGATGACATCAAGTCCATGATGACATCACTTTCATGATGACGTCACTTACTTCCCTGATGACATCACTTTCATGATGACATCACTTCCATGATGATATCACTTTCTTCCATGATGACATCACTTTCACGACGATGTCACTTACTTCCCTGATGACATCACTTTCATGATGACATCACTTCTATGATGACATCACCTACTTCCCTGATGACATCACTTCCCTGATGACATCACTTTCATGATGACATCACTTCCATGATGACATCACTTACTTCCCTCATGACATCACTTCCATGATGACATCACTTACTTCCCTGATGACATCACTTTAATGATGGCATCACTTCCCTGATGATGTCAATTCCATGATGACATCACTTACTTCCCTGATGACATCACTTTCATGATGATGTCACTTACTTCCCTGATGACATCACTTTCATGATGATGTCACTTACTTCCCTGATGACATCACTTCCATGATGACTTCACTTCCATGATGATGTCACTTACTTCCCTGATGACATCACTTCCATGATGACTTCACTTCCATGATGATATCACTTACTTCCATGATGACATCACTTTCATGATGATGTCACTTACTTCCCTGATGACATCACTTCCATGATGACTTCACTTCCATGATGATGTCACTTACTTCCCTGATGACATCACTTCCATGATGACTTCACTTCCATGATGATATCACTTACTTCCATGATGACATCACTTTCATGATGATGTCACTTACTTCCCTGATGACATCACTTCCATGATGACTTCACTTCCATGATGATATCACTTACTTTCATGATGACATCACTTTCATGATGATGTCACTTACTTCCTTGATGACATCACTTCCATGATGACATTTATTACTTCCAAAATGACATCTCTTACTTCCATGATAACATCAATTACTTTCATGGTGACTTCACTTTCATAATGATGTCCTTTACTTCCCTGATGACATCACTTCCATGATGATATCACTTACATCAATTATGACATCACTTCAATGGTGATGTCAATTACTTCCATAATGACATCACTTCCTGGATGATATCACGTACTTCCATGATGACATCACTTCCATGATGACATCACAGATGGTGTCAGTTGCTTAGGTTGTCTCTCGCTAACGCTGCGTTGAAAGGAGAAAGGTGGCTGAATTGGTTTGATGTGTTGATGTGTGATGTTTATTTGGGGTGGGTGTCCAATACTGTTTTTGTTTTCCCCGATACGACACTCCATCACTCTGTTAATACAAGATGCAAAACTAGTGAAGTTGTCACATTGTGTAAATGGTGAATAAAAACAAAATACAATGATTTGCAAATCCTTTTCAACTTACATTTAATTGAATAGACTGCAAAGACAAGATACTTAAAATTTGAACTGGAAAATTTTATTTTTTGAAAATATTAGCTCATTTGGAATTTGATGCCTGCCACATGTTTTAAAAAAGCTGGCACAAGTGGCAAAAAAGACTGAGAAAGTTGAGGAATGCTCATCAAACACTTATTTGGAAAATCCCACAGGTGAACACGCACTTCAGACCGGAATTGCAAATTCTAGTTCCTCTTGCTACACCCCCCCCCCCCCCACCCTTTTTAAATGTCTTGTCTGTGTCGCCCTGGCAGGAGGGTCCCTACGTGATGCTGAAGAAGAACTGGGAGATGTACGAAGGCAACGAGCAGTTCGAGGGTTACTGCGTGGACTTGGCCTCGGAGATCGCCAAACACATCGGAATCAAATACAAGATCTCCATCGTGCCCGACGGGAAATACGGAGCCAGGGACCCCGAGACTAAGATCTGGAACGGCATGGTGGGGGAGCTGGTTTATGGGGTAAGGACCAAGTTGTGCAGTAAGAATGTTGGGAGAACCATCTCTGTGGTGGCCTCAAAGTATATATATATATATATATATATATATATATATATATATATTAATGTATCATAGCCTCGTCAGAAAGTCCTTGGTTATTTCTTACCTTTCAAAGGCCAAATAAATGATGTGGCGAACCACTTGAAAAATGTGGCAGAAGACATGAATCCATGTGGTGGGCCACTCAAATGTTTTGGTGGGCCAATTTAAATGATTTCGTGAACCACATAAAGATAGGTGGAGGGCCAGGTTAAATGTTCTGGCGGGCCACTTTGAATGATGTAGTGGACCACATAAAATCATGTTATGGGTCACCTTAAGTGATGTAATGGACCACATAAAATTATGTTGTGGGCCACCTTAAGTGATGTAGTGGACCACATAAAATCATGTTGTGGGCCATTTTAAATGATGTAGTGGACCACATAAAATCATGTTGTGGGACATTTTAAATGATGTAGTGGGCCACATAAAATAATGTTATGGGTCACTTGAAATTAGCTGGCGGGGCACACAAAAATGATTTTGGAGAACCACATTAAATGAGGTGGAGAACTAATTTAAATGATGTGGCAGACCACATAAAATCATGTTGTGGGCCACCTTAAGTGATTAAGTGGACCACATAAAATCATGTTGTGGGCCACTTTAAATGGTCCAGTGGACCACATAAAATCATGTTGTGGGCCACCTTAAGTGATGTAGTGGACCACATAAAATCATGTTGTGGGCCATTTTAAATGATGTAGTGGACCACGTAAAATCATGTTGTGGGCCACTTTAAATGATGTAGTGGACCACATAAAATCATGTTGTGGGCCACTTTAAATGATGTAGTGGACCACATAAAATCATGTTGTGGGCCACTTTAAATGATATAGTGGACCACGTAAAATCATGTTGTGGGCCACTTTAAATGATGTAGTGGACCACATAAAATCATGTTGTGGGCCAATTTAAATGATGTAGTGGACCACATAAAATCATGTTGTGGGCCACTTTAAATGATGTAGTGGACCACATGAAATCATGTTGTGGGCCAAAATTAAATGATGTAGTAGACCACATAAAATCAAATTGTGGGCCACCTTAAGTGATGTAGTGGACCACATAAAATCATGTTGTTGGCCATTTTAAATGATGTAGTGGACCACATAAAATCATGTTGTGGGCCACTTTAAATGATGTAGTGGACCACATAAAATCATGTTGTGGGCCACTTTAAATGATGTAGTGGACCAAATAAAATCATGTTGTGGGCCAAATTAAATGATGTAGTAGACAACATAAAATCAAATTGTGGGCCACCTTAAGTGATGTAGTGGACCACATAAAATCATGTTGTTGGCCATTTTAAATGATGCAGTGGACCACATAAAATCATGTTGTGGGCCACTTTAAATGATGTAGTGGACCACAAAAATTCATGTTGTGGGCCAATTTAAATGATGTAGTGGACCACATAAAATCATGTTGTGGGCCAATTTAAATGATGTAGTGGACCACATAAAATCATGTTGTGGGCCAATTTAAATGATGTAGTGGACCACATAAAATCATGTTGTGGGCCACTTTAAATGATGTAGTGGACCAAACAAAATCATGTTGTGGGCCACATTAAATGATGTAGTGGACCACATAAAATCATGTTGTGGGCCAGGTTAAATGATGTAGTGGACCACATAAAATCATGTTGTGGGCCAGGTTAATTGATGTAGTGGACCACATAAAATCATGTTGTGGGCCAATTTAAATGATGTAGTGGACCACATAAAATCATGTTGTGGGCCACATTAAGTGATGTAGTGGACCACGTAAAATCACGTTGTGGGCCAATTTAAATGATGTAGTGGACCACATTAAATGAGGTGGAGGACTAATTTAAATGATGTGGCAGACCACATAAAATCATGTTGTGGGCCAATTTAAATGATGTAGTGGACCACATAAGATCATGTTGTGGGCCATTTTAAATGATGCAGTGGACCACATAAAATCATGTTGTGGGCCACCTTAAGTGATGTAGTGGACCACATAAAATCATGCTGTGGGCCACATTAAATGATGCAGTGGACCACATAAAATCATGTTGTGGGCCACGTTAAATGATGCAGTGGGCCACATAAAATCATGTTGTGGGTCATTTTAAATGATGTAGTGGACCACATAAAATCATGTTGTGGGCCAATTTAAATAATGTAGTGGACCACATAAAATCATGTTGTGGGCCACGTTAAGTGATGTAGTGGGCCACATAAAATCATGTTGTGGGCCACTTTAAATGGTCCAGTGGACCACATAAAATCATGTTGTGGGCCACCTTAAGTGATGTAGTGGACCACATAAAATCATGTTGTGGGCCAATTAAATGATGTAGTGGACCACATAAAATCATGTTGTGGGCCACCTTAAATGATGTAGTGGACCACATAAAATCATGTTGTGGGCCATTTTAAATAATGTAGTGGACCACATAAAATCATGTTGTGGGCCAATTTAAATGATGTAGTGGACCACATAAAATCATGTTGTGGGCCAAATTAAATGATGTAGTGGACCACATAAAATCATGTTGTGGGCCAATTTAAGTGATATAGTGGACCAAATAAAATCATGTTGTGGGCCACTTTAATTAATGCAGTGGACCACATCAAATCATGTTGTGGGACAATTTAAGTGATGTAGTGGACCACATAAAATCATGTTGTGGGCCACATTAAGTGATGTAGTGGACCACATAAAATCATGTTGTGGGCCACTTTAAATGATGCAGTGGACCACATAAAATCATGTTGTGGGCCATTTTAAATGATGTAGTGGACCACATAAAATCATGTTGTGGGCCATTTTAAATGATGTAGTGGACCACATAAAATCATGTTGTGGGCCACTTTAAATGATGTAGTGGACCACATAAAATCATGTTGTGGGCCAATTTAAATTATGTAGTGTACCACATAAAATCATGTTGTGGGCCAATTTAAGTGATATAGTGGACCACATAAAATCATGTTGTGGGCCACATTAATTAATGCAGTGGACCACATCAAATCATGTTGTGGGACAATTTAAGTGATGTAGTGGACCACATAAAATCATGTTGTGGGCCACCTTAAGTGATGTAGTGGACCACATAAAATCATGTTGTGGGCCACATTAAATGATGTAGTGGACCACATAAAATCATGTTGTGGGCCAATTTAAGTGATATAGTGGACCACATAAAATCATGTTGTGGGCCACTTTAAATGATGTAGTGGACCACATAAAATCATGTTGTGGGCCACTTTAAATGATGTATTGGACCACATAAAATCATGTTGTGGGCCACGTAAAATGATGTAGTGGACCACATAAAATCATGTAGTGGGCCACATTAAATGGACATTTAATAACACATTCATATGTTTAAAAATGAATAAAATAACATGTTTGTGTATTTAATTCCAATCACAATTTTCAATGACACATTTAAGTACTTATTTAAACCTGCATGTATTTTTGTCCTATTCGTAAGCGTCCCTGTTGTCCTTGCAGAGGACGCTGGTCCAACGTGAGGATTTACAAAAACAAAAAACACCCGGATGTCTTCCCTAATGATCGCCTCGGGCACCGCGACTAAAAAAAAAAAAAATTCCCAAAGTCATGTCGCCGGTCACGCCACTTCGGGCTCCCACCCAGTCCGGCCCGGTGCTGACGTGGCACGGGGGCCCACTTTTTCGGGAGACAATGTCAATGCACAGATCGTTTGCAGAATTAATTGGCCAGCAGAATTTTAAATGGCGGGGAGGTGACAGCGAGGAAGCGGCGCTAATCAGCTGTGATTTGTTCGGAGAGCTGAATGTCCTCGCTGATGAGGCGGCAGAGGGGGAACATTTATTAGCTCCTGCCTCTAATTCACTTTTTGTTTGTTTACATCTGCGTGCCAGCGCCACCTGCTGTCTTATTCACATCCTATTGCTTCCAGAGTCTTTCTCAAATAGTGGGGTGTGGGGACGTGCTTTATCAGTATCACACTAAAACCAAGAGTAAGATGACTAATTAGGGTCCTTGGCCCATGGCAAAGGACTCCACGTCGGTATAGCAAACCTTCCCAACATATTAACCAACCAATCCCCCAAAATGAAAACTGCGCTCTAGCGCCCCCTAGGAAAAAATGACAGACAAAACGGCATGTAACTTCTGTTAGGAATGTCATAGCGACATGAAACAAAAACTCCTATGTAGGTCTGACTTAGACCCGATTTTCATACACTCACTTCTTTCAGCAAAAATCTACAGGAAGTTGGCAAAAACCCCTTCAAAATAAAATTTGCGCAAAAAAATGCAATTTTTACCTCTTTGTGCTGTAATTTGACCCCCTTAACATGCTTCAAAACTCACCAAACTTGACACACTCGTCGGTATAGCAAACCTTCCCAACATATTAAGCAAACAATCCCCCAAAATGAAAATTACGCTCTAGCGCCCCCTGGGAAAAAATTACAGACAAAACTGCATGTAACTTCTGTTAGGAATGTCATAGCGACATGAAACAAAAACTCCTATGTAGGTCTGACTTAGACCCGATTTTCATACACTCACTTCTTTCAGCAAAAATCTACAGGAAGTTGGCAAAAACCCCTTCAAAATAAAATTTGCGCAAAAAATGCAATTTTTACCTCTTTGTGCTGTAATTTGACCCCCTTAACATGCTTCAAAACTCACCAAATTTGACACACACGTCGGTGTAGCAAACCTTCCCAACATATTAAGCAAACAATCCCCCACAATGAAAACTGCGCTCTAGCGCCCCCTAGGAAAAAATTACGGACAAAACTGCATGTAACTTCTGTTAGGAATGTCATAGCGACATGAAACAAAAACTCCTATGTAGGTCTGACTTAGACCCGATTTTCATACACTCACTTCTTTCAGCAAAAATCTACAGGAAGTTGGCAAAAACCCCTTCAAAATAAAATTTCCGCAAAAAAATGCAATTGTTGCCTCTTTGCGCTGTAATTTGACCCCCTTAACATGCTTCAAAACTCACCAAACTTGACACACACGTCGGTATAGCAAACCTTCCCAACATATTAAGCAAACAATCCCCCAAAATGAAAATTACGCTCTAGCGCCCCCTGGGAAAAAATTACAGACAAAACTGCATGTAACTTCTGTTAGGAATGTCATAGCGACATGAAACAAAAACTCCTATGTAGGTCTGACTTAGACCCGATTTTCATACACTCACTTCTTTCAGCAAAAATCTACAGGAAGTTGGCAAAAACCCCTTCAAAATAAAATTTGCGCAAAAAATGCAATTTTTACCTCTTTGTGCTGTAATTTGACCCCCTTAACATGCTTCAAAACTCACCAAATTTGACACACACATCGGTATAGCAAACCTTCCCAACATATTAAGCAAACAATCCCCCAAAATGAAAATTACGCTCTAGCGCCCCCTGGGAAAAAATTACAGACAAAACTGCATGTAACTTCTGTTAGGAATGTCATAGCGACATGAAACAAAAACTCCTATGTAGGTCTGACTTAGACCCGATTTTCATACACTCACTTCTTTCAGCAAAAATCTACAGGAAGTTGGCAAAAACCCCTTCAAAATAAAATTTCCGCAAAAAAATGCAATTGTTGCCTCTTTGTGCTGTAATTTGACCCCCTTAACATGCTTCAAAACTCACCAAATTTGACACACACGGTATAGCAAACCTTCCCAACATATTAAGCAACCAATCCCCCAAAATGAAAACTGCGCTCTAGCGCCCCCTAGGAAAAAATGACAGACAAAACTGCATGTAACTTCTGTTAGGAATGTCATAGCGACATGAAACAAAAACTCCTATGTAGGTCTGACTTAGACCCGATTTTCATACACTCACTTCTTTCAGCAAAAATCTACAGGAAGTTGGCAAAAACCCCTTCGAAATAAAATTTCCGCAAAAAAATGCAATTGTTGCCTCTTTGCGCTGTAATTTGACCCCTTTAAAATGCTTCAAAAGTCACCAAACTTGGCGCACACATAAGGACTGGCGAATATTGCGATCTAATGAAAAAAACCAAACCCCAAAACTCAAAATTGCGCTCTAGCGCTATTTTTGAATAAAACACTGAAAAAACTGCTCCTAGGAAGAAAACACAGACAAAACTGCTTGTAACTTCCGGTAAGAATGTCGGAGAGACATTAAACAAAAACCTCTATGTAGGTCTCGCTTAGACCTACATTTCATAGATTGACAACCCTCAACAAAAATCAACAGGAAGTTTGCAATCCCCCCTTCAAAACAAAAGTTTTGTAAAAACCGGTCACCTTTCTTCAAACATTATCTCCTCTGAGCGCGTTCGTTGTTTTGGCGCCAAACTCGCACAGGAGAGAGATTGAACCCTTCTGATTAAAAGTATAAAACAGAATTTTGATAAGTTCTCAGGTTTTGATTTTACGTGCCTTCAAAGAACCCCTGTGCAAAGTCTCCTAAAAAATGTCATTTTTGCCTCTTTGAGCTGTTATTTGACCCCCTTAAAATGCTTCTAAACTCACCAAACTTGACACACACATCAGGTCCGGCAAAAATTGCGATCTGATGAAAAAACCTAACCTCAAAACTCAAAATTGTGCTCTACCGCCCCCCTAGGAATACAACACGGACAAACTGCTCCTAGGAATACAACACAGACAAACTGCTCCTAGGAATAAAAAACACAGACAAAACTGCTTGTAACTTCCGGTAAGAATGTCGGAGAGACATGAAACAGAAAGCTCTATGTAGGTCTCGCTTAGACCTACATTTCATAGATTGACAACCCGCAACAAAAATCAACAGGAAGTTTGCAATCCCCCCTTCAAAACAAAAGTTTTGTAAAAACCGGTGACCTTTCTTCAAACATTATCTCCTCTGAGCGCGTTTGTTGTTTTGGCGTCAAACTCGCACAGGAGAGAGATTGAACCCTTCTGATTAAAAGTATAGAACAGAGTTTTGATAAGTTCTCAGGTTTTGATTTTACACGCCTTCAAAGAACCCCTGTGCAAAGTCTCTTAAAAAATGTCATTTTTGCCTCTTTGAGCTGTTATTCGACCCCCTTAAAATGCTTCTAAACTCACCAAACTTGACACACACATCAGGTCTGGCAGAAATTTGCGATCTGATGGAAAAACATAACCTCAAAACTCAAAATTGCGCTCTACCGCCCCCCTAGGAATTCAACACGGACAAACTGCTCCTAGGAAGAAAACACAGACAAAACTGCTTGTAACTTCCGGTAGGAATGTCAGAGAGACATGAAACAAAAAACACTATGTAGGTCTCACTTAGACCTACATTTTAATAATCAACATACTTTAGCAAAAATCAACAGGAAGTTTGATATTTTCACTTCAATACAACAACTGCATTACTTTCACAATGCATTAGATTCTCAAAATAGTGGCTCCAATGCGTCTTCTAACGCTTATCCGGCCGTGGGTCTCGGGGGCAGCAGCCAAAGGCGGACCCGACCAACGCTGCTTGCAGCTTTAATTTAGTGTTAATATTTGAGTGGGCCGTGGGCCATCTCTCGTGAAAAAGTTAGGTTTTGGTGTCAAAAAGGGTAAGAACCGCTTATTTGCTGATAATTAATCACATCCAGCCAGGAAGAAGCAGCTGTTGTAGCGTGCATACACACACTACATTATTACATTGTCATATTTTTCATGGATTTCACCTTCATTTGCAGAGTATTTTACAAACCCCGTTTCCAGATGAGCATTCCTCAATTTAATCAGTATTTTTTGCCACATTTCCCAACTTCTTTGTCACGTGTTGCTGGCATCAAATTCTAAAGTTAATGATTATTTGCAGCAAAAAAAAAATATGTTTATCAGTTTGAACATCAAATATGTTGTCTTTGTAGCATATTCAACTGAATATGGGTTGAAAAGGATTTGCAAATCATTGTATTCTGTTTATATTTACATCTAACACTATTTCCCAACTCATATGGAAACGGGGTTTGTATCAGTAGTTGTGCTTCCGGGACTAATCTTTATATCGTAAATAAATAATAATGTTTGTCATTAACACATGCTTTCATGTCATGTGACAAGGTTTATCCTGATAAACTGTAATTATGTTAAATATAATTCACTGTTTATTTATTTAAATTATTGAATACCACTAAAACCAAGAGTAAGATTACTAATTTAGGGTTGATATTTGTCGTGAAAAAGTTGAGCCTCGGGGTCAAAAAGGGTAAGAACTAGAGATGCGCGGGTAGGCAATTATATCATCCGCAACCGCATCACCAAAGTCGTCGTCCACCCGAACCAACATTTAATCGGAACCATACCCGCCCGCTGAAATACATCAGAGGTCGGCCGCCTTTACCACTCACAGAGCTATTTAAACCTGTTTCACAGAGTAATGACGACAATTGGAGCCAAAGTTCTCACGACTATCCAATAGCCTTCATCCTGATGACAAGAATATACCACTAAAACCAAGAGTAAGATTACTAATTTAGGGTTAATATTTGTCGTGAAAAAGTTGAGCCTCTGGGTCAAAAAGGGTAAGAACTAGAGATGCGCGGGTAGGCCATTATATCATCCGCAACCGCATCACCGAAGTCGTCATCCACCCGCCGTCCACCCGAATCAAGATTTAATCAGAACCGTACCCGCCCGCTGAAATACATCAGAGGTCGGCCGCCTTTACCACTCACAGAGCTATTTAAACCTGTTTCACAGAGTAATGAAGACAACTGGAGCCAAAGTTCTCACGACTATCCAATAGCCTTCATCCTTGATGACAAGAATATGGGCGTTCTGTGAAGCCATTGCCTTTAACACCTTCAACAACATCTACGAACCGGTTGTTAGTCCGGCAACATGTTGTGTGCAGCTTCCGCAATCACACGTACAAGATTGAAAGGCATGCTGGGTGACACAGAGTACACTGATGGTTGTGATATAAACAATTTTAACACTCTTAGTAATATCCGCCACGCTGTGAAGCCACACAATACAAGATTGACAAACACATTTCGGGCGAACATCCTCACAGTAACACAACATGAACGCAACACAACAAATACCCAGAATCCTTTGTATCCGTGATATTTCCTGAATATATTTTACACCCCCGCACCCCCAATCCAATCCACTTTATTTATATAGCACATTTAAACAACAATAACGTTTCCAAAGTGCTGCACAGCCATGTTAAAAACAATTGTAAAAAAAAGTTTAAAAAATAAATAAATAAATAAAAGACCCGCCGACCTTACCAACGCACGGGGGGTGGAGGGGGTGGCGGGGTTTGTTGCTAGCGGGGTGCATAAAATAGTCAGGTATTGTCACGGATACAAAGGATTCTGGGTATTTGTTGTGTTGCGTTCATGTTGTGTTAGTGTGAGGATGTTCTCCCGAAATGTGTTTGTCAATCTTGTATTGTGTGGCTTCACAGCGTGGCGCATATTACTAAGAGTGTTAAAATTGTTTATATCACAACCATTAGTGTACTCTGTGTCACCCAGCATGCCTTGCAGTCGTGTGCGTGTTGCCGCGGAAGCCACACGCAACATGGTGCTGGACTAACAAGCAGATCGTACATGTTGTAGAGGGCGACAAAGCCGATGAATTCATAGCACGCCCTAATACTTATTATCTGGGTGACCGCCAGTAGTCATTCTAGAGAATAATAACGTCTCCTATAGTCTTCTTCGCTTTGTGACCCGGGTCTTAAACGGCTCTTTGAATGGCAAAGGATACCGATCCCAGAACCAAGTATATCAGATATTTAAATAAATAAATGATAAATGGGTTGTACTTGTATAGTGCTTTTCTACCTTCAAGGTACTCAAAGCGCTTTGACACTACTTCCACATTTACCCATTCACACACACATTCACACACTGATGGAGGGAGCTGCCATGCAAGGCGCCAACCAGCACCCATCAGGAGCAAGGGTGAAGTGTCTTGCTCAGGACACAACGGACGTGACGAGGTTGGTACTAGGTGGGAATTGAACCAGGGATGCTCGGGTTGCGCACGGCCACTCTCCCCACTGCCCCACGCCGTCCCTATTTCCAGATGGATCAACCGCCAACCGCCCGAATCTAATTAAAATCAATTTTTTCGTCATGTCACCCGCCCGACCCGCGGTTTATCCGCGGATGAGACCGCAAACCTCGCATCTCTAGTAAGAACTCTTCATTTGCCGATAATGAATCACATCCAGCCCGGAAGAAGCACACTACATTGTCACATTTAAAGTCTAATCTCTTTCATGCCTTTCAAAAACATTCACGGCCAAGTCCGCCTCCTTTCACGACTTGAAGACTTTTTCCCCGACTAAGAATGCGAATAGAGCGTTTAAAAGGAACACTTAAGTGTGAGAACGGGGGCCCTTAGCGCCCGAGTCGTTACTTCACATATCTTCATCCTCTTTCTTCCCTTCAACACAGACTCTGTCTCCGCACCTTTCCTCCTGCTTTTCAACCCACCGTTCACTTGTCCTCGCTCTTTTCCACGTCCTCAACCTTCTCCTGGAGCAGGAACCGGAGCGGGGCCCCTCGCCCGTCTGCAAATGAAGAGCGCGCGATAACGAGGCCTCTTTTCTTGGCAGAAAGCGGAGATCGCGGTGGCCCCGCTCACCATCACTCTGGTCAGGGAGGAGGTGATCGACTTCTCCAAGCCCTTCATGTCTCTGGGGATCTCCATCATGATTAAGAAGCCTCAGAAGTCCAAACCGGGCGTCTTCTCCTTCCTGGACCCGCTGGCCTACGAGATCTGGATGTGCATCGTCTTCGCTTACATCGGCGTCAGCGTGGTTCTCTTTCTGGTGAGCTCGGGTGTTTGAGGACTGTTTGCATCCAGCAAATAGCAATCAAACGCACTTTTTTTAATTCAACCCATCCCACAAATTATGAGCGGCCTGGCAGCAATTTGTCTCTGAGGTGCATCACAACTGTTTCATCTAAACTTGCTGGTTTATTGTGTAGACCAGGAGTGTAGAACCCCTTTTTATTGAGGGCCACTTCGCAATTATGGCTGCCCTCAGAGAGCCATGTTCAGTGATGCAGTGGGCCACATTAAATGAAGTGGCAGATCACATTTAATGAAATGGCCGACCACATTGAATGAGTTGGCAGACCACGTTAAATGAAGTGGCAGACTACGTTGAATGAAATGGCAGACCACTTTAAATGAAGTGGCAGACTACCTTAAATTAAAAGGCAGACCACCTTAAATGATGTGGCAGACCACGTTAAATGAAGTAGCAGACTACGTTAAATTATTTGGCGGTCCACTTTAAATGATTTGGCAGATTCTGTTAAATGAAATTGCAGACCACATTAAATGATGTGGCAGACCACATTAAATGAAGTAGCAAACTACGTTAAATGATTTGGAGGTCCACGTTAAATGAAGTGGCAGATTATATTAAATGAAGTGGCAGATTATATTAAATGAAGTGGCAGACCCCTTTAATTGATATGGCAGACCATGTTAAATGAAGTGTCAGACCGCTTTAAATGATTTGGCGGACCACATTAAATGAAGTGACAGACTCCTTTAAATGAAATGGCCGACTACAATAATTGATGTTGCAGATCACATTAATTGATGTGGCAGATCCAAATAATGAAGTGGCAGACCACGCTAATTAAAGTAACTGATCACATTAGTTGAAGTGGCTGATCACATGAAATGATGAGGCAGACTACTTTAAATGATGTGGCAGATCACGTTAATTGATGTGACAGACTACAATTATTGATGTGGCAGATCACGTTAAATGAAGTAGCAGACTACGTTAAATGATTTGGCGGTCCACATTAAATGAAGTGGCAGATTCTGTTAAATGAAATTGCAGACCACATTAAATGATGTGGCAGACCACATTAAATGAAGTAGCAGACTACGTTAAATGATTTGGAGGTCCACATTAAATGAAGTGGCAGACCATGTTAAATGAAGTGGCAGACCGCTTTAAATGATTTGGCGGACCCCTTTTAAATGAAATGGCCGACCACATTGAATGAAGTGGCCGACTACAATAATTGATGTTGCAGATCACATTAATTGATGTGGCAGATCCAATTAAATGAAGTGGCAGAGCACGCTAATTAAAGTAACAGATCACATTAGTTGAAGTGGCTGATCACATGAAATGATGTGGCAGACTACTTTAAATGATGTGGCAGATCACGTTAATTGATGTGGCAGACTACAATTATTGATGTGGCAGATCACGTTAAATGAAGTAGCAGCCTACGTTAAATTATTTGGCGGTCCACATTAAATGAAGTGGCAGATTCTGTTAAATGAAATTGCAGACCACATTAAATGATGTGGCAGACCACATTAAATGAAGTAGCAGACTACGTTAAATGATTTGGAGGTCCACATTAAATGAAGTGGCAGATTATATTAAATGAAGTGGCAGACCACTTTAAATGATTTGGCGGACCCCTTTTAAATGTTTAAATGAGATGGCCGACCACATTGAATGAAGTGGCAGACTACAATAATTGATGTTGCAGATCACGTTAAATGAAGTAGCAGC
Source organism: Nerophis ophidion (assembly GCF_033978795.1). Lineage (NCBI taxonomy): Eukaryota > Metazoa > Chordata > Actinopteri > Syngnathiformes > Syngnathidae > Nerophis > Nerophis ophidion. Next base: position 57,158,812 of record NC_084623.1, on the reverse strand, counting down.
CTACGTTAAATTATTTGGCGGTCCACATTAAATGAAGTGGCAGATTCTGTTAAATGAAATTGCAGACCACATTAAATGAAGTAGCAGACTACGTTAAATGATTTGGAGGTCCACATTAAATGAAGTGGCAGATTATATTAAATGAAGTGGCAGACCACTTTAAATGATTTGGCGGACCCCTTTTAAATGTTTAAATGAGATGGCCGACCACATTGAATGAAGTGGCAGACTACAATAATTGATGTTGCAGATCACATTAATTGATGTGGCAGATCCAATTAAACGAAGTGGCAGACCACGTTAATTAAAGTAACAGATCACATTAGTTGAAGTGGCTGATCACATGAAATGAAGTGGCAGACTACTTTAAATCATGTGGCAGACCACGTTAAGTGATGTGGCAGAGTACAATTATTGATGTGGCAGATCACATTAATTAATGTGGCAGACTACAACAATTGATGTGGCAGACTACAATAATTAAAGTGCCAGACTACAATAATTAAAGTGGCAGACCACATTAATTGATGTGGCGGACTACAATAATTAATGTGGCAGACCACATTAAATGAAGTGGCAGACTATAATAATTGAAGTGCCAGACCAGATTAAAAGATGTGGCAGACTACATTAATTAATGTGGCAGACCACATTAATTGATGTGGCAGACTACAATAATTAAACTGGCAGACCACTTTAACGATGCAGTGGACCACATTAATGAAGTAGCAGATCACCTTAAATGAAGTGGCTGACCACACTGAATGAAGTGGTGGGCCACTTTAAACAATGAACTATATACTTCAGTGTCCCTGTCAAAGAGGTTGTGTTGGTGTGCCGCCGCAGGTGAGTCGCTTCAGTCCATACGAGTGGCACGCTGAGGAACCGGAGGAGGGAACCACGGAGCTGGGACCTGCAGACCAACCTCCCAACGAGTTTGGCATCTTCAACTCGCTCTGGTTCTCACTGGGAGCCTTCATGCAACAAGGCTGCGACATCTCACCACGGTCAGTGTGTGTGTGTGTGTGTGTGTGTGTGTGTGTGTGTGTGTGTGTGTGTGTGTGTGTGTGTGTGTGTGTGTGTGTGTGTGTGAGAGAGGGAAACCCCCCGGTT
>NC_084623.1:57112699-57155199 GCF_033978795.1 Nerophis ophidion | reverse complement strand
ATGTACAGTAATAAGTCTCATTAGGTCATGTTCAGTATAACGAGTTGTGTAGAGTAAACAAGTCATGTACAGTAATAACTCACATTAAGTCCTGTACAGTAATAACAACAAGTCATGTACAGTAATAACTCACATTAAGTCTTGTACAATAATAACAACAAGTCATGTACAGTAATAACTCACATTAGGTCATGTACAGTAATAACTCACATTAAGTCTTGTACAGTAATAACAAGTCATGTACAGTAATAACTCACATTAAGTTATGTACAGTCATAACAACAAGTCATGTACAGTAATAACTCACATTAGGTCTTGTACAGTAATAACAACAAGTCATGTACAGTAATAACTCACATTAGGTCTCGTACAGTAATAACAACAAGTCATGTACAGTAATAACTCACATTAGGTTATGTACAGTAATAACTCACATTAAGTTATGTACAGTAATAACTCACATTAAGTCTTGTACAGTAACAAGTCATGTACAGTAATAACTCACATTAAGTCTTTTACAGTAATAACAACAAGTCATGTACAGTAATAACTCACATTAAGTTATGTACAGTAATAACTCACATTAAGTCTTGTACAGTAATAACAAGTCATGTGCAGTAATAACTCACATTAGGTCATGTACAGTAATAACTCACATTAAGTCTTGTACAGTAATAACAAGGTATGTACAGTAATAACTCACATTAAGTTATGTACAGTAATAAAAACAAGTCATGTACAGTAATAACTCACATTAGGTCATGGTCAGTAATAACTCACATTAAGTCTTGTACAGTAATAACACGTCATGTACAGTAATAACTCACATTAGGTCATGGTCAGTAATAACTCACATTAAGTTATGTACAGTAATAACAAGTCATGTACAGTAATAACTCACATTAAGTTATGTACAGTAATAACTCACATTAAGTTATGTACAGTAATAACTCACATTAAGTCTTGTACAGTAATAACAACAAGTCATGTACAGTAATAACTCACATTAGGTCATGGTCAGTAATAACTCACATTAGGTCTTGTACAGTAATAACAACAAGTCATGTACAGTAATAACTCATATTAAGTCTTGTACAGTAATAACAACAAGTCATGTACAGTAATAACTCACATTAGGTCATGTACAGTAATAACTCACATTAGGTCATGTACAGTAATAACTCACATTAGGTCATGGTCAGTAATAACTCACATTAAGTTATGTACAATAATAAAAACAAGTCATGTACAGTAATAACTCACATTAAGTCTTGTACAGTAATAACAAGTCATGTACAGTAATAACTCACATTAGGTCATGTACAGTAATAACAACAAATCATGTACAGTAATAACTCACATTAAGTTATGTACAGTAATAACAACAAGTCATGTACAGTAATAACTCACATTAGGTCATGTACAGTAATAACTCACATTAAGTCTTGTACAGTAATAACAAGTCATGTACAGTAATAACTCACATTAGGTCATGTACAGTAATAACTCACATTAAGTTATGTACAGTAATAACAACAAGTCATGTACAGTAATAACTCACATTAGGTCATGTACAGTAATAACTCACATTAAGTTATGTACAGTAATAACAACAAGTCATGTACAGTAATAACTCACATTAGGTCATGGTCAGTAATAACTCACATTAAGTCTTGTACAGTAATAACAAGTCATGTACAGTAATAACTCACATTAGGTCATGGTCAGTAATAACTCACATTAAGTTATGTACAGTAATAACAAGTCATGTACAGTAATAACTCACATTAAGTAATGTACAGTAATAACTCACATTAAGTTATGTACAGTAATAACTCACATTAAGTCTTGTACAGTAATAACAACAAGTCATGTACAGTAATAACTCACATTAGGTCATGGTCAGTAATAACTCACATTACGTCTTGTACAGTAATAACAACAAGTCATGTACAGTAATAACTCACATTAAGTCTTGCACAGTAATAACAACAAGTCATGTACAGTAATAACTCACATTAAGTCTTGTACAGTAATAACAACAAGTCATGTACAGTAATAACTCATATTAAGTCTTGTACAGTAATAACAACAAGTCATGTACAGTAATAACTCATATTAAGTCTTGTACAGTAATAACAACAAGTCATGTACAGTAATAACTCACATTAGGTCATGTACAGTAATAACTCACATTAGGTCATGGTCAGTAATAACTCACATTAAGTTATGTACCATAATAAAAACAAGTCATGTACAGTAATAACTCACATTAAGTCTTGTACAGTAATAATAAGTCATGTACAGTAAAAACTCACATTAGGTCATGGTCAGTAATAACAAGTCATGTACATTAATAACTCACATTAGGTCATGTACAGTAATAACTCACATTAGGTCATGTACAGTAATAACAACAAGTCATGTACAGTAATAACTCACATTAGGTCATGTACAGTAATAACTCACATTAGGTCATGTACAGTAATAACTCACATTAGGTCATGGTCAGTAATAACTCACATTAAGTTATGTACAATAATAACAACAAGTCATGTACAGTAATAACTCACATTAGGTCATGGTCAGTAATAACTCACATTAAGTTATGTACAGTAATAACTCACATTAAGTCTTGTACAGTAATAACAAGTCATGTGCAGTAATAACTCACATTAGGTCATGTACAGTAATAACTCACATTAAGTCTTGTACAGTAATAACAAGGTATGTACAGTAATAACTCACATTAAGTTATGTACAGTAATAAAAACAAGTCATGTACAGTAATAACTCACATTAGGTCATGGTCAGTAATAACTCACATTAAGTCTTGTACAGTAATAACACGTCATGTACAGTAATAACTCACATTAGGTCATGGTCAGTAATAACTCACATTAAGTTATGTACAGTAATAACAAGTCATGTACAGTAATAACTCACATTAAGTTATGTACAGTAATAACTCACATTAAGTTATGTACAGTAATAACTCACATTAAGTCTTGTACAGTAATAACAACAAGTCATGTACAGTAATAACTCACATTAGGTCGTGGTCAGTAATAACTCACATTAGGTCTTGTACAGTAATAACAACAAGTCATGTACAGTAATAACTCATATTAAGTCTTGTACAGTAATAACAACAAGTCATGTACAGTAATAACTCACATTAGGTCATGTACAGTAATAACTCATATTAGGTCATGTACAGTAATAACTCACATTAGGTCATGGTCAGTAATAACTCACATTAAGTTATGTACAATAATAAAAACAAGTCATGTACAGTAATAACTCACATTAAGTCTTGTACAGTAATAACAAGTCATGTACAGTAATAACTCACATTAGGTCATGTACAGTAATAACAACAAATCATGTACAGTAATAACTCACATTAAGTTATGTACAGTAATAACAACAAGTCATGTACAGTAATAACTCACATTAGGTCATGTACAGTAATAACTCACATTAAGTCTTGTACAGTAATAACAAGTCATGTACAGTAATAACTCACATTAGGTCATGTACAGTAATAACTCACATTAAGTTATGTACAGTAATAACAACAAGTTATGTACAGTAATAACTCACATTAGGTCATGGTCAGTAATAACTCACATTAAGTCTTGTACAGTAATAACAAGTCATGTACAGTAATAACTCACATTAGGTCATGGTCAGTAATAACTCACATTAAGTTATGTACAGTAATAACAAGTCATGTACAGTAATAACTCACATTAAGTAATGTACAGTAATAACTCACATTAAGTTATGTACAGTAATAACTCACATTAAGTCTTGTACAGTAATAACAACAAGTCATGTACAGTAATAACTCACATTAGGTCATGGTCAGTAAGAACTCACATTACGTCTTGTACAGTAATAACAACAAGTCATGTACAGTAATAACTCACATTAAGTCTTGCACAGTAATAACAACAAGTCATGTACAGTAATAACTCACATTAAGTCTTGTACAGTAATAACAACAAGTCATGTACAGTAATAACTCATATTAAGTCTTGTACAGTAATAACAACAAGTCATGTACAGTAATAACTCATATTAAGTCTTGTACAGTAATAACAACAAGTCATGTACAGTAATAACTCACATTAGGTCATGTACAGTAATAACTCACATTAGGTCATGTACAGTAATAACTCACATTAGGTCATGGTCAGTAATAACTCACATTAAGTTATGTACCATAATAAAAACAAGTCATGTACAGTAATAACTCACATTAAGTCTTGTACAGTAATAATAAGTCATGTACAGTAAAAACTCACATTAGGTCATGGTCAGTAATAACAAGTCATGTACATTAATAACTCACATTAGGTCATGTACAGTAATAACTCACATTAGGTCATGTACAGTAATAACAACAAGTCATGTACAGTAATAACTCACATTAGGTCATGTACAGTAATAACTCACATTAGGTCATGTACAGTAATAACTCACATTAGGTCATGGTCAGTAATAACTCACATTAAGTTATGTACAATAATAACAACAAGTCATGTACAGTAATAACTCACATTAGGTCATGGTCAGTAATAACAACAAGTCATGTACAGTAATAACTCACATTAGGTCATGGACAGTAATAACTCACATTAGGTCATGTACAGTAATAACTCACATTAGGTCATGTACGGTAATAACAACAAGTCATGTACAGTAATAACTCACATTAGGTCATGGACAGTAATAACTCACATTAGGTCATGTACAGTAATAACTCACATTAAGTCTTGTACAGTAATAACAACAAGTCATGGACAGTAATAACTCACATTAGGTCATGTACAGTAATAACTCACATTAAGTTATCTACAGTAATAACTCACATTAAGTTATGTACAGTAATAACTCACATTAGGTCATGTACAGTAATAACTCACATTAAGTTATGTACAGTAATAACTCACATTAAGTTATGTACAGTAATAACTCACATTAGGTCATGTACAGTAATAACTCACATTAAGTTATGTACAGTAATAACTCACATTAAGTTATGTACAGTAATAACTCACATTAGGTCATGTACAGTAATAACTCACATTAAGTCATGTACAGTAATAACTCACATTAAGTTATGTACAGTAATAACTCACATTAAGTCATGTACAGTAATAACTCACATTAAGTCATGTACAGTAATAACTCACATTAAGTTATGTACAGTAATAACTCACATTAGGTCATGTACAGTAATAACTCACATTAGGTCATGTACAGTAATAACTCACATTAAGTTATGTACAGTAATAACTCACATTAAGTCATGTACAGTAATAACTCACATTAAGTTATGTACAGTAATAACTCACATTAAGTTATGTACATAACTAAATGGAAGGACAATCCTGCCTCTCACCTGGATAGTAGAAGGTCGTGGACATAATCTGACGAGTTGGTCAACTTTGAAATTCAACTGGCGAAAAAGACACGACACGACGCTCGTTTGCGGCAACTTTTTTTTGTTTTATTATGATAAACTCTTCATGTAAACGGGACTATGTAGTCATCCGAGGAACGTACCGAACCAAAAATTTTGTGTAGCGTTACACCCCTAAATGCAGAGGATAATCTCACCACACCTAGTGTGCATACGACAATCGCTGGTACTTTAAATAACGAGGCTGGTTAATTTTGAGCATTTTTTTTGTTAGCTGACTCTTGCTAAGGCTTATTTATGACTTAGAATGCATCCAAAAAGAAAGACACATGCGTTCTTGATTGTGAATAATAGACAAAACTCCAAAAACGTGTTTCACTAAAGCTGCATTTGCTTAGCTTCTAAAACTTGTAGGTCATCCTCCTTATATTCAGGCTCAAAAATATACGTTTCTGGATCATCATTTTCCTTGTACTTAGAAAACTCCAAAAAGTGTTTCACTAAAGCAGCATTTGCTTAGCTTCTAAAACTTGTAGATCATCCTCCTTATATTCAGGCTCAAAAATATACGTTTCTGGATCATCATTTGCCTTGTACTTACAAAACTCCAAAAAGTGTTTCACTAAAGCTGCATTTGCTTAGCTTCTAAAACTTGTAGGTCATCCTCCTTATATTCAGGCTCAAAAATATACGTTTCTGGATCATCATTTGCCTTGTACTTACAAAACTCCAAAAAGTGTTTCACTAAAGCTGCATTTGCTTAGCTTCTAAAACTTGTAGGTCATCCTCCTTATATTCAGGCTCAAAAATATACGTTTCTGGATTATTATTTGCCTTGTACTTACAAAACTCCAAAAAGTGTTTCACTAAAGCTGCATTTGCTTAGCTTCTAAAACTTGTAGGTCATCCTCCTTATATTCAGGCCCAAAAATATACGTTTCTGGATCATCATTTGCCTTGCACTTACAAAACTCCAAAAAGTGTTTCACTAAAGCTGCATTTGCTTAGCTTCTAAAACTTGTAGGTCATCCTCCTTATATTCAGGCTCAAAAATATATGTTTCTGGATCATCATTTGTTGTGTACTTACAAAACTCCAAAAAGTGTTTCACTAAAGCTGCATTTGCTTAGCTTCTAAAACTTGTAGGTCATCCTCCTTATATTCAGGCTGAAAAATATACGTTTCTAGATCATCATTTGTCGTGTACTTACAAAACTCCAAAAAGTTTTTCACTAAAGCTGCATCTGTTTAGCTTCTAAAACTTGTAGGTCATCCTCCTTATATTCAGGCTCAAAAATATACGTTTCTGGATCATCATTTGCTTTGTACTTACAAAACTCCAAAAAGTGTTTCACTAAAGCTGCATTTGCTTAGCTTCTAAAACTTGTAGGTCATCCTCCTTCCATTCAGGCTCAAAAATATATGTTTCTGGATCATCATTTGTTGTGTACTTACAAAACTCCAAAAAGTGTTTCACTAAAGCTGCATTTGCTTAGCTTCTAAAACTTGTAGGTCATCCTCCTTATATTCAGACTCAAAAATATACGTTTCTGGATCATCATTTGCCTTGTACTTACAAAACTCCAAAAAGTGTTTCACTAAAGCTGCATTTGCTTAGCTTCTAAAACTTGTAGGTCATCCTCCTTATATTCACACTCAAAAATATACGTTTCTGGATCATCATTTGCCTTGTACTTACAAAACTCCAAAAAGTGTTTCACTAAAGCTGCATTTGCTTAGCTTCTAAAACTTGTAGGTCATCCTCCTTATATTCAGGCTCAAAAATATACGTTTCTGGATCATCATTTGCCTTGTACTTACAAAACTCCAAAAAGTGTTTCACTGAAGCTGCATTTGCTTAGCTTCTAAAACTTGTAGGTCATCCTCCTTATATTCAGGCTCAAAAATACACATTTCTGGATCATCATTTGCTTTGTACTTACAAAACTCCAAAAAGTGTTTCACTAAAGCTGCATTTGCTTAGCTTCTAAAACTTGTAGATCATCCTCCTTATATTCAGGCTCAAAAATATACGTTTCTGGATCATCATTTGCCTTGTACTTACAAAACTCCAAAAATTGTTTCACTAAAGCTGCATTTGCTTAGCTTCTAAAACTTGTAGGTCATCCTCCTTATATTCAGGCTCAAAAATATACGTTTCTGGATCATCATTTGTCGTGTACTTACAAAACTCCAAAAAGTGTTTCACTAAAGCTGCATTTGCTTAGCTTCTAAAACTTGTAGGTCATCATCCTTATATTCAGGCTCAAAAATATATGTTTCTGGATCATCATTTGCCTTGCACTTACAAAACTCCAAAAAGTGTTTCACTAAAGCTGCATTTGCTTAGCTTCTAAAACTTGTAGGTCATCCTCCTTATATTCAGGCTCAAAAATATACGTTTCTGGATCATCATTTGCTTTGTACTTACAAAACTCCAAAAAGTGTTTCACTAAAGCTGCATTTGCTTAGCTTCTAAAACTTGTAGGTCATCCTCCTTATATTCAGACTCAAAAATATACGTTTCTGGATCATCATTTGCCTTGTACTTACAAAACTCCAAAAAGTGTTTCACTAAAGCTGCATTTGCTTAGCTTCTAAAACTTGTAGGTCATCCTCCTTATATTCAGGCTCAAAAACATACGTTTCTGGATCATCATTTGCCTTGTACTTACAAAACTCCAAAAAGTGTTTCACTAAAGCTGCATTTGCTTAGCTTCTAAAACTTGTAGGTCATCCTCCTTATATTCAGGCTCAAAAACATACGTTTTTGGATCATCATTTGCCTTGTACTTACAAAGCTCCAAAAAGTGTTTCACTAAAGCTGCATCTGCTTAGCTTCTAAAACTTGTAGGTCATCCTCCTTGTATTCAGGCTCAAAAATATATGTTTCTGGATCATCATTTGTTTTGTACTTACAAAACTCCAAAAAGTGTTTCACTAAAGCTGCATTTGCTTAGCTTCTAAAACTTGTAGGTAATCCTCCTTATATTCAGGCTCAAAAATATACGTTTCTGGATCATCATTTGCCTTGTACTTACAAAACTCCAAAAAGTGTTTCACTAAAGCTGCATTTGCGTAGCTTCTAAAACATGTAGGTAATCCTCCTTATATTCAGGCTCAAAAATATACGTTTCTGGATCATCATTTGTCGTGTACTTACAAAACTCCAAAAAGTGTTTCACTAAAGCTGCATTTGCTTAGCTTCTAAAACTTGTAGGTCATCCTCCTTATATTCAGGCTCAAAAATATACGTTTCTGGATCATCATTTGCCTTGTACTTACAAAACTCCAAAAAGTGTTTCACTAAAGCTGCATTTGCTTAGCTTCTAAAACTTGTAGGTCATCCTCCTTATATTCAGGCTCAAAAATATACGTTTCTGGATCGTCATTTGCCTTGTACTTACAAAACTCCAAAAAGTGTTTCACTAAAGCTGCATTTGCTTAGCTTCTAAAACTTGTAGGTCATCCTCCTTATATTCAGACTCAAAAATATATGTTTCTGGATCATCATTTGCCTTGTACTTACAAAACTCCAAAAAGTGTTTCACTAAAGCTGCATTTGCTTAGCTTCTAAAACTTGTAGGTCATCCTCCTCATATTCAGGCTCAAAAATATACATTTCTGGATCATCATTTGCCTTGTACTTACAAAACTCCAAAAAGTGTTTCACTAAAGCTGCATTTGCTTAGCTTCTAAAACTTGTAGGTCATCCTCCTTATATTCAGGCTCAAAAATATACGTTTCTGGATCATCATTTGTCGTGTACTTACAAAACTCCAAAAAGTGTTTCACTAAAGCTGCATCTGTTTAGCTTCTAAAACTTGTAGGTCATCCTCTTTATATTCAGGCTCAAAAATATACGTTTCTGGATCATCATTTGCCTTGTACTTACAAAACTCCAAAAAGTGTTTCACTAAAGCTGCATTTGCTTAGCTTCTAAAACTTGTAGGTCATCCTCCTTATATTCAGGCTCAAAAATATATGTTTCTGGATCATCATTTGTTGTGTACTTACAAAACTCCAAAAAGTGTTTCACTAAAGCTGCATTTGCTTAGCTTCTAAAACTTGTAGGTCATCCTCCTTATATTCAGGCTCAAAAACATACGTTTCTGGATCATCATTTGCCTTGTACTTACAAAACTCTAAAAAGTGTTTCACTAAAGCTGCATTTGCTTAGCTTCTAAAACTTGTAGGTCATCCTCCTTATATTCAGGCTCAAAAACATACGTTTCTGGATCATCATTTGCCTTGTACTTACAAAACTCCAAAAAGTGTTTCACTAAAGCTGCATTTGCTTAGCTTCTAAAACTTGTAGGTCATCCTCCTTATATTCAGGCTCAAAAATATACTTTTCTGGATCATCATTTGCCTTGTACTTACAAAACTCCAAAAAGTGTTTCACTAAAGCTGCATCTGTTTAGCTTCTAAAACTTGTAGGTCATCCTCCTTATATTCAGGCTCAAAAATATACGTTTCTGGATCATCATTTGCCTTGTACTTACAAAACTCCAAAAAGTGTTTCACTAAAGCTGCATTTGCTTAGCTTCTAAAACTTGTAGATCATCCTCCTTATATTCAGGCTCAAAAATATATGTTTCTGGATCATCATTTGTCGTGTACTTACAAAACTCCAAAAAGTGTTTCACTAAAGCTGCATTTGCTTAGCTTCTAAAACTTGTAGGTCATCCTCCTTATATTCAGGCTCAAAAATATACGTTTCTGGATCATCATTTGCCTTGTACTTACAAAACTCCAAAAAGTGTTTCACTAAAGCAGCATTTGCTTAGCTTCTAAAACTTGTAGGTCATCCTCCTTATATTCAGGCTCAAAAATATATGTTTCTGGATCATCATTTGTTGTGTACTTACAAAACTCCAAAAAGTGTTTCACTAAAGCTGCATCTGTTTAGCTTCTAAAACTTGTAGGTCATCCTCCTTATATTCAGGCTCAAAAATATACGTTTCTGGATCATCATTTGCCTTGTACTTACAAAACTCCAAAAAGTGTTTCACTAAAGCTGCATTTGCTTAGCTTCTAAAACTTGTAGGTCATCCTCCTTATATTCAGGCTCAAAAATATATGTTTCTGGATCATCATTTGTCGTGTACTTACAAAACTCCAAAAAGTGTTTCACTAAAGCTGCATTTGCTTAGCTTCTAAAACTTGTAGGTCATCCTCCTTATATTCAGGCTCAAAAATATATGTTTCTGGATCATCATTTGTTGTGTACTTACAAAACTCCAAAAAGTGTTTCACTAAAGCTGCATTTGCTTAGCTTCTAAAACTAGTAGGTCATCCTCCTTATATTCAGGCTCAAAAATATACGTTTCTGGATCATCATTTGTTGTGTACTTACAAAACTCCAAAAAGTGTGCAGTTGCTCTTCTAACCTAGTATTTCCACAAATGATGCTACAGTCTATTTATCCAGCATGAATGTTCAGCTCTTTTATTTACAAGAATTCAACGGATGAATACAAGCTTTTTTTTGTTATTTACTGCTCCTGAAACTTTTTCACCTCTAGCACTTTATGCCCCTGGTGTCTTCTTCCACACCCACTTAAAAAAATAAATAAAAAATAAAAAACTCCAGCAGACTTTTGGAAAAAAGAAGAAAAGTCGACCTGTGCTTCGACCCTCCCATTGTTTTGTTTTTGTTTGCTCTCATCTCCTATTCATTATTATTTAGATTTTTTTTTTCTTGGTCCTCCTTCAACAACACCTGCCTGCTCTCCCAATTTTTCGCCGTTTGGTGCAAACAACAGGAAAAAAATGCAGAAAAATAGAGGCACTATTTGTATGCGCAGACTCCATCAGACTGGAGGTGCAGCCGACCACACACACACACACACACACACACAATGCGGTTTCATAACAAGACAACATTCAGTGTGTGTGTGTGTGTGTGTGTCCTGGCAATAATGTGCTACTAAACGTCACGCTGGTGTTCATCACTGCAATTGCCGGCCTTGTCACCTCCAATGTAGCCTGACTGCAGTAAAGACTGGCACTGCAACATTTATTATAAACGGCAGATTATAATCCTACAAAGAGAACGCCGTCACGGATTTGTTACGTCTACTTTTTCTCTGCCGTTTTTGTTTTTTTTTCAATCTAAAGAGAAAAGCAAGTAGTGTTATTTTTGGTAACATTTGATCTATTGGGTATGATAATATATTTTTGTTTTGTCTCCATGATGATCAGACTTTTACATTACTATTGTGTCATTGGATTCAAAGGCATTATAGTGAGATATTATCCTCATACATTATTTTACCGTATTGGTACTTTATTGATTCCCGAGGGAAAATTGAAATTTTTTATTATTGGGTTTGTCGTATTCTTTTACTTTTTTTTTTTTTTTAACCCATTTTTTAAAGAATTGATTCTCGCTTCAAACCGATTCTGGCGAAGTATTATTTGGTGTATTACTTATAAAATCACTTTTTCAAAACAAGTTATGGGTAAGGAAATCTCCTTTTGGTTGCACGGAGTTAGCCTGACTACGTGAATAAGTGATGCTTATTTTTTTTAAATATTTATTTTATATATATGTATATATAACTGAATACCGTACTCTATTGAATACAGTACTGTATTCAGTTACCATAGAGTAACTGAATACAGTACTGTCAGGGTGCACATCAAATCAATCCACATCGCCATTCTTTTTCATTCCAATTTTAAATCTATTCATGGTTTTCAAAAATCGATAGAAAAAAGACTCATACATTTTCATTCATGCATATATACAGTATTTATATTCATATATATATATGTGTGTATATTTGCATATATATCTATACTTGCATGTACAGTATATATGTATATATATATATATATATATATGTGTGTGTGTACATATGTATACACATACATATATACATGTATATATATATATATATATATATATATACATATATATATGTATATATATACACATATATATACATACATACATTTATTTATATATATATATATATATACTGTACATGCAAATATATATATATATGCAAATATACACATATATATATATGTATATATATATATATATTTATATATATATATATATATATATATATATATATATATATATATATATATATATATATATATATATATCGATTTTTGAAAACCATGAATAGATTTAGAATTGGAATGAAAAAGAATGGCGATGTGGATTGATTTGATGTGCACCCTTACAGTACTGTATTCAGTTACTCTATGGTAACTGAATACAGTACTCTATTGAATACAGTACTGTATTCAGTTACCATAGAGTAACTGAATACAGTATTGTAAGGGTGCACATTAAATACAGAATACAGTACTCTATTCAATAGAGTACTGTATTCAGTTACTGTATAGTAACTGAATACAGTACTATAACTGGATACATTAATGTATTCAAAAGAGTACTGTATTCAGTTACTCAATGGTAACTGAATACAGTACTGTATTCAGTTACTATACAGTAACTGAATACAGTACTGTATTCAATAGAGTACTGTATTCAGTTACTGTATAGTAACTGAATACAGTACTATAACTGGATACATTAATGTATTCAATAGAGTACTGTATTCAGTTACTCTATGGTAACTGAATACGGTACTCAATTGAATACAGTACTGTATTCAGTTACCATAGAGTAACTGAATACAGTATTGTAAGGGTGCACATCAAATACAGAATACAGTACTCTATTCAATAGAGTATTGTATTCAGTTACTGTATAGTAACTGAATACAGTACTATAACTGGATACATTAATGTATTCAATAGAGTACTGTATTCAGTTACAGTATAATAACTGAATACAGTATAGTAACTGACTACAGTACTGTTTTCAGTTACATTACTGTATTTAGTTACTGTGTAGTAACTGAATACAGTACTTTACTTGAATACAGTACTATATCCAGTTACTATACAGGAACTGAATACAGTACTGTCAGGGTGCACATCAAATCAATACACATTGGCATTCTTTTTCATTGTGCGTCTGAGTGAGTGTGTGTGTGTGTGTGTGTGTGTGCGTGTGTGTGTGTGTGCGTGTGTGTGTGTGTGTGTGTGTGTGTGTGTGCGTGCCATGATTGGTATGCATCCCTCGCCCGGTGCTGCAGTCATCTCTGCAGTCTGCACACTGAACTCACTTCTACTCAGCTCTTTTACGCCCGCTCTCGTCTTCCCTCCATCTTTATCTCCTCGGATCAAGCCCTCCTTCACATTTTCTCATCCCCGCTTGCCGCATCGTTTGGAGCGGCGGAATGCGTGCGGTTTGCATGACAAGAAGCAGCAGCGGCGGCGGCGGCGGCCAGACGTGTAAATCTCGGCGAAGGCGCGTAGATCTTGTCTGACCTTGAGAAGACATTTAGCACATCTTGCAATGAAGCAGCGACTGCTCACTTCTCATTATTGGTGCTTTTCAACGACAACGTTGTCCCTAAACAAATAACCTAAATACAAAACATTTAAAAATATTATCAATCAATCAATCATCAATCAATGTTTATTTATATAGCCCCAAATCACAAATGTCTCAAAGGACTGCACAAACCATTACGACTACAACATCCTCGGAAGAACCCACAAAAGGGCAAGGAAAACTCACACCCAGTGGGCAGGGAGAATTCACATCCAGTGGGACGCCAGTGACAATGCTGACTATGAGAAACCTTGGAGAGGACCTCAGATGTGGGCAACCCCCCCCCCCCCCCCCTTCTAGGGGACCGAAAGCAACGGATGTTGAGCGGGTCTAACATGATACTGTGAAAGTTCAATCCATAGTGGCTCCAAGACAGCAGCGAGAGTCCCGTCCACAGGAAACCATCTCAAGCGGATCAGCAGCGTAGAGATGTCCCCAACCGATACAGGCGAGCGGTCCATCCTGGGTCCCGACGAGCGGTCCATCCTGGGTCTCGACTCTGGACAGTCAGTACTTCATCCATGGTCATCGGACCGGACCCCCTTCACAAGGGAGGGGGGGACATAGGAGAAAGAAAAGAAGCGGCAGATCAACTGGTCTAAAAAGGAGGTCTATTTAAAGGCTAGAGTATACAAATGAGTTTTAAGATGAGACTTAAATGCTTCTACTGAGGTAGCATCTCGAACTGTTACCGGGAGGGCATTCCAGAGTACTGGAGCCCGAACGGAAAACGCTCTATAGCCCGCAGACTTTTTTTGGGCTCTAAGAATCACTAATAAGCCGCAGTCTTTTGAAGGCAGATTTCTTGCCGGGACATACGGTACGGTAATGCTTGAGATGTCCTTACATATATTAGTTTTACTTTTAAACGCTTAAGTCTCTAGATCAGCTTCTTATTTATTCGTCGTTGTTTTTTTATGTTTTATGCCTTTTTTTCATGGCAAAAATGATGCAATATTTTTGTAACGACATCACCAAAGTTGTTTTTATTACTTAGAACAGGGGTGTGTCTTGGTTGACAAGACTCTGCAGCATCGCCTGGACATCGGGGGCGGTACCTTTGGATTGGCAGACCGGGGTGGTGGTCCCTGTCTTTAAGAAGGGGGACCGGAGGGTGTGTTCCAACTATCGTGGGATCACACTCCTCAGACCTTCCCGGTAAGGTTTATTCAGGTGTACTGGAGAGGAGGCTACGCCGGATAGTCCAACCTCGGATCCAGGAGGAACAGTGTGGTTTTCGTCCTGGTCGTGGAACTGTGGACCAGGTCTATACTCTGTATCGGTCGGGGACGTCTCTACGCTGCTGATCCGCTTGAGATGGTTTCCTGTGGACGGGACTCTCGCTGCGGTCTTGGATCCGCTTTGAACTGAACTCTCGCGGCTGTGTTGGAGCCACTATGGATTGAACTTTCACAGTATCATGTTAGACCCGCTCGACATCCATTGCTTTCGGTCCCCTAAAGGGGGGGGGGTTGCCCACATCTGAGGTCCTCTCCAAGGTTTCTCATAGTCAGCATTGTCACTGGCGTCCCACTGGATGTGAATTCTCCCTGCCCACTGGGTGTGAGTTTTCCTTGCCCTTTTGTGGGTTCTTCCGAGGATGTTGTAGTCGTAATAATTTGTGCAGTCCTTTGAGACATTTGTGATTTGGGGCTATATAAATAAACACTGTCTGTCTGTCTGTGTTGGCCCTGCGATGAGGTGGCGACTTGTCCAGGGTGTACCCTGCCTTCCGCCCGATTGTAGCTGAGATAGGCGCCAGCGCCCCCCGCGACCCCGAAAGGGAATAAGCGGTAGAAAATGGATGGATGATTGATGATTGATTGATACTCTGGGCAGGGTTCTTGAGGGTGCATGGGAGTTTGCCCAACCAGTCTACATGTGCTTTGTGGACTTGGAGAAGGCATTGGACCGTGTCCCTCGGGAAGTCCTGTGGGGAGTGCTCAGAGAGTATGGGGTATCGGACTGTCTTATTGTGGCGGTCCCTGTACGATCAGTGTCAGAACTTGGTCCGCATTGCCGGCAGTAAGTCGGACACATTTCCAGTGAGGGTTGGACTCCGCCAAGGCTGTCCTTTGTCACCCATTCTGTTCATAACTTTTATGGACAGAATTTCTAGGCGCAGTCAAGGCGTTGATGGGTTCTGGTTTGGTGGCCGCAGGATTAGGTCTCTGCTTTTTGCAGATGATGTGGTCCTGATGGCTTCATCTGGCCGGGATCTTCAGCTCTCGCTGGATCGGTTCGCAGCCGAGTGTGAAGCGACCGGAATGAGGATCAAAACCTCCAAGGTTCTCGCCCGGAAAAGGGTGGAGTGCCATCTCCGGGTTGGGGAGGAGACCCTGCCCCAAGTGGAGGAGTTCAAGTACCTAGGAGTCTTGTTCACGAGTGGAGGAAGAGTGGATCGTGAGATCGACAGGCGGATCGGTGCGGCGTCTTCAGTAATGCGGACGTTGTATCGATCCGTTGTGGTGAAGAAGGAGCTGAGCCGGAAGGCAAAGCTCTCAAGTTACCGGTCGATCTACGTTCCCATCCTCACCTATGGTCATGAGCTTTGGGTCATGACCGAAAGGATAAGATCACGGGTACAAGCGGCCCAAATGAGTTTGGGTCTCTCCCTTAGAGATAGGGTGAGAAGCTCTGCCATCCGGGAGGAACTCAAAGTAAAGCCGCTGCTCCTCCACATGGAGAGGAGCCAGATGAGGTGGTTCGGGCATCTGGTCAGGATGCCACCCGAACGCCTCCCTAGGGAGGTGTTTAGGGTACGTCCAGCCGGTAGGAGGCCACGGGGAAGACCCAGGACACGTCTCCCGGCTGGCCTGGGAACGCCTCAGGATCCCCCGGGAAGAGCTAGAAGAAGTGGCTGGGGAGAAGGAGGTCTGGGCTTCCCTGCTTAGGCTGCTGCCCCCGCGACCCGACCTCGGATAAGCGGAAGATGATGGATGGATGGAACAGGGGTGCCCATTACTTCGATCTCGAGCTTCCGGTCGATCGCGGAGGATGTGTTAGTCGATCGCCAGCCAGGTATTTAATGTTGTCGTGAATGTCAATCAAGTGACGAAAGTGACGTCACTTTCATCACTTGATTGACATTCACGACACCCGAGGGTCTTGCGAGACGACACTGGCTGCTGCGAGCTCATTATTAAGAAAAAGTGATAGACAGGAAGGCGAGAAACACTTTTTATTCCAACGCATTCGCGCCGTACCTGCTGTCAGAACTCTAAAGACCGACTGCTCAGTTCCTATCTTCACAATAAAAGCGCTGCTTCCTCTTGCTGGCGCTACCAAAATAAGAGTCTCAGAAAGCTGGCGTGCACAAGCTAGCAAGCTACGGAGCTAATGGATTTCTTGTAAAGTGTATAAAAACGAGTATGGAAGCTGGACAAACAAGATGCCAAAAACCAACCACTTTCATGTGGAATTGCACAGAACGAGGACTTTTGTTCTACTTCATTTGAAAACGCCGACGTTATCCGCACTTCGTATTTTACGCTTCATGATGCGCCACACATTTTCCATGGGAGACAGGTCTGGACTGCAGGCGGGCCAGGAAAGTACCCGCACTCTTTTTTTTACGAAGCCACGCTGTTGTAACACGTGCTGAATGTGGCTTGGCATTGTCTTGCTGAAATAAGCAGGGGCGCCCATGAAAAAGACGGCGCTTAGATGGCAGCAAAAGGTGTTCCAAAAGCTGTATGTACCTTTCAGCATTAATGGTGCCTTCACAGATGTGTAAGTTACCCATGGCTTTTCAACTTTGCGTCGATAACAGTCTGGATGGTTTGCTTCCCCTTTGGTCCGGATGACACGATGTCGAATATTTCCAAAAACAATTTGAAATGTGGACTCGTCAGACCACAGAACACTTTTCCACTTTGCATCAGTGCATCTTAGACGATCTCGGGTCCAGAGAAGCCGGTGGCGTTTCTGGGTGTTGTTGATAAATGGCTTTCGCTTTGCATAGTAGAGCTTTAACTTGCACTTACAGATGTAGCGACGAACTATATATAGTGACAGTGGTTTTCTGAGGTGTTCCTGAGCCCATGTGGTGATATCCTTTAGAGATTGATGTCGTTTTTTGATACCGAGGGATCGAAGGTCACGGTCATTTATAATACCCACAAAGTTCGGTGTCTATGTCTGTTTACATTTTGTGTTGGTTGGATTTTTTTATATATATTTTTTTTGCACCATGACTAGGGAAGGTTGTTTGCATTCGCTCATATAAATAGATGCCGCAAATTCCCAACAATAAAAGTCTTTGCCCAGAGAAAACACATTATATCCATTAGATTGTGTCAAAAAGCAGCATTTAAGATGTTATACTTTAATAATGAATGTAAGATTCTTTATTAAACTCCTGACGTCTCGCGGGCCAATTAGAAGAAGCCGGCGGGCCGTACTTTGGACACCGCTGGTCTAACATGACCACATGTTGCAAAGGGAAATGCTTGGATTAATTTAGTTTTCATGAAAAAACATGTTAAAATAACAGTTTTACAGTGTATAAAAAATGGCCATTATAAAGGGAGTCAATGGGGGACAAAAAGGTCCCTGGGGACTCTAATGTATATTCACTCAATAGCACTTATTTGTATTGACTGACCATTTTTTTTACTTTTCTGTGCGGGTTAATAAATATTCATTGTTTTTGATGATATCATTTATTTTTTTATTGCGACATTTCAGTATTTGCTGAATGTAGTCTTTCGTTGCGTCCTAAGAAGTGTTTATGCTGTAAGTATTGTACTTATTAGTATTGACTGACCAATTGTTTGTACTTTTCTGTGTCGATTAATAAATATTCGTTGTTTTTGATGATATAATCTATTTTTTTATTGCGATATTTCAGTCTTTGCTGAATCCAGTCTTTTGTTGCATCCCAAGAAATGTTAATGCTGCAAGTATTGTACTTACTAGTATTGACTGACAAATTTTTTGTACTTTTTTCTCTGGGTTAATAAATATTCATTGTTTTTGATGATATAATCTATTTTTTATTGTGACATTTCAGTCTTTCCTGAATGTAGTCTTTTGTTGCTTCCTAAGAAGTGTTAATGCTGTAAGCATTGTACTTATTAGTATTGACTGACCAATTTTAGTGCTTTTCTGTGCGGGTTAATAAATATTCATTGTTTTTGACTATATAATCAATTTTTTTATTGTGATATTCAGTCTTTGCTGAATCTAGTCTTTCGTTGCGCCCTAATAGGTGTTCATGCTGTAAGTATTGTACTTATTAGTATTGACTGACCAATTTTAGTACTTTTCTGTGTGGGTTAATAAATATTCATTGTTTTTGATGATGTAATCTATTTTTTTTTATTGCGATATTTCAGTCTTTGCTGAATCTAGTTTTTTGTTGCATCCCAAGAAATGTTAATGCTGCAAGTATTGTACTTACTAGTATTGACTGACAAATTTTTAGTACTTTTCTGTGTGGGTTAATAAATATTCATTGTTTTTGATGATGTAATCTATTTTTTATTATGACATTTCAGTCTTTCCTGAATGTAGTCTTTTGTTGTTTCCTAAGAAGTGTTAATGCTGTAAGCATTATACTTATTAGTATTGACTGACCAATGTTTGTACTTTTCTGTGTGGGTTAATAAATATTCATTGTTTTTGATGATATAATCTATTTTTTTATTACGACATTTCAGTCTTTGCTGAATCTAGTCTTTCGTTGCGCCCTAATAAGTGTTCATGCTGTAAGTATTGTACTTATTAGTATTGACTGACCAGTTTTTAGTACTTTTCTGTGTGGGTTAATAAATATTCATTGTTTTTTATTATGTAATTTATTTTTTATTGTGACATTTCAGTCTTTCCTGAATGTAGTTTATTGTAGCTTCCTAAGAAGTGTTAATGCTGCAAGTATTGTACTTACTAGTACTGACTGACAAATTTTTAGTACTTTTCTGTGTGGGTTAATAAATATTCTTTGTTTTTGATGATATAATCTTTTTTTTTATTGCGATATTTCAGTCTTTGCTGAATCTAGTCTTTTGTTGCATCCTTAGGAGTGTCAATGCAGTAAGTATTGTACTTATTAGTATTGACTGACCAATTTTAGTACTTTTCTGTGTGGGTTAATAAATACTCATTGTTTTTGATGATATAATCTACTTTTTTATTACGACATTTCAGTCTTTGCTGAATCTAGTCTTTCGTTGCGCCCTAATAAGTGTTCATGCTGTAAGCATTGTACTTATTAGTATTGACTGACCAGTTTTTAGTACTTATCTGTGTGGGTTAATAAATATTCATTGTTTTTTATTATGTAATTTATTTTTTATTGTGACATTTCAGTCTTTCCTGAATGTAGTCTTTTGTTGCTTCCTAAGAAGTGTTAATGCTGTAAGTATTGTACTTACTAGTATTGACTGACAAATTTTTAGTACTTTTCTGTATGTTAATAAATATTCATCGTTTTTGATGATATCTATTATTTTTATTATGACATTTCAGTCTTTGCTGAATCTAGTCGTTTGTTGCGCCCTAAGAAGTGTTCATGCTGTAAGTATTGTACTTATTAGTATTGACTGACCAG
Source organism: Nerophis ophidion (assembly GCF_033978795.1). Taxonomy (NCBI): domain Eukaryota; kingdom Metazoa; phylum Chordata; class Actinopteri; order Syngnathiformes; family Syngnathidae; genus Nerophis; species Nerophis ophidion. The sequence continues at coordinate 57,134,782 of NC_084623.1, read as the reverse complement.
TTTTTAGTACTTTTCTGTGTGGGTTAATAAATATTCATTGTTTTTTAATATGTAATTTATTTTTTATTGTGACATTTCAGTCTTTCCTGAATGTAGTCTTTTGTTGCTTCCTAAGAAGTGTTAATGCTGCAAGTATTGTACTTACTAGTATTGACTGACAAATTTTTAGTACTTTTCTGTGTGGGTTAATAAATATTCATTGTTTTTGATGATGTAATCTATTTTTTATTATGACATTTCAGTCTTTCCTGAATGTAGTCTTTTGTTGTTTCCTAAGAAGTGTTAATGCTGTAAGCATTATACTTATTAGTATTGACTGACCAATGTTTGTACTTTTCTGTGTGGGTTAATAAATATTCATTGTTTTTTATGATATAATCTATTTTTTATTACGACATTTCAGTCTTTGCTGAATCTAGTCTTTCGTTGCGCCCTAATAAGTGTTCATGCTGTAAGTATTGTACTTATTAGTATTGACTGACCAATTTTAGTACTTTTCTGTGCGGGTTAATAAATATTCATTGTTTTTGATGATATAATCTATTTTTTATGGCGACATTTCAGTCTTTCCTGAATGTGGTCTTTTGTTGCTTCCTAAGAAGTGTTTATGCTGTAAGCATTTTACGTATTAGTATTGACTGACCAATTTTTAGTACTTTTCTGTGTGGGTTAAAAAATATTCATTGTTTTTGATGGTATAATCTATTTTTTTATTACGACATTTCAGTCTTTGCTGAATCTAGTCTTTCGTTGCGCCCTAATAAGTGTTCATGCTGTAAGTATTGTACTTATTAGTATTGACTGACACATTTTAGTACTTTTCTGTGTGGGTGAATAAATATTCATTGTTTTTGATGATGTAATTTATTTTTTATTGTGACATTTCAGTGTTTCCTGAATGTATTTTATTGTTGCTTCCTACGAAGTGTTAATGCTGTAAGCATTGTACTTATTAGTATTGACTGACAAATTTTTAGTACTTTTCTGTGTGTGTTAATAAATACTCATTGTTTTTGATGATATAATCTATTTTTTTTATTGCGACATTTCAGTCTTTGTTGAATCTAGTCTTTCGTTGCGCCCTAAGAAATGTACATGCTGTAAGTATTATACTTATTAGTATTAGTTTTTAGTACTTTTCTGTGTGGGTTAATAAATATTAATCGTTTTTGACGATATACTCTATTTTTTATTGCGACATTTGCGCCCCCATAAGTGTTAATAGCCCGTGCTAAAAATTAACTTTGCAAAGAACAGACAATGCACATTTTTAGTTTCATTCCTTTACAACTCCTGTGGCCATATTTCATCTCGCTAACCGTTAAAATGAACATTTCTTTTGCATAAAAAAAAAGGACCCACAAAGGTCCAAATCGAGACATGTTTTGGGTGAACATTTTCCACCTAAAACTGAATCTTTGCAACACACTGACCTCCGGAGTGTTTATATCCCCGATTGGCAAATTCACTGCAGAAAATGAGGGTTTTTTTGGGGTGAGGGACACTGGGATGACAGGACTGTCAATGTTGGCACCAATGGCAGAAAACTGCAACTGAGGAGGAGGAGGACCGAGGCGCAGTGCAGGCCGGCGAGGGAAAGTGATCACAAGGAAACGTCTCGGGGGAATTGAACGTGTCGCCTGGAATTACAGCTCTCGCCTGCGCGCACTGCGAGCTGGGGTTACAGAAACCGTGTGTGTGTGTTGAGTAAACGGCCCCGGGTGGCCTGAATCCTTAATGGCTGCAACAGAGCCATCTAATGGAAGACTAACAAACTGCTGGTGCACTGCAGCGGACCAAAAACCGAACGCGTCGCCGAAGTTGACTATGGGAGGTCCCGGCTTTCGACTGCTCCACTCCGCCAGTCCGGGCAATAACAAGAACCTGTAACACACTGCGATAAAACTCATTCGTGTTGCCAAATGGGGGGAAAAAACACATTCTTTTTCTACAAGTTTGAAAATAATCTAAATTCGAGAAAAAAAATCCCCATTTGAGGTGACCGAGGACCATCTGGTGCTGCAGAACATGACCACGGACTGTGTGGGAAATAGCTGATCGTACAGTTTTTATAGGAGGGGTGTCAAAGCATTGTGATTATTGAGTTAGAGTCCTATTTTGGAGGGGTAGTATTCACATTTGAAGTGGTGCAGTGACCTGGGACTTCATGCTGGTCCAGGACAGTACCAGTTGTTGGTACTTGTCTGTGTTTTTGATTTATTGTGACATTTCAGTCTTTGCTGAATGTAGTCTTATGTTGTGACCTAAGAAGTATTAATGCTGTAAGTATTGTACTTATTAGTATTGACGGACCAATTTTTAGTACTTTTCTGTGTGGGCTAATAAATATTCATTGTTTTTGATGATATAATCTATTTTTTTATTGGGACATTTCAGTCTTTGCTGAATCTAGTCTTTTGTTGCGTCCTAATAAGTGTTAATGCTGTAAGTATTGTACTTATCAGTATTGACTGACCAATTTTAGTATTGACTGACCAATGTTTAGTACTTTTCTGTGTGGGTTAATAAATCTTCATTGTTTTTGATGATATAATCTATTTGTTATTGCGACATTTAGGCTTTTGCTTAATATAGTCTTATGTTGCGACCTAAGAAGTGTTAATGCTGTAAGCATTGTACTTATTAGTATTGACTGGCCAATTTGTAGTACTTTTCTGTGTGGGTTAATAAATCTTCATTGTTTTTGATGATATAATCTATTTGTTATTGCGACATTTAGGCCTTTGCTTAATATAGTCTTATGTTGCGACCTAAGAAGTGTTAATGCTGTAAGCATTGTACTTATTAGTATTGACGGACCAATTTTTTGTACTTTTCTGTGTGGGTTAAAAAGTATTCATTGTTTTTGATGATATAATCTATTATTACGTTATTTAGGCTTTTACTGGATATAGTCTTATGTTGCAACCTAAGAAGTGTTAATGCTGTAAGCATTGTACTTATTACTATTGACGAACCAATTTTAGTACTTTTCTGTGTGGGTTAAAAAATATTCATTGTTTTTGATGATATAATCTATTATTGCGTCATTTAGGCTTTCGCCGGATATAGTCTTATGTTGCGACCTAAGAAGTGTTAATGCTGTAGGCATTGTACTTATTAGTATTTTAATTTTCCTGAAGGAACTCTCCTGAAGGAATCAATAAAGTACTATCTATCTATCTATTGACTGGCCAATTTTAGTATTGACAGACCAATTTTTAGTACTTTTCTGTGTGGATTAAAAAATATTCATTGTTTTTGATGATATAATCTATTTTTTTTATTGCGACATTTCAGTCTTTGCTGAATCTAGTCTTTTGTTGCATCCCAAGAAGTGTTAATGCTGAAAGTATTGTACTTATTAGTACTGACTGACCAATTGTTAGTACTTTTCTGTGTGGGTTAATAAATCTTCATTGTTTTTGATGATATAATCTATTTGTTATTGCGACATTTAGGCCTTTGCTGAATATAGTCTTATATTGCGAACCTAAGAAGTGTTAATGCTGTAAGCATTGTACTTATTAGTATTGACGGACCAATTTTTAGTACTTTTCTGTGTGGGCTAATAAATATTCATTGTTTTTGATGATGTAATCTATTTGTTAATGCGACATTTAGGCCTTTGCTGAATACAGTCTTACGTTGCGACCCAAGAAGTGTTAATGCTGTAAGCATTGTACTTATTAGTACTGACTGACCAATTTTTAGTTCTTTTCTGTGTAGGTTAATAAATCTTCATTGTTTTTGATGATATAATCTATTTTTTATTGCGACATTTAGGCCTTTGCTGAATATAGTCTTATATTGCGAACCTAAGAAGTGTTAATGCTGTAAGCATTGTACTTATTAGTATTGACTAGCCAATTTTTAATACTTTTCTGTGCGGGTTAAAAAGTATTCATTGTTTTTGATGATATAATCTATTTTTTTATTGGGACATTTCAGTCTTTGCTGAATATAGTCTTATATTGCGAACCTAAGAAGTGTTAATGCTGTAAGCATTGTACTTATTAGTATTGACTAGCCAATTTTTAATACTTTTCTGTGCGGGTTAAAAAATATTCATTGTTTTTGATGATATAATAAATTTTTTTATTGCGACATTTCAGTCTTTGCTGAATCTAGTCTTTTGTTGCATCCCAAGAAGTGTTAGTGCTGAAAGTATTGTACTTATTAGTATTGACTGACCAACTTTGGTTTTGACTGACCAATTGTTGGTACTTTTCTGTCTGAGCTAATACATTTTCATTGTTTTTGATGATATCATTTATTTGTTATTGCGTCATTTAGGCCTTTGCTGAATATAGTCTTGTGTTGCGACCTAAGAAGTGTTAATGCTGTAAGCATTGTACTTATTAGTATTGACTGGCCAATTTTAGTATTGACGGACCAATTTTGAGTACTTTTCTGTGTGGGTTAATAAATATTCATTGTTTTTGATGATATAATACATTTTTTTATTGGGACATTTCAGTCTTTGCCGAATCTAGTCTTTTGTTGCATGCTAAGAAGTGTTAATGCTGAAAGTATTGTACTTATTAGTATTGACTGACCAATTTTTAGTACTTTTCTGTGTGGGCTAATAAATATTCATTGTTTTTGATGATATAATCTTTTTGTTATTGGGACATTTAGGCCTTTGCTGAATATAGTCTTATGTTGCGACCTAAGAAGTGTTAATGCTGTAAGCATTGTACTTATTAGTATTGACGTACCAATTTTTAGTACTTTTCTGTGTTGGTTAAAAAATAATCATTGTTTTTGATGATATAATCTATTATTGCGTCATTTAGGCTTTTGCTGGATATAGTCTTATGTTGCGACCTAAGAAGTGTTAATGCTGTAAGCATTGTACTTATTAGTATTTTCATTTTCCTGAAGGAACTCTCCTGAAGGAATCAATAAAGTACTATCTATCTATCTATTGACTGGCCAATTTTAGTATTGACGGACCAATTTTTAGTACTTTTCTGTGTGGGTTAAAAAATAGTCATTGTTTTTGATGATATAATCAATTTTTTTATTGCGACATTTCAGTCTTTGCTGAATCTAGTCTTTTGTTGCATCCCAAGAAATGTTAATGCTGAAAGTATTGTACTTATTAGTACTGACTGACCAATTTTTAGTACTTCTCTGTGTGGGCTAATAAATATTTATTGTTTTTGATGATATAATCTATTTGTTATTGCAACATTTAGGCCTTATGTTGCGACCTAAGAAGTGTTAATGCTGTAAGCATTGTACTTATTAGTATTGACTGGCCGATTTTAGTATTGACGGACCAATTTTTAGTACTTTTCTGTGTGGGTTAATAAATATTCATTGTTTTTGATGATATAATCTATTTTTTTATTGCGACATTTCAGTCTTTGCTGAATCTAGTCTTTTGATGCATCCCAAGAAGTTTTAATGCTGAAAGTATTGTACTTATTAGTACTGACTGACCAATTTTTAGTTATTCTCTGTGTGGGTTGATAAAAATTCATTATTTTTAATGATATAATCTATTTGTTATTGCGACATTTTAGGCCTTATGTTGCGACCACAGGCTAATAATAAATTTGTATATTGTAGCGTACAGGAAGAGGTAGTGCTGCAAGGGGTTCTGTGTATTTGTTCTGTTGTGTTTATGTTGTGTTACAGTGCAGATATTCTCCCGAAATGTGCTTGTCATTCTCGTTTAGTGTTGGTTCACAGTGTGGCGCATATTTATAACAGTGTTAAAGTTGTTTATACGGCCACCCTCAGTGTGACCTGTATGGCTTGCATTGCATTAGCTTGTGTGTGTGTGTGTGTGTGTGTGTGTGTGTGTGTGTGTGTGTGTGTGTGTGTGTGTGTGTGTGTGTGTGTGTGTGTGTGTGTGTGTGTGTGTGTGTGTGTGTGTGTGTGTGTGTGTGTGTGTGTGTAAAAGCCACATATATCATGTGACTAGGCCGGCACGCTGTTTCCACGTAGGAAAAGCGGACGTGACGAAAGGTTTTGGAGGACGCTTGAGGCAGTGCCTTTAAGGCACGCCCCCAATATTGTTGTCCAGGTGGGAATCGAGAGAAATTTGGGTTGCCCCCTGGTGATTTTCGGGAAGGGCACTGAAATTTGGGAGTCTCATTGGAAAATCGGGGTGAGGGTTAGCAAGTATGAGTATTAGTAGTGAATGCGGTGTTACAGCTACACCGCCGCTGTATAATACCGGCGGGCCAGCTCTAATGTTAATTTGATATCGCCTCAAGGGCCAAATGAAAATACACAAATTTGGCCCGCGAGCCAGAGTTTGACACCCATGGTCTAGAATAAACTTACAGAGTTTGACACCCATGATCTAGAATAAACTTACAGGGAGCAGGGAAGCGAGGAAGCAGCACAGCGATGGATGTAAACATAGGCCCACACAGGAAGTGATGACATTATTAATAGTTAGTCTGCATCAGCACTCGTGATAACAATATCACTGATACTTGGTAATATCAAAATCACCAAATGTAAATGGAGTATTTTTGAATGGTTATTTGTCGGATTTTACGGGCGGGATAGTGTAGCACTGTAAGTTAACCTTTATTTATGTTTATTTATTATTAAGAAGGCATTAAATTAGCCTCAAGGGCCAAATGAAAATACACAAATTTGGCCCGCGGGCCAGAGTTTGACACCCATGATCTAGAATAAACTTACAGGGAGCAGGGAAGCGAGGAAGCAGCACAGCGATGGGTGTAAACATAGGCCCACACAGGAAGTGATGACATTATTAATAGTTAGTCTGCGTCAGCACTCATAATAACAATATCACTGATACTTGGTAATATCAAAATCACCAAATGTAAATGGAGTATTTTTGAATGGTTATTTGTCGGATTTTACGAGCGGGATAGTGTAGCACTGTAAGTTAACCTTTATTTATTATTAAGAATGCATTAAACTAGCCTCAAGGGCCCAATGAAAATACACAAATTTGGCCCGCGGGCCAGAGTTTGACACCCATGATCTAGAATAAACTTACAGGGAGCAGGGAAGCGAGGAAGCAGCACAGCGATGGGTGTAAACATAGGCCCACACAGGAAGTGATGACATTATTAATAGTTAGTCTGCGTCAGCACTCATAATAACAATATCACTGATACTTGGTAATATTCAAATGACCAAATGTAAATGGAGTACTTTTGAATGGTTATTTGTCGGATTTTACGGGCGGGATAGTGTAGGACTGTAAGCTAACCTTTATTTATGTTTATTTATTATTAAGAATGCATTAAATTAGCCTTAATGGCCAAATGAAAATACACAAATTTGGCCCGCTGGCCAGAGTTTGACACCCATGATCTAGAATAAACTTACAGGGAGCAGGGAAGCGAGGAAGCAGCACAGCGATGGATGTAAACATAGGCCCACACAGGAAGTGATGACATTATTAATAGTTAGTCTGAGTCAGCACTCATAATAACAATATCACTGATACTTGGTAATATTCAAAACACCAAATGTAAATGGAGTATTTTTGAATGGTTATTTGTCGGCTTTTACGGGCGGGATAGTGTAGGACTGTAAGTTAACCTTTATTTATGTTTATTTATTATTAAGAATGCATTAAATTAGCCTCAAAGGCCAAATGAAAATACACAAATTTGGCCCGCGGGCCAGAGTCTGACACCCATGATCTAGAATAAACTTACAGGGAGCAGGGAAGCGAGGAAGCAGCACAGCGATGGGTGTAAACATAGGCCCACACAGGAAGTGATGACATTATTAATAGTTAGTCTGCGTCAGCACTCATAATAACAATATCACTGATACTTGGTAATATTCAAATCACCAAATGGAAATGGAGTATTTTTGAATGGTTATTTGTCGGATTTTACGGGCGGGATAGTGTAGCACTGTAAATTAACCTTTATTTATGTTTATTTATTATTAAGAATGCATTAAATTAGCCTCAAGGGCCAAATGAAAATACACAAATTTGGCCCGCGGGCCAGAGTTTGACACCAATGATCTAGAATAAACTTACAGGGAGCAGGGAAGCGAGGAAGCAGCACAGCGATGTGTGTAAACATAGGCCCACACAGGAAGTGATGACATTATTAATAGTTAGTCTGCGTCAGCACTCATAATAACAATATCACTGATACTTGGTAATATCAAAATCACCAAATGTAAATGGAGTATTTTTGAATGGTTATTTGTCGGATTTTACGGGCGGGATAGTGTAGGACTGTAAGCTAACCTTTATTTATGTTTATTTATTATTAAGAATGCATTAAATTAGCCTTAATGGCCAAATGAAAATACACAAATTTGGCCCGCCGGCCAGAGTTTGACACCCATGATCTAGAATAAACTTACAGGGAGCAGGGAAGCGAGGAAGCAGCACAGCGATGGATGTAAACATAGGCCCACACAGGAAGTGATGACATTATTAATAGTTAGTCTGTCAGCACTCATAATAACAATATCACTGATACTTGGTAATATTCAAATGACCAAATGTAAATGGAGTACTTTTGAATGGTTATTTGTCGGATTTTACGGGCGGGATAGTGTAACCTTTATTTACGTTTATTTAATATTTTGAATGCATTAAATTAGCATTTGTCCTTAAAACCATCAACCTTTAGAAGTACATTCCCAAGTCAATCACATATCTTCTTGTGAAGGCGTGGAAAGACAAAGATCGTGCGCCCTTGACACATTTGTTCAGTTCTGTTCCGCACGGCCGGAAAAAAGCCTGACGTGTTGCATGCAAAGGAACGACGTCCCCGGAAAAAGTGTGTGTGTGTGTGTCTGAGAAGGAACAGTGAGCCATTAATCTTTCCCACACACACACACACCGTTGGGGAGGCAATCTGGGCTCTATCAGAGATGATACATGAGCCGCCATAGAAGGAGTGGCCTGTTGCATACCAACACACGCGTCGTCACTAATGTGTTCCCGCTCGCGTCACGTGACGAGCCAAGCGTGCTCACACACACATTCGTGTAGTTCATACCTTCTGGAGACCTCCGAAAAATACTTACCTCATGAGGACCACCCTTTTTAGACGTATAAAGATTTGTATTTACAACATTAATAATACATATACATAATATGCAAATATAAAAAAGGTAAGCTTCTAGTTGTTTTTTTTATTATTTATTTAGTTTTTAATTGGTTTTTAATCTTCATTATTTACTTCAAGTTATTACAGTATGTCTCTATATACATATTTATTTTATATTTTAATTAATTTTGACCAAAGGGGTCGCATTTCAATTTCTTACACACACTTGTTATTTCATATGTTGACCTGAGGGGGAGCACTTTTATAACCAACTTAAGTCAACATGGAAAAATCCTTCCTTTTTGGGACCACCCTTATTTTGATAGATGTCACCAGCAGGGGTGCAAATGAGACATTCTCTTTTAGATGCAATGTCACTTGTTCACACCTCCTCATATGGAAGCTACATTTTCCTTCTTCATGTCTCAAGAAGGGTAGCAATACAAGAAAACACACACATTCGTGTAGTTCGTACCTTCTGGAGACCTCCGAAAAATACTTACCTCATGAGGACCACCCTTTTTAGACGTATAAAGATTTGTATTTACAACATTAATAATACATATACATAATATGAAAATATAAAAAAGGTAAGCTTCTAGTTGTTTTTTTTATTATTCATTTTGTTTTTAATTGGTTTTTAATCTTCATTATTAACTTCAAGTTATTACAGTATGTCTCTATATACATATTTATTTTATATTTTAATGAATTTTGACCAAAAGGGTCGCATTTCAATTTCTTACACACACTTGTTATTTCATATGTTGACCTGAGGGGGAGCACTTTTATAACCGACTTAAGTCAACAAGGAAAAATCCTTCCTTTTTGGGACCACCCTCATTTTGATAGATGTCACCAGCAGGGGTGCAAATGAGACATTCTCTTTTAGATGCAATGTCACTTGTTCACACCTCCTCATATGGAAGCTACATTTTCCTTCTTCATGTCTCAAGAAGGGTAGCAATACAAGAAAACACACACATTCGTGTAGTTCGTACCTTCTGGAGACCTCCGAAAAATACGTACCTCATGAGGACCACCCTTTCTAGACATATAAAGATTTGTATTTACAAGATTAATAATACATATACATAATATGCAAATATAAAAAAAAGTAAGCTTCTAGTTGTTGTTTTTTATTATTTATGTTGTTTTTAATTGGTTTTTATTCTTCATTATTTACTTCAAGTTATTACAGTATGTCTCTATATACATATTTATTTTATATTTTAATAAATTTTGACCAAAGGGGTCGCATTTCAATTTCTTACACACACTTGTTATTTCATATGTTGACCTGAGGAGGAGCACTTTTATAACCGACCCACAGTCAGCCTGAAAAATCCCTCCTTGTTAGATGTCACCAGCAGGGGTGCATAAGAGACATTCTCTATTGCCATGATTTATGTCATCACTTGTTCACACCTCCTCATATGGAAGATACTTTTCCTTCTTCATCTCCCAAGAGGGGTAGAAATACAAGAAAACACACACACACATTCTTGTATTTCTTACCTTCTTGAGACCTCCGAAAACTGCCGAAAAAAACCCTTTAATATATAAAGATGAGTATTTACAACATTAATAATATACTTATACCATGCAAATACAAAAAAGGTAAGCTGCTAGTTAATTATTTTTTTTAATTGGTTTTTACTCTTTATTATTTACTTAAATGTATTACAATATGTGTCTATATACAAAATTAAATTTTTTACACACACTTGGTAGTTCATATGTTGACCAGAGGGGGAGCACTTTTAAAACCCCCCCCCCACACACACACACTCAATCACAGCCTTATCAGAATGAAACACACTCCATTGACCTCCAGAAGGTAAACATCATCTCCTTCCTGGTGCAAGGCCAAACGCTTACATCTCTTTTTAATAACTACCTCTTTTTTTTCCCGCCTTCCCCTCCCGTCTGACGCCACATGCAAACTAGTCAAGGGCAACGTTTTGATTGTAGGCCTCTTGCTGACGGAGAGCCACTTCAAACGTCGAAATATCGAGACCCCTTTTCGGCCGCCTGCGTCAAATCTCGTCTTTATTTTTTTCTTTCCGGGGACGTAAACGCTGAGGACGAGGAAGGAGCGAGGCCAGCTTTTGAATGAAGGTGCAGAGTTTTTTCTGCAGGTCTGAGTCATCCTCGGCGACTAAAGAAATGACTGACAGCCGCCCACCTCGATTCTTCAAGGTTCATTCACACGCCGCCGCCGCCGTTGATTTCCGACACGTACGCAATTTCAGTCCGACACACGGCATGCAGGCGTGTGGTTTAAACGGAGGGGAAAAGACTGAAAACAAGCCGGGGGTCTGGGAGCCGCCTTTTCCAGGGCGGTGCCCTGGTGGGGGGGACCAGGGGAAGTTAATAGTAAATAAAAACAAAATACAACGATTTGCAAATCCTTTTCAACTTACAAACCACATTTCCATATGAGTTGGGAAATTGTGTTAGACGTAAATATAAACAGAATACAATGATTTGCAAATCCTTTTCAACCCATATTCAGTTGAATATGCTACAAAGACAATATATTTGATGTTCAAACTGCTAAACTTTATTTTTTTTCCAAATAATCATTAACTTTAGAATTTGATGCCAGCATCACATGACATACAAGTTGGGAAAGGTGGCAATAAATACTGATAAAGTTGAGGAATGCTCATCAAACACTTATTTGGAACATCCCACAGGTGTGCAGGCTAATTGGGAACAGGTGTGTGCCATGATTGGCTATAAAAACAGCTTCCCAAAAAATGCTCAGTTTTTCGCAAGAAAGGATGGGGCGAGGTACACCCCTTTGTCCACAACTGCGTGAGCAAATAGTCAAACAGTTTAAGAACAACGTTTCTCAAAGTGCAATTGCAAGAAATTTAGGGATTTCAACATTTACGCTCCATAATATCATCAAAAGGTTCAGAGAATCTGGAGAAATCACTCCACGTAAGCGGCATGGCCGGAAACCAACATTGAATGACCGTGACCTTCGATCCCGCAGACCCGCACTGTATCAAAAACTGACATCAATCTCTAAAGGCTAAGGAACACTTCAGAAAACCACTCTCACTAAATACAGTTTGTCGCTACATCTGTAAGTGCAAGTTAAAGCTCTACTATGGAAAGCGAAAGCCATTTATCAACAACATCCAGAAACGCCGCCGAGATCATCTAAGATGGACTGATGCAAAATGGAAAAGTGTTCTGTGGTCTGACGAGTCCACATTTCAAATTGCTTTTGGGAATACTCAACATAGTGTCATCTGGACCAAAGGGGAAGCGAAGCATCCAGACTGTTATCGACACAAAGTTCAAAAGCCAGCATCTGTGATGGTATGGGGGTGCATTAGTGCCCAAGGCATGGGTAACTTACACATCTGTGAAGGCACCATTAATGCTGAAAGGTACATACAGGTTTTGGAACATCTGCTGCCATCTAAGCGCCGTCTTTTTCATGGACGCCCCTGCCTATTTCAGCAAGACAATGCCAAACCACATTCAGCTCGTGTTACAACAGCGTGGCTTCGTAAAAAAAAGAGTGCGGGTACTTTCCTGGCCCATCTGCAGTCCAGACCTGTCTTCCATGGTAAATGTGTGGCGCATTATGAAACGTAAAATAGGACAGCGGAGACCCCGGACTGTTGAAGGACTGAAGCTCTACATAAAACAAGAATGGGAAAGAATTCCACTTTCAAAGCTTCAACAATTAGTTTCCTCAGTTCCCAAACGTTTATTGAGTGTTGTTAAAAGAAAAGGTGATGTAACACAGTGGTGAACATGCCCTTTCCCAACTACTTTGGCACGTGTTGCAGCCATGAAATTCTAAGTTAATTATTATTTGCACACAAAAACATGTTTATGAGTTTGAACATCAAATATGTTGTCTTTGTAGCATATTCAACTGAATATGGGTTGAAAATGATTTACAAATCATTGTATTCTGTTTATATTTACATCGAACAGTTTCCCAACTCATATGGAAACGGGGTTTGTAATCATTTATTAGAGTGATATCCCGGTAAGGTTTATTCAGGTGTACTGGAGAGGAGGCTACGCCGGATAGTCGAACCTCGGATTCAGGAGGAACAGTGTGGTTTTCGTCCTGGTGGTGGAACTGTGGACCAGCTCTATACTCTGGGCAGGGTTCTTGAGGGTGCATGGGAGTTTGCCCAACCAGTCTACATGTGCTTTGTGGACTTGGAGAAGGCATTGGACCGTGTCCCTCGGGAAGTCCTGTGGGGAGTGCTCAGAGAGTATGGGGTATCGGACTGTCTTATTGTGGCGGTCCACTCCCTGTACGATCAGTGCCAGAGCTTGGTCCGCATTGCCGGCAGTAAGTCGGACACATTTCCAGTGAGGGTTGGACTCCGCCAAGGCTGTCCTTTGTCACCCATTCTGTTCATAACTTTTATGGACAGAATTTCTAGGCGCAGTCAAGGCGTTGAGGGGTTCCGGTTTGGTGGCCACGGGATTAGGTCTCTACTTTTTGCAGATGATGTGGTCCTGATGGCTTCATCTGGCCGGGATCTTCAGCTCTTAACGGATCGGTTTGCAGCCGAGTGTGAAGTGACCGGAATGAGAATCAGCACCTCCAAGTCCGAGTCCATGGTTCTCGCCCGGAAAAGGGTGGAGTGCCATCTCCGGGTTGGGGAGGAGACCCTGCCCCAAGTGGAGGAGTTCAAGTACCTAGGAGTCTTGTTCACGAGTGAGGGAAGAGTGGATGGTGAGATCGACAGGCGGATCGGTGCGGCGTCTTCAGTAATGCGAACGTCGTACCGATCCGTTGTGGTGAAGAAGGAGCTGAGCCGGAAGGCAAAGCTCTCAATTTACCGGTCGATCTACGTTCCCATCCTCACCTATGGTCATGAGCTTTGGGTCATGACCGAAAGGATAAGATCACGGGTACAAGCGGCCCAAATGAGTTTCGAAGTCTCTCCCTTAGAGATAGGGTGAGAAGCTCTGCCATCCGGGAGGAACTCAAAGTAAAGCCGCTGCTCCTCCACATGGAGAGGAGCCAGATGAGGTGGTTCGGGCATCTGGTCAGGATGCCACCCGAACGCCTCCCTAGGGAGGTGTTTAGGGCACGTCCAACCGGGGAAGACCCAGGACACGTTGGGAAGACTATGTCTCCCGGCTGGCCTGGGAACGCCTCGGGATCCCCCGGGAAGAGCTAGACGAAGTGGCTGGGGAGAGGGAAGTCTGGGCTTCCCTGCTTAGGCTGCTGCCCCCGCGACCCGACCTCGGATATGCGGCTGGATGGAATATCATTAGTAATCAAATGACTATTTGGGGGAAAGTAAGGAGTAACTATAATTGATTGTTTTTTTCAAAGTAATTTCCCCGAACACCGCCTGTGAGTGAGAGTAAATGTTGGCTTCTGTTCGAGATGAGTGATCTTGTCACTTACTAAAAAGCTCATCAAAAGTAAGAAGTTCACCTTTTCTTCCGCAGCAAAGAAAAGCAAGTTCATGCGAACAAAGAACTGCCACTTAAGTTGTTGAGCTTGATGAAAATCTTTTTTTTTTTTAAACTGTGATAATAATTAAGCTTGTCTGCCTGTTTCTTGCCCTCTTTTTCCTAATCCTCCATCTCTTTTATCCTCACACATGCTCGCCGCTTCATTATCGGCTTGCCTCTCGAATCCGCTTTCCGATCTTCTTCACTCTCACTTCCTCTCCTCCGCCTCCTCCGCCTCCATCTGTCTTCTCTCCAGGTCTCTGTCGGGGCGCATAGTGGGCGGCGTGTGGTGGTTCTTTACCCTGATCATCATCTCGTCTTACACAGCCAACCTGGCCGCCTTCCTCACCGTGGAGAGGATGGTCTCCCCCATCGAGAGTGCGGAGGACTTGGCCAAGCAGACGGAGATCGCCTACGGGACGCTGGACTCGGGGTCCACCAAGGAGTTCTTCAGGGTACGGCCTTTGTGCTCTTCATGGTTGGCATTTGAACTGTGTTCGCTAGAACCAGACATGACTCCTTATCTGCTTATCTATGGTATCTTACAGACTGTAGAGCGCACCGGACTATAAGCCGCATCCACTAAATGTTTAGTGGAAAAACATATGTAAAAGTCTCTCTGCTGCGAGGGTTCCCCTGAGTCCGGTAGATAGTCTTTCTCAGGCGTGTTAATGCGTGCGTTCTCTGTCCGTGTGTCTCTCTCTTTCTCCAACTCCCAACTCCAACCGTGTGTCTCGTACCGGCTGCTGCTAATGAAGGCGACAGGTTATTAGATAACCAAGCCCACCTGGGCCATCTACTCCCCTGTCGCTGTCTTCGAGGCCGGTCCTTGCACACCCCGGTCTGTGGCAGGCCGGCAGTCCACACCCCCCTCCACAACATATTTTCCATATATCAGCCGCACTGGACTCTAAGCCGCATCCACCAAATGTTTAGTAGAAAAACACACGTATATATATATATATATATATATATATATATATATATATATATATATTTATTTATTTATTTATTTATTTTTTCCCACGTATCAGCCACACTAGACTCTAAGCCGCACCCACCAAATGTTTAATATATATGTCTATATATATATATATAGACATATATATATATACATATAGATATATATATTTTTTTCTTTTCTTTTCTACTAAACATTTGGTGGGTGCGGCTTTAAGTCCAGTGCGGCTGATACATAGAATATATATATATATATATATATATATATATATATATATATATATATATATATATATATATATATATATATATATATATATATATATATATATATATATGTATATGTGGGTATATGTATATATATATATATGTATATATATGTATATATATATGTATATATATATATATGTATAAACATTGATCTATAATATAAGAATATTTATATATATATATATATGTATATGTGTGTGTATATGTATATATGTATATATATATATATATATATATGTATATATATATATATATGTATATATGTATACATATAGATATGTATATTTATATATATATGTATATGTGGGTATATGTATATATGTATATATATATATATATATATATATATGTATATATATGTGTATATATGTATATATATATGTATATATATATATATGTATAAACATTGATCTATAATATAAGAATATTTATATATATATATATATATATATATATATATATATATATATATATATATATATATATATGTATATGTGTGTTTTTCTACCAAACATTTGGTGGGTGCGGCTAATTTTTAGCATTATATATATGTATATATATATATATATATATAATGCTAAAAATTATTTAGCTCATTGCCGACCACAAGGCAAACTGTAGTAGTTTGTACTATCGAAAAGGTAAACAACTTAATTATACTAAATAAGTAAATAGACATAAAAAAAGGACTAAGTATTTGTTAGCAAAAATGGCAAATAAATACATCTTGAAGTGCAGTTTTTCTCCTCCAGTGGGAAAAAACTGGGTCAGGTGGTTTGTTTTGTTGTCTTTTTTTTTGTTGCCAATCCAGCTGCGCGTCATTTTTTAAATCATATTTGAATGCTTTTTATTGTCATTCAAGGCCTTCGTTTTGCCAACAGTCCTCTGAATGACTTTTCAAGGACCCCCGCCAGAACGCTCATCATAAGCAAACATTTTCACTTTGCCAGCCTTGAAGAGAAAGATGCTTTTCAAACCTGACAGCCTGACAAAAAAAAAAGGGTCTGACTTAAGGCTGGACGCGGATAAAAGAGCGTGTGCGGCGATTTACTCTCGCTGAGCAACTCTAACCGGGGTAAAAAAATGTGGCTGGTGGTTTTTGAGTGTGGAGATTGACTTGATGGTTTGCTGGGGAAAATGTCAAACTTCTGTGACTTCATTTACGGGCCGGTCTTATCTCCACATCCATGCATGCTCTGATGTGTGCGGGCTGGAAAACCAGCAGGGGGGAAGAAACTCAAATGCTTTATTTCTGCAAACTGACATGAGGCATTAAAAATGATGCACGGTGACAAATGGTGGCGCTGTCAAAATGACAGGAAATGATTATTTATATATGAATGTGTTACAGCTACATCAGGGGTGGCCACACTTTTTCTGCAGGCGAGCTACTTTTCAATTGACCAATTTATATATATCATTTATATTTATTTATTTATGAAAGAGACATTTTTGTAAACAAGTTAAGTGTGTTTAATGATAATACAAGCATGTGTAACACATATAGATGTCACGAAGACAAGAATATAAGTTGGTGTATTACCTGATTCTGATGACTTGCATTGATTGGAATCAGACAGTAATGATGATAACGCCCACATTTTCAAATGGAGGAGAAAAAAAAGTTGTCCTTTCTGTACAATACCACATGAAAGTGGTTGGTTTTTGGCATCTAATTCATCCAGCTTCCATACACTTTACAAGAAAAACATTGGCGGCAAATTCCGCAGCTTGCTTGATTGACATTCACGGCACCCGAGGGTCTTGTGAGATGACGCTGGCTGCTGCCAGTTCATTATTATGAAAAAATGACAGAGAGGAAGGCGAGAAACACTTTTTATTTCAACAGACTTCCGCGCCGTCCCTTCCGTCAAAACTCTAAAGGCCGACTGCGCATTTCCTATCTTCACAATAAAAGCCCTGCTTCATGCTGCCTGCGCTAACAAAATAAGAGTCTCGGTTTCTGAGGGATCGCTTGTGCACGCCAGTTTTCCGAGACTCTGTATTTTTGTCTGGTGTGGATGAACTTGACTGGCCTGCACAGAGTCCTGTCCTGAACTTGATAGAACACCTTCGGGATGAATTAGAACGGAGACTGAGAGCCAGGCCTTCTCGACCAACATCGGCGTGTGACCTCGCCAATGCGCTTTTTGGAAGAATGGTGGAAAAATTCCTATAAACACACTCCGCCACCTTGTGGACAGCCTTCCAAGAAGAGTTGAAGCTGTAATAGCTGCAAAATGTGGACCCACATCATATGGAACCCTATGGGTTAGGAATAGGATTCATATGTGAGTCAAGGCAGGTGGCCAAATACTTTTGGCAATATAGTGTATCTTATGGTCAGCGACGGACAAACTACAAAACCAGTGAAGTTGGTACATTTTGTAAATAAAAACAAAATACAATGATTTGCTCATCATTTTCAACTTATATTCCATTAAATGGACTGCAAAGACAAGATATTTAATGTTCCAACTGGAAAACCTTGTCATTTTTTGGCATATATTAGCTCATTTGGAATTTGATGCCAGCAACATGTTTCAAAAGAGCTGGCACAAGTGGCAAAAAAGACTTGGAAAGTTGAGGAATGCTCGTCCAACACTTAAAAAGGTTAAAGTACCAATGATTGTCACACACACACTAGGTTTGGTGAAATTTGTCCTCTGCATTTGACCCCTGCCCTTGTTCACCCCCTGGGAGGTGAGGGGAGCAGTGGGCAGCAGCGGCCGGGAATCTTTTTTGGTGATTTAACGCTCAATCCCAACCCTTGAGGCTGAGTGCCCAGCAGGGAGGTAATGGCTCCCAATTTATATTTGTTATAGTATCGATCCCTCAGACGTTACTGCGTCAAAAAGCGACATCAGTGTGTAAAGGATATCACCACATGTGCTCAGGAACACTTCAGACAACCACTGTCAGTAATGACAGTTGGTCGCTACATCTGTAAGTGCAAGTTAAAACTGTACTATGCAAAGCCAGAGCCGTATATCAACAACACCCAGAAACGCCGCCGGCTTCGCTGGGCCCGAGCTCATCCGAGATGGACTGATGCAAAGTGGAAAAATGTTCCGTGGTCTGATGAGTCCAGATTTCAGATTGTTTTTCGGAATAAAGAGGAAAAGAAACATCCGGACTGTTCTAGGCGCAAAGTTCTTCTTGTTATATTATTATTCCACTATAGCGAAGCTACAGGGGAAGCTATGTGGCCCCTGAGTCCAAATATTTGCCCAGCTCTGGTCTAGACTGAAGCCGCGACCCCCTTTCGGAGTCCCAACCACAACTTTTCATCCTGAGACGAAAAGCACAACCGCAGACTGCCTCAAAAAGCGGCATCAGTGTGTAAAGGATATCACCACATGGGCTCAGGAACACTTCAGAAAACCACTGTCAGTAACTACAGTTGGTCGCTATATCTTTAAGTGCAAGTTAAAACACTACTATGCAAAAAGCCAGAGCCATTTATCAACAACACCCGGAAACGCCGCCGGCTTCGCTGGGCCCGAGCTCATCTGAGATGGACTGGTGCAAAGTGGAAAAGTGTTCCGTGGTCTGATGAGTCCAGATTTCAGATTGTTTTTCGGAATAAAGAGGAAAAGAAACATCCGGACTGTTCTAGGCGCAAAGTTTTTCTTGTTATATTATTATTCCCCTATAACAAAGCTACAGGGGAAGCTATGTGGGCCCCTGAGTCAAAATATTTACCCAGCTCTGGTCTAGACTGAAGCCGCGACCCCCTTTTGGAGTCCCAACCACAACTTTTTATCCTGAGACGATAAGCACAACCGCAGACTGCATCAAAAAGCGGCATCAGTGTGTAAAGGATATCGCCACATGGGCTCAGGAACACTTCAGACAACCACTGTCAGTAACTACAGTTGGTCGCTACATCTGTAAGTGCAAGTTAAAACTCTACTATGCAAAAAGCCAGAGCCATTTATCAACAACACCCGGAAACGCCACCGGCTTCGCTGGGCCCGAGCTCATCTGAGATGGACTGATGCAAAGTGGAAAAGTGTTCCATGGTCCTGATGAGTCCACATTTCAGATTGTTTTCGGAACAAAGAGATGAGAACCATCTGGACTGTTTTAAGCGCAAAGTTCTTATTGTTTTATTAATATTCCCCTATAGCAAAGCTACAGGGGAAGCTATGTGGCCCCAGAGTCAAAATATTTGCCCAGCTCTGGTCTAGACTGAAGCCGCGACCCCCTTTCGGAGTCCCAACCACAACTTTTCATCCTGAAACGATGAGCACAACCGCTGACTGCCTCAAAAAGCGGCATCAGTGTGTAAAGGATATCACCACATGGGCTCAGGAACACTTCAGACAACCACTGTCAGTAACGACAGTTGGTCGCTACATCTGTAAGTGCAAGTTAAAACTCTACTATGCAAAAAGCCAGAGCCATTTATCAACAACACCCGGAAACGCCACCGGCTTCGCTGGGGCTAAGCTCATCCGAGATGGACTGGTGCAAAGTGGAATAGTGTTCCATGGTCTGACGAGTCCACATTTCAGATTGTTTTCGGAAAAAAGAGGAAAATAACAATCTGGGCTGTTTTAAGCGCAAAGTTCTTATTATTTTATTATTATTCCCCTATAGCAAAACTACAGGGGAAGCTATGTGGCCCCTGAGTCAAAATATTTGCCCAGCTCTGGTCTAGACTGAAGCCGCGACCCCCTTTCGGAGTCCCAACCACAACTTTTCTTCCTGTGATGATAAGCACAACCGCAGACTGCATCAAAAAGCGACATCAGTGTGTAAAGGATATCCCCACATGGGCTCAGAAACACTTCAGAAAACCACTGTCATTACTGACAGTTGGTCGCTACATCTGTAAGTGCAAGTCAAAACTCCACTATGCAAAGCCAAAGCCATTTATCAACAACACCCGGAAACGCCACCGGCTTCGCTGGGCCCGAGTTCAAAATATTTGCCCAGCTCTGGTCTAGACTGAAGCAGCGACCCCCTTTCGGAGTCCCAACCACAACTTTTCATCCTGAGACGAAAAGCACAACCGCAGACTGCCTCAAAAAGCGGCATCAGTGTGTAAAGGATATCACCACATGGGCTCAGAAACACTTCAGAAAACCACTGTCATTACTGACAGTTGGTCGCTACATCTGTAAGTGCAAGTCAAAACTCCACTATGCAAAGCCAAAGCCATTTATCAACAACACCCGGAGACGCCGCCGGCTTCGCTGTGACCGAGCTCAAAATAATTGCCCAGCTCTGGTCTAGACTGAAGCAGCGACCCCCTTTCGGAGTCCCAACCACAACTTTTCATCCTGAAACGATAAGCACAACCGCAGACTGCCTCAAAAAGCGGCATCAGTGTGTAAAGGATATCACCACATGGGCTCGGAAACACTTCAGAAAACCACTGTCAGTAACTACAGTTGGTCGCTACATCTATAAGTGCAAGTCAAAACTCCACTATGCAAAGCCACAGCCATTTATCAACAACACCCGGAGACGCCGCCGGCTTCGCTGGGCCCGAGCTCAAAATAATTGCCCAGCTCTGGTCTAGACTGAAGCAGGGACCCCCTTCCGGAGTCCCAACCACAACTTCACATCCTAAGCACAACCGCAGTGGTCCCGGTCCCTAGGATTATTGAGGACCGTGGCGTGTGTGTTTGTAGTCCTAATAACAGATTGGGGAGCGTTGGGCGGCAGCTTGGACGCGACTATCGGAGCAGACAGTTTTTGCTCGTGTGAACAGTCCTGGCATCATCAACATAACGAGCAGGCTCAACTCTGTGGAGGGTGAAAAAGCAATTTACTCCCCCACAGCTGAGGGGGACTCTCGCCACCATTAATTATCTGTGTCTGTTTTTCTCTCTCTGTGTGTGTGTGTGTGTGTGTGTGTGTGTGTGTGTGTGTGTGTGTGTGTGTGTGTGTGTGTGTGTGTGTCCTCCGAGCAGATGTGTGTGTCCATGTATAATTAAATGTGTTCGTCAAAGTGCGGATGCTCCAAGGTGAATTCCGGCATCCATTTCCTCGCGCTCAAGTCGTTCCGGAAGGTGGGAAAGAGTCGCCTGGTCACACCTCCGCCGTCCGTCCGAGCGGCGCCATATTTGCACAGTCATCGTTTTTTCCCTCGTCTCCCGCCCACCCGACCGCGCGGTCCGTCAAGTTTTATCGAGCGCTAAAACAAAAGTGGCGCAATAACCTCGGATTTGATAGACGCGACCCTAAATTGATTCTATGATTAACTACATTCCTCTATAAAATAAATAAACAGCCGTGACAAATTTCTATATTACTTAAAAGAATGTTGGTTTTGTTTGATAAAATTCTGCCCGAACATTTTAATAAAGTCAAATACACGCACACTAGGTGTGGGGAAATTATT